>NC_137458.1:166779642-167259715 GCF_964235325.1 Thermobia domestica
CTAGTTCAAGGAACTGCGTTTATAATTACGTTTTCTTACATTTATTAATAATATAGGCATCTTTCCGGAATTTTCCGGGCCTGAGAAGATGCCAATTGATTGTATAAATGCCCTCAGCGCCCATGGCCTGCAAATTACAAAGGGAAAAGGAACCTGAGGAAGATACCATTAAAGTAAACAACCGTCGAAGCTTCCTTTATATAGAGGGATTTATTCCAGGGCGCTGTTCCCCTTCTCTCTGTTGCCCCCAAGTAATCTTAATAGCCAAGTTTCAAACTAGCATATTGATTTAACATTCATGCTAGTCCTTGTACACACACCCTTTTGTCAATCCTAGTAACGTTTTTGGCCCTCAACGTCATTAGATAAAAAAAAAAAGTCGGAAATGCGTTTACTTTAACTGACTCACTGCATTTTGACACACGAATAAAACAAACTTAATACTTAGCAACTGTTCGATTGTTGATTTTTCAAGAAAGGAATTTATAAATTAACAATGATCTTTAAAAATTTTCTTTTTAATGTTTAACTTTCAATTCTAATAATAAATGGCAAATGTCTCGGTCTGTCCGTCACGCTAATTCTAATAATAAATAGTTATGCTAATAGATGTAGCTGCCTGCGCTGTTAGATGTTAAATTATTCAGGCAGTTTGCTGATTTAAAACTAATAAATGTTGTTGGTGTAGCAGAGGTTTTGAACGCATGGTCTTCGGTTCAAAAGCAGTGTTCGTAGTTCGAGGTAAATTAATCGATTGATCTAGGACATTTGTGGGTATATTTAACAAAAAAGGAAATTTTTCGATGGAACGTGAAAATCCAGGGAAATTTTCGCGTTGACTGATTGACCAATATAAATGCTAAAATTTTTCTTTGTTCTTCAGAAATAAACCAAACAGTAGCAATAGTTTGTGGTGTATGTGTGTTCGGAATAGCATGATTGCACCCATTGTTTGCTGAGTATATTCGTGTGGATCTTTTTGTGAAGAAAAAAATTGAGGATTTTTTAAAAAATAAAAGCAAAAAAGTAAATGAATAAAACAAATGTGCTTGGTAGTTTCTCGAATATAGCTATATTAATCTTAACACGTAACTTCTGTCATAGCCAGGGAAGCCTGGGAATTTCCCCCCTTCTAAGTTTCAACTTCCCTGTCTAGATTTAATTGTCTTCCCAACCTGGAAAAATATTTCCCCCCTTTCTTAGGCTGTACAGTCTGTTTTAAAGTACAATAATTCAACTTCATGTTTTAGTAACATTTTTATTATTATTATTATTATTATTATTATTTTTTACTTTTTCAGTATGTTTATTGTCGTGAAATATGTTGGTCTTGTTTATAAAATTACTTCCCGAAGAATAAATCTTGCAGCTGGTACCAATGCTTATTATTAGTCTGAGTAGCCTAATAATAATAATAATAATAATAATAATAATAATAATAATAATAATAAACTTTTTCAGTCATCAGTGAGCAGTCACTGCAGTTGTGAATTGGTAGCTTCTTTGTTGACAAGCACCTTTTAAAAAGATCAGAAGGAAATGGATATTAGACGATATTTTAATAAAAGAAAAGGTCCTGACGATGAAAAGGCAATTAATTCCGGCACAAACTAAGAGGCTTTCGTCTCAAGATAGCCGAAACCACATTACAGACATCTCATCAGAAAGATGAAAATGGCTCTGGGCCTAGTGTTAATAATGGTGAGGTTATTTCTGGTCCCAGTGGCTTGTTCCCTTCCATATATGATCAAGAACAATTTGCGAGCTGGAACATTAAACGTCCGTGGCTAGGTGTTAAACAAAATACTGATGACTAGGGCAACCCCAAAGCATAAAAAGCATAACAGTAATTTACACATATGGTTAGTACTTTCAACATGGTTGTGGTTGTCTAAAGGTCCAGAAGAAACTAATTTTAAAAGCGAAACAAAGCATAATTTTGGAAAAATAAAGCATAAAGCATAAGTTAAAATATATAGCACAATTCTTAAAAAAATTCTGTTTAACTGCAAATTTAACATACTGTATTAATATTTTTAACCAATATTTACAGTGCAAAACCTTTGAGAACATAACAATGCAACAATGAAAAGCTTATTTTTATTTCCGTAAACTTTTTGGTGTACTCATTTGAAGTGGAGAAAATAAAAAAGGAAAAAAGGAAGAAAACTCCGCCAACAATGAATAAACAATAGTTTTATTCTAAATGTAACTGCGCAGTCATGTATAATGATTCGAAATGTTGAGAACTTTTGATGGAATCTTTTACTTTCCCTTTCTGCACCTCGAAGGGAGGAATCTTTTACTTTCCCTTCTCTTACGTATGCACCTCTAAGGGGACACAAGTTAGAGAAAAAAAACTGACTCGAGTAAAACACATTTCTTTATAAGTGTATTAAGTAGAAAGTTCATCAAATATGAAAGAAATTGGTGGCATGAAATATTAATAAATAGATCAAGATATTTAGAATATTTAATGTATAGTAAATACTATACATTTTACACGATTTATATTAAACAATGATTGAAATTAACAACAATAAAGCATAATTTGGAAAATTATAGGGCATAATTAAGCAAAAAAGTAAAGCATAATGTGGGTTGCTCTACTGATGACATTCGCGTTGTGTGTACTATGTGCTTCCATTCGTGAACTCAGTATTCATACAGAAAGAGGACTACATGCACAGCGGTGGACACTTCTAAATGGTACACCTTAGCCGTAAATCTCCATATGGCTGTACCATTTAGAAGTGTCCACCGCTGTACAAATTGTATTGTGGAACGGTGTTGCTGTAAAACATCAAAGAAACTTCTTGATAAAACCTATGACCACGAAAAGTCCATTGCACACCATAAATGTTTGTCAATATGTGAACAGAGGGATAGGGAAAAATAAAGATTTGAATGTCAAATGCAGAAGACAGGTGGAAAATGGTGAATGAAATTCGTGTTAAAAAGACAGCTGAGATATTTAGAACTGCCATGTTATTGCCAAAATTCATCTGTCGTTTACCGTGCATCTACATCTTATTAAATTGCAAGAAATAAATGGAATGGACCTCGGACAAGTTCTTTACTCCAATGTTACGTGTGCAAATATTATTGACTTTGTAGCTGCAGAAATGAAAGAAAAACTGGCCGAGTATCATGCGAACTCCCACGAACCCGTCGCGCTAATGATCGACGAATCCTCCACTGTGTCTCATGAATTTGTTGCCACTGTGTATATCCGCAATGTAGCTAACCAGGTGTGCAGTAATATATTTTTGGGTTTATTAGAGTTACGGGCAACAACAGGCAGAGAGGTTTGTAATTCCGTGATTAAAATATATGAAAGTATGAAACTTTCCAAAACAATATTAAGAGAAAAAATTTTTAGCAGCTTTTGCTGATGGCGCAAGTAACATGCAAGACGAAATAAATTGAATAAATGTGTTTTTACTGCAGCGAGAATTAGACAGCAATTTATTGGTGTTTCATTGCATGAGTCATAAGCTGGAACTGGATGTACACAACGTTGTTAATACGATTCAAGATATAGTTCATTTTCAAAACTTTGTATAGCGGTTATACAGCGTTTACTCAATGTCCCCGAATAACAGGCGAGAAATCGAATTAATATCAGAAGTAGGTGTTCGCTTCTCTAAGTTTTTGATATACGGTGGTAAGGCTCCTCTTGCCGTTCAGTAGAAGTATTATGGAAGTCATATCCTGCGCTAGTGGAATACTTTCGAGAAGCTTCTACAAGTTTGCAAAGAAGTTTCAGCAGCTTGCAATATTTTCGGGCCTGTGCCTAAAACTCACTAAGTGGAATTTTGTTTATGAAACGTCCATGATCCAAGATGAGCTGGAATCCCTATATATGCTTAGCCTGTTTCTATAATAAAGGTTAGCATCCTTGTACAGGCGACTTGTAAAACTGGAACAACTGTAATGGTTCTGGAAGCGTTGAAAGAAAAAGACTGCATGTCCATGAAAGAATTACAACGTCAATTTCAAGAAATTGGTCAGTTTTATGGAGTCCTACTTGCAAAACCCTCAGAGTTCTCTTTAGAAGTACTAGAAAATAAGATCGCAATTCTTTCAGGGTCTCGCAGATAACATACGGTCTTGCCTTCCTAGCGAAACGTGTGACAGAGGTTTCTCCAGCTTAAACTTACAGCATAGTGACGCTAGAAACCGTTTATTTGTAAAAACCCTCGAATCTCTTTTTTTTTTCATAAATATTAGTGAACCAGAGATTACTTCCTTCAATGCAGAAAAGTATGCGATCAGTTTGATAAAAAGTGAACATCATGCTGCTACCGACAAAACAAATGGGGAAAAGACGATATCCGATGTAAGCCAACCTGCTATTGCTTCACAATTCGAAAGTGATATACCGGTACGGTGTAAAAGTATTGTTAATTGCTAAAGACAATGTTGGATAACATGCCGTAAGTCATGCTTCAGCTTAACCTAATGTGAAATCGGCAGTCAATTATTTCTTGTGATTTTGTTGAAAAAACTGGAAATATTGTACAAGGGCTATTTGTTTTAAGAGTAAAAATGAAAGAAAAGGTAATTTTTTTTTCCCTAGGTCGCATCATATTGGTAATTGTTGAATGCATGCTCATGATTCTTCAGAGACCAGATACAGTATTTGCTCAATACTGGATTAGTTGTAATACCAATATGTTTTGTTAGCCAAAAGTTTACTTTCAGCAGAACAGTGATAGGTGCACACACTTCAGAATCTAATGTTATTAAATACAAGGGGCAAAATGGTATTAAAACTTATTTATGATATGAGGAATGACATTTGGTACCGTCTTTCCCCTTCTATTTAATAAAATGTATGTGCACCTATCGCTGTTTTGCCCAAAGTAAACTTTTACCTTTTGTTGTATTTATTGTTCGGGCGAGAAATTTGGTCTTCAAAGACAAAATTAGGACGGACTAGAGAATTGTTTGCCATAAAAACCCCTCGAAGGAGTGTGACACTTATAATAATAATAATAATAATAATAATAATAATAATAATAATAATAATAATAATAATAATAACTCGTTTCTTTTAAAAATCTCTGTCTCTGCTTAGGAGTATGTCTGCATATAGCGGTCATGTGTGCACTTTTTTCAATGGGCTGAAAATCTCCGAAAGAGAGGAAGAAAAAACTTAGGTCAAAGTTTGAAGCACTTGCTTTTGACAGGTGTTTTTCTCTTCTTTTTTTTCGGGAATAGAAAAGTTTTGGCGCCTAAGAAATTACAGTATATAATTTTGCAAATTTGTAAGTGGATTTATTTACATAGCAATTTGTGGTAATAAAGAAATTGTCATTACAAGACATTATTGTAAAAATTAATTTTATTACTTCTATCGCAAGTCTTATGGTCCGCCTATACCTCGCTCCGCCCCTTCCCCAACGAAGATCGATATCGAAAATTTAGGATATGGAATATACTTGATCAATAATCAAAATCTAAATATGTTCTTCCATTTCCGTACCTAAGGTTAAGGGGGAAGGGGCTCAGCCCGAACAAACATTTTAAACCAAAAAAGTTTGTTAAAATAAAAGTAGTTATACTTCCCCCTTAATAGAAAACTATTACTGTAATTTATCTTTTAGCTCTTTTTCTGATTGTCATCAGAAATCAGCGACAGTACATGTACTTTACATAGTAGAGTACTATACTCTATAATTTTTCACAACTAAGGAAACCGGAAGATGAAATTCCTATGATGTTAAAGTGGAATGTTCTACAAAATAATTATAATTCATTGTTCTTATTTTTACCAGTAATTTTCACATAGACTCAGAACTACAGTGAAACCTGTCAACTTGGCCACCTGCTTATCTTGGCCTAGTTCGTCTTGAACCTGCATTTTCCCATAAGACATTCGTTACTTACTACTCTATAAGTTGGCCACCTGTCTATCTTGGAAGTTGGCCACACTGAAACAATGTTTACCCTATGATGATAATGATAAATTTACCTGCTTATCTTGGCTACGCAAAATACAGTTTTGTTATTTTTCTTAACTCTTTCCAATTCCCATATGAGAGGTAGATGTTCTGTATTTGTGACTGGACGCAAAGAAGCATAGATTCGCACGATTTGTTCTTGGAGGTCAATGGCCAGAACACTACCCTCATAAAGGGGGGGTGAAGGAAGATGTCAATAAGAAAAAGCACGTACAGGAATTCAGGAAATGGTTGTACGTATTTGTTTACCCTGTCTGTTTTGATAAAACCATTAGCTATATCAACTCCTCTCATCAGTGGGGAGCTTTAGTAATTCCGGAAAATTCTCAAGTTTAAAACTAACCATCTCAATTGTCAATTATTGGCACCTGTCGGCTTGTCAAAAGATAGCGGAGTTTTTGAGATATGATTTCCCTCAAGAATTTTTCAAAACTATCTTTTGCTCCGAGGGAAACACTTCTAGCTCATTAACAAGAGGTAGTTAACTACATTAGAATATGCATATCTGCCAAAAAGAATAAAACAAATACGTCTAGAATGGACCACCATTCAGTAACAACTGAAAAGAAGTCATATAAATTGCATATGAATTTCTCAATTTATAACAGCTTTTCTTGTTTTCAATCTGAATAACTCAGTGTGCTATATCAGTTTCAATAAACTGCGTACATACGGTTCTATTTCATGGTTGTTTGTATTATTGTGTTTTCAATCTGAATAATCCAATGTACCAGACTAGTTTTCAGGAAGAAAAAGATATGCACATATATTAAACATACTATAGTAATATTTTCTAGTACTGTATATTTTTATGATTACTCTATATACATTATTTATAAGTAGCTGTCGTGCCACTGCTTATTCAAATTTTACAATCGAGTAATACTAGAAATCCTATTCTAAAAATACACAAATCACACTTATTTCTGTAAGTTGGCCACCTGTCTAAGTTGGCCACTTTTCGATGGAACCGATGGTGGCCAACATAGACAGGTTTCACGTACAAGACTAATAGAACTAGAGATGAGAGATTTAGTTCTTTTTTCTCTCAGACTAAAAGACTTCTGCATTTAGCTGTGATTGTAATTATTTAAAAATATAAGTCCCCATTCTCGGGCTAATTCTGGCTACTGGGGTTTCGAGGTAATCGGTACCCGAAAATGTAAAGTTTGTCGATTCTCAAATCTCGACAGTTTGTTAAAAGAAATTTCACATTTCATGTTGTTATTTTTCGTTACAAAAATACTTCTGATTGACTATTCATGGGGAATTACTGAACTTATACATTCCACACAAAAGGAAAAGCGACAGCTAACACCTTGCAGCTAGGCCATCCAATATACACCTTCTTATCCCGTAATTGTGTGTGATAGAGAGACCTCCCTCTCTCTCCTCCTTTCTTCTCTCCCATATTAAAATCAGCAACAACATGAGCACAAAACCAATTTCAAAACATACGTGTATTAGTGTCAATAAAGTGAAAGAATAAAAATGAGACGAAATGAGATTCATAAGTTGATGTAGGGAGAAACTTAAACATATCTCAATAAAAAAAAAATGAAACCAATAGATATCTGTTAGAGGTACGGAAGTGAGACAGAGAGAAGAAAGGAGATAGAAGAAGAAGAAGAGAAGTTAGCACAGTATTGGATTTAAATAGTAAGAAAAGAGCCTAACAATTTAAAGTTCCGTTTCCAGAAATCTAAACAGCAATATAGAAATAACGTTCGTTTTTATATTTGTTTCAGAACTATTCGAATATATAGAGAATGCTTGAAAAATTCTTTAAGTCACTTTCAAAATGAATACCAAACTTGGTGGTGAAATTAAATGCTAACTTTTAAACTGTAGAGTTCTCAGACACATCTGTGATCATGCCAAAAGTTTAACACACACTCTGTCTTTCCGCGTGGTTCGGTTGCAAATTCGGTAGTGTTCATTAAACGTACTGATCTGAAATTCATTATAATAAACCTATTAGACAGAGTAGGTCATACCTTCCAATCCAGACTACTAATACAAACTGAAAAAAAGAAAAAGAAAACAGAAAAAAGACAGAAAAAATTGAATGAGCGCTATTTTACTGCTAAATTTCTGTCTAATGTTGCCACGAAACGAAATGAGACTTCAGGTTGTCTTGTCTCGATTCTTTCAAAACATGTCTTGTCTCGAAAAGATGTGCACGTCTTGTCTTGTCTCCTCTCGTGGCTCTTCTCGTAAACGAGATGAGACAAGACACAAAAATGTCTTGTTTCGTAGCAACACTAAAGCGGCTGAGGTGCACAAAAAAGAACTGTTTTGCCAAGTGGTTATAATTACAACTTTAAATAAGTTCGGTTTCGTTAACAGAGCACAACACACAACCGACTAAAATCTTCGAACAACGATAGCTTAGTTTCGACTGAACCTGTAATGAATTACTACGACAGGAATATTTGTCAATACCGTAGGTACAGTCGAAAGGCAAGCCTTCCCTACTCATTCTGAAATCCTTTTTTCAGAACCTCTGGCGCAACTTCAATAAATAAGGAGGCCTATGTGACTTTTTTCTTTCAAAATTGGCTTGGGTTCGAATAACATCATAAAACAATAAAAAAAACTCAATTTTATTGTCAAACCAGAGTCCTTTCAGGACTCAGTTGCGAAAAAGGCGGACATGTTTCTGTCTTTCTTCGGAACAAGAAAGATCATGAAACAATGTTTAGTTACTGATAAACCTGCCGTTAAGAGAACTTGTACTTCTATAACAGGATTTTTACACATAGATATCCCCACCAACTCCCGGATTGAAATCTGATTCCCACTTTCTTCACTCCATGATTTCATTCATTTTACATCATCACCGTCTCCTTTAGCCTAGACGGCATAATCATGGGACGTAAAACTTAACCCCTTTCAGCATGTTTATTTTTTCAGCGAAAAAAATAATCAGTATTGAAAATCCTCATATGGGAACTTGAAAAATGAATTAAAACTTGAATTTTAGATTTTTTACTTAATTCCGACGAGAAATAAGTACGTGCCATATATGACACACTATGCAGTAAGGTAAAGTTTCCTAAAAGTGTGTAGGGAATGGATCGTGCCATACATGTGTCACTTCATGCAGTAATACCTATACTATGCAAGGATGTTATAAAATAGAGGATCTGCCCATACAACAAAATCGTGAAGCCATACGTCACAGCTTCGCCACACCTACTCTTCCCACTCCGCGGCACTAAGGTCGCAATGTTTCAAGCCAACAATCATGGTGAAAAGAGAGTAGCCAATTCGACGTGCAGGCTCGGACGATGCTCGGTTGTTTTTTGGCTTCATTGAGTTCATATGATGAAGATATGTATGGGCAGATCCTCTATTGTATAACATCCTTGATACTATGCTATAGGCTACTATACTCAGTTCTTTGGGAGTTTCTAATACTATGCGTCAAGTATCTTACATATAATATATATACTTCCTCATTACAAATGTTTAGGAAATAAATTGTCATATTTGTTGCTTTCAGTATAAAACTTTCTTTTTACTGCATTTTTTACAATTTTGATTATATATTCTTTTTCATAGGAACAACAGCAGTTTTTCCTTTTGTCTGCTTCTTATTCAACTATTTTTCTATTATCATTGCTTGGTCTTCCACATTTTCTTGAACCTGACTATTTAGCTTTTTGTAAACCGCGTGCTATTCAGAATGTCAAGTCCACCAAAGGTATTGTTTCTTTCGTATTTCTCCTCCAAAGAAGCCAGGCGTTAAAGCACACTAAACCAAATAAGTGGAACATTATTTTATGGTACTCCTTCTTTGATCTAATATTGATCCTATAGTACAATAGCATTGAGTCTAAAAGGTCATCACCAACCATATGACTAGTCTAAACGAAAATTGAGTATGGGCATGGAATCATCTTATAGGTTTTCTCTTTTCTAAAATATATTTTTCTCGTTTGTAGGCTTGCTCCCTGCGTACGTCGACAACGTAATTACAGTTTTGTTATTGTATCATACAATGTCACAAGTGGACTTTCAACATCTTCCGCTACAACCACTTTTTTTTTTTCCATTGAACTCCGTTTTTCTCTGGATTTCAGATTCAGCAAGAAGATCCCAATTTGGGATACGATTCGTACGCACTGTGCCTAGGGAGAGAGTGCCTTCCTTCTTGAGATACAATTCTAAAGGTACACTTCTAAACCAATTTCGAAGAATATTTTGTGGTTTATATTTCGAGGTACAGACTGAGTCAACCAAACATTAACGTTACTACTATCGTCTAAGTCTGGAGCTGCAGTAGAAACAACATTACTTTGAGTCCCAGTAAATAGTTCGAAATGATAATTGAAACCTGAAATTGCACTCAGAACAAATGCTTTATAACCCCATTTATAAGCTTTTTTTTTTGTGTTATATTGTTTTATCGACTATTACTTATGGGAATGATTTGCTCATCCACCGCCACGAATTTTTCTTTGGAGACGTCTCTCAGACGTTCTTGTATGTGTACAAGAGAAGGCATAATCTTATGAAGCATGCCATGGACAAGTTCTGCAGGAATATAAGTTGAATTGGCATTGGAGTGAATAAATTTTTTTCTCTCTTTAAACCGATTACAACTTATCACCTCATTTACCGCATCATGACCAAGCCTTCCGTTCTAATAATGCCTAGTAGCTGCGAGTTGAATAAAAATTGACATGTAGAAAACCATACAATAAGATGTTCAGGTTTATTTGTAGTCATACAAAATGATTTTGTTGGCCGAACTTGCGTCGAATATAGGTTTGACTGTTCAATTGCGTAGTAAAGAATCTCATCGGTTAGAAAAGCTGTTGATAGCTGTTTTATTTCTTCAGGTAAGTCCTGAGGCCCTTGAAATTTTACATCTGCTTGAGACTTATCCATGTTTCTAGGTCTACGCTTGATGTTTTTCAAATCGCTCGCTGACATAGACATTCTATCGTGAGAATTATTTGTGAGACAGAGAGGGACATCATCAGCATCTGAATTCATTGCATAATCAGAGTTGGGGATGATGATCCTCTCAGGGGCAGAAGCAACAGAATCTTCATCCGAATCCGATAACAAAATATTGGTACTTTTTTTGATCTAGTGCTGATTCATCTTCGGATAAATCTGGTAATTCACTGTCTCCACCATTTGGAAGTTCTCTAACAGCTGCTGATGAACGTCCATCATTAAAAAAAAAAAGACCTGGATCAATTGCTGTAACAGAATTGCAGAATGACTATAGTAGTTGTCACTTCCGCACTTCAAGGACATAAATGTACCTGTAAACCCACAATGTGACATTTGGCACATACGTTTTTTCCCACATTCCTCCAATACGAACATACAAAATGAATATCATATTGTTGGAAATACATCTCAAAGTACTCGTCTTGAATGTAGTATTTTTTGTTTGGGAAAACTGTGCACAATGTGTCGCCAATATCTCTCTCTCTCTCTCTCTCTCTCTCTCTCTCTCTCTCTCTCTCCATATATATATATATATATATATATATATATATATATATATATATATATATATATATATATATATATATATATATACACAAACTTATATATATATATATATATATATATATATATATGCAGATACACAAACTTAAAATCTTCTGATTTTACAATTCGTCTTTGTCTATTTAATAGATTACGTGTAATCTTCTTTCTTGAAACCAATGTAACTGGAAGCAAGGAGACTTCGGGTATTTGTCCTCATCCTAATGTGCCTTTACAGAACCTAGGAGTCTCAGGACTCCTAATGTACCTCGTCCTTACTGCTTCTATAATGAGGAGTCATGAGACCATGTTCATCCTCCTAATTCGCTTCCATTGAAGCTAGGATTCTCTGGATTTCAGTCCTCCTCCTCTGCACTTACTTAAACATAGAACCTTCTTATTCCACATTTCTTGCTTTGGTTCTTTCCATATTACATAGTGTGTCCTCCTCTTTGTTGAAATCAATGTAATTGGAAGCAAGGAGTCTTCGAGCATTTGTCCTCATCCGAATGTGCCTCTGGAGAAGCTAGGAGTAACAGGACTCCTGCCCTCGTCCTTATTCGTTCTGTATTGAGGAGTTACGAGACCTTCGTTCCCCTCCTAATTCGCTTCCGTTGACGCTATGATTCTCTGGACTCCAGTCCTCGCCTTCTGCAGTTACTTAAACGTAGGATCTTCTTATACCACAATTCTTGTTTTGGTTCTTTCCTTATTACACAGTGTGTCCTCCTCTTTTTTGAAATCAATATAACTGGAAGCAAGGAGTCTTCGGGCATTGGCCCTCATCCTAATGTTCCTCTGCAGAAGCTAGGAGTAACAGGACTCCTGCCCTCGTCCTTATTCGTTCTGTATTGAGGAGTCACGAGACCTTCGTTCCCCTCCTAATTCGCTTCCGTTGACGCTATGATTCTCTGGACTCCAGTCCTCGCCTTCTGCAGTTACTTAAACGTAGGATCTTCTTATACCACAATTCTTGTTTTGGTTCTTTCCTTATTACACAGTGTGTCCTCCTCTTTTTGAAATCAATATAACTGGAAGCAAGGAGTCTTCGGGCATTGGCCCTCATCCTAATGTGCCTCTGCAGAAGCTAGGAGTAACAGGACTCCTGCCCTCGTCCTTATTGCTTCTGTAATGGGGAGTCAGGAGACCATCGTTCTCCTCCTAATTCGCTTCCGTTGAAGCTATGATTCTCTGGACTCCAGTCCTCGCCTTCTGCAGTTACTTAAACGTAGAATCTTCTTATACCACATTTCTTATTTTGGTTCTTTTCTTATTACATAGTGTGTCCTCCTCCTTGTTGAAATAAATCTAACTGGAAGCAAGGAGTCTTCGGGCATTTTTCCTCATCCTACTGTGCCTCTACAGCAGCTAGGATTCACAGGACATCTGTCCTCGGCCTAATTGCTTCTATAATGATGAGTGATGAGAACTTAATCCTGTTCCTAATTTGCTTCCATTGAAGCTATGATTCTCTGGACTCAAGTCCTCGCCTTCTGCAGTTACTTAAACGTAGAATCTTCTTATACCACATTTCCTGTTTTGGTTTTTTTCATATTACATACTGTGTCCTCCTCTTTGTTGAAATCAATGTAACTGGAAGCAAGAAGTCTTCGTTAATTTGTCCTCATCCGAATGTGCCTATACAGCAACTAGGAGTCTCAGGACATCTGCCCTCGTCCTTATTGCTTCTGTAATGATGAGTCACAAACCTTCGTTCTCCTCCTAATTCGTTTTAGTTAAAGCTATGATTGTTTGGACTCCAGTCCTCGCCTTCTGCAGTTACTTAAACGTAGAATCTTCTTATACCACATTTCTTGTTTTGGTTCTTTCCTTATTACATAGTGTGTCCTCCTCTTTTTTGAAATCAATGTAACTGGAAGCAAGGAATCTTCGGGCATTTGCCCTCATCCTAATGTGCCTCTGCAGCAGCTAGGAGTAACAGGACGCCTACCCTCGTCCTTATTGCTTCTGTAATGATGAGTCACGAGACCTTAGTCCTCTTCCTAATTCGCTTCCATTCAAGCTTTCATTCTCTGTTTCCAGTCCTCGCCTTCTGCAGTTACTTAAACGTTGAATTTTCTTATACTATATTTCTTCTTTTGGTTTTTTTCCTTATTACATAGTGTGTCCTCCGCTTTGTTGAAATCAATGTAACTGGAAGCAAGGAGTGTTCGGGCATTTGCCCTCATCCGAATGTGCCTCTACAGCAGCTAGGAGTCTCAGCACTCCTGCCCTCGTCCTAATTGCTTCTATAATGATGAGTCATGAGACATTAGTTCCCTTCCTACTTCGCTTCCGTCGAGGCTATGATTCTCTGGACTCCGTTCTTCGCCTTCTGCAGTTACTTAAACGTAGAATCTTCTTATACCACATTTCTGGCTTCGCTTCATTATATAGTGTGTCCTCTTCTTTGTTGAAATCAATGTAACAGGAAGCAAGGAGTCTTCGGGCATTTGTTCTCATCCTAATGTGCCTCTACAGAAGCTAGGAGTAACAGGACTGCTGCCCTGGTTCTTATTGCTTCTGTAATGAGGAGACACGAGACCTTCGATCTCCTCCTAATTCGCTTCAGTTGAAGCTATGATTCTCTGGATTCCAGTTCTCGCCTTCTGCAGTTACTTAAACGTAGAATATTTTTATACCACATTTCTTGTTTTAGTTCTTTCCTTATTACATAGTGTGTCTTCCTCTTTGTTGAAATCAATGTAAGTGGAAGCAAGGAGTCTTGGGGCATTTGTCCTCATCGTAATGTGCCTCCGCAGAAGCTAGGAGTCTCAGCACTCCTGCTCTCGTCCTTATTGCTTCTGTAATGAGGAGTAACGAGACCTTCGTTCTCCTCCTAATTCGCTTGCGTTCAATCTACGATTCTGTGGACCCCAGTCCTCGCCTTCTGCAGTTACTTAAACGTAGAATCTTCTTATACCACACTTCTTGTTTTGGTTCTCTCCTTATTACATGGTGTGTCCTCCTCTTTGTTGAAATCAATATAACTGGAAGCAAGGAGTCTTCGGGCATTTGTTCTCATCTTAATGTGCCTCTATAGAAGCTAGGAGTAACAGGACTCCTGCCCTCGTTCTTATTGCTTCTGTATTGAGGAGTCTCGAGACTCACGAGGAGTCCTCTGCACTTATTTAAACGTAGAATCTTCTTATATCACAATACTTGTTTTGCTTCTTCATTACATAGTGTGTCCATCTCTTTCTTGAAATCAATGTAACTGGAAGCAAGGAATGTTCGGGCATTTGTCCTAATCTTAATGTGCCCCTACACAAGCTAGGAGTCTCACGACGGCTCCCCTCGTCCTTATTGCCTCTATAATGATAAGTCATGAGACCTTGGTTCTCATCCTAATTCGCTTCCATTGAAGGAATGATTCTCTGGACTCCAGTCCTCGCCGTCTGCAGTTACTTAAACGTAGAATCTTCTTATACCACATTTCTTGTTTTGGTTCTTTCCTTATTACATACTGTGTCCTCCTCTTCGTTGAAACAAATGTAACTGGAAGCAAGAAGTCTTCGGGCATTTTTCCTCATCCTAATGTGCCTATACAGCAGCTAGGAGTCTCAGTACGCCTGCCCTCGGCCTAATGGCTTCTATAATGATAAGTCATGAGACCTTGGTTCTCATCCTAATTCGCTTCCATTGAAGAAATGATTCTCTGGACTCCAGTCCTCGTCGTCTGCACTCACTTAAACGTAGAATCTTCTTATATCACAATACTTGTTTTGCTTCTTCATTACATAGTGTGTCCTTCTCTTTCTTGAAATCAATGTAACTGGAAGCAAGGTGTGTTCGGGCATTTGTCCTCATCCTAATGTGTCTCTACGGAAGCTAGGAGTCTCACGACGGCTCCCCTCGTCCTTATTGCTTCCATAATGATAAATCATGAGATCTTGGTTCTCATCCTAATTCGCTTCCATTGAAGGAATGATTCTCTGGACTCCAGTCCTCGTCCTCTGCACTTACTCAAACGTAGAATCTTCTTATATCACAATACTTGTTTTGCTTTTTTTTTTTTTGCATAGTGTGTCTCCGTCTTTCTTGAGATGAAGGTAACTGGAAGCAAGGAGTCTTCGGGCATTTGTTCTCATCCTAAGTGCCTCTACAGCTCTAGAAGTCTCAAGACGCCTGTCCTTGTCCTTATTGGTTCTGTAATGCGGAATCACGAGACCTTGGTCCTCCTCCTAATTCGCTTCCATTGAATCTAGGATTCTCTGTACTTCAGTCCTCGTCTTCTCTACTTAATTAAACGTAGAATCTTCTTATATTACAATTCTTGTTTTGCTTCTTCATTATATAGTGTGTCCTCCTCTTTCTTGGAATCAGTGTAACTGGAAGCAAGAAGTCTTGTGGCATTTGTTCTCATTCTAATGCGCCTCTAGAAAAGCTAGGAGTCTCAGGACACCTGCCCTCGTCCTTATTGCTTCTATAATGATAAGTCATGAAACCTTGGTCCACCTACTAACTCGCTTCCATTGAATCTAGGATTTTCTGGACTTCAATCCTTGTCTTCTGTACTTAATTAAACGTAGAATCTTCTTATATCACAATGCTTGTTTTGGTTCTTCATTATATGGTGTGTCCTCCTCTTTTTTTTAAAAATAAATGTAACTGGAAGCAAGGAGTCTTGGGGCATTTCTCCTCATCCGAATGTGCCTGTACAGAAGCTAGGAGTCTCAGGACGCCTGCCATCGTCCTTATTGCTTCTGTAATAAAGAGTCACCAGACCTTAGTCCTTTTCCTAATTCGCTTCCATTCAAGCTATCATTCTCTTGATTCCAGTCCTCGCCTTCTGCAGATACTTAAACGTAGAATCTTCTTATACCATATTTCTTGTTTTGGTTCTTTCCTTTTTACATAGTGTGTCCTCCTCTTTGTTGAAATGAATGTAACTGGAAGCAAGGAGTCTTCGGGCATTTGTCCTCATCCGAATGTGCCTCTACAGAAGGTAGGAGTCTCAGGACGCCTGCCCTCGTCCTTATTGTCTCCGTAGTGTGGAATCACGAGACCTTGGTTCTCCTCCTAATTCACTTGCGTTGAAGCTAGGATTCTTTGGACTTTAGTCCTCGTCCTTGGCACTTACTTAAACGTAGAATGTTTTTATACCACATTTGTTGTTTTGCTTCATTATATAGTGTGACCTCCTCTTTGTTAAAATCAATGTAACTGGAAGGAAGGATTCTTCGGGCATTTGTCCTGATTCTATTGTGCCTATACTGAAGCTAGGAGTCTCAGGACGCCTGCCCTCGTCCTTATTGCTTCTATAATGAGGAGTCATGAGACGATGTTCATCCTCCTAATTCGCTTCCATTGAAGGTAAGATTCTCTTGATTTCAGTCCTCGTCCTCTGCGCTTACTTAAACGTAGAATCTTCTTATAACACAGTTCTTGTTTTGCTTCTTTCCTTATTACATAGTGTGTCTTTCTCTTTCTTGAAATCAATGTAACTGGAAGCAAGGAGTCTTCGGGCATTTGTCCTCATCCTTATGTGCCTCCAGAGAAGCTAGGAGTCTGAAGACGCCTGCCCTCGTCCTTATTGCTTCTATAATGATGAGTCATGAAACCTTGGTCCTCCTCCTAATTCGTTTCCATTGAATCAACGCAAACTTAAACCTCTTGATGACGTTTCCACCTATCAAAGGCCAGAAATGCTGAAACCCAATTCTCCATATGTAAGTGTGTGCATATGGTAAGTATCATATGTTAATTCAATAAGTTAATTACCTTTAAAACTCATTAATTCAATAATACGTTAAACCCGTTTGTAATAAAACACACATATAAGGTAATGACGCCAAGTGTATGATCAGACGTGATTAAATTAATTCTACGAAATTATCTTTGATTGAATAAATTAATAGGTGTTTGATTAAAGGGGTAATAATATTAGATAGAAGTTTGATGTCAAATTAGAGTTCGATATCAAAATTTAATTAAATTATATCTTACAATGTTACCAAATTTACACTATAAATATGCAAAATATAGGGAATTTCAACCCTTTTAAGACCTAATTTGGCATAACCGCAGTGCTAGAAGCCTATAATACCGGTACAGCGTAATTACTGTTGAATTAAATATCCGCCATCTTGAAAAATAGAGACTTGCTCCAGTACCTACTTCATACTATCGACAACAAATGAAATTTCAATGCATTAGAAACTATGTGCTTTTAAAATGGACAATATGGGTGACTGCATTAATTTCCAGTAATCATTGTAAACTTTTCAATTTTTATTCTGAACATATCTATACAAATAGCATTTTAATTTCTAACGTTTTGCGGTAAAACATATTTTGTGAAATGTAACGGGGAATTCAGAAGGAGCCTTCTTGGCAAATTTTTCAATGGTCTATGATGATAAAGAATATGTTTAACGTTAATGTTTGGCTACTACATATGTTTGAAGTTATAGTAATTACTTAATTTCTTAATGAGTGAAAATTCTGAATTTAAGGATACTTACTCTTAATTAACACATTTAAAATACACTAACACATACACGCATATGTTAATATATATATATGATTGTATGTATGTAGATAGACCAAAATATAACACAACTTGATACGTATGTACAACAATAAAATATCCTGGTGAAACAAGTAGTTGATGGTGAAATCATCCAATAAATTCGTTCAGATTAGAAGCATTTCATGCCAATGGAATAGAAAAAGATTCCTGGTAGTGATCAGTCTTTGAAAAAGACGAAATTCGTTAGGTTAAGTTCTGACCTCTTAAACACTTATTCTACAGTTGCTTCAAGTTCGAAAATATTATTATTTCCCTTGTTTATCTTCATCTTTAATATTCTCGCGCAAACAGCAGCTTTCTTCCTTCTATATCACATTGTCATTAACAAATGATATATAACTCTTTATACTCAGTTTTCTAATGGTCACTTTATTCATCCCGTGTGCAAATTAACGGTAGAGTATTGTGGGTGGTATCATTTTGTTCCCTATAAGGTAGGGAATGAGAAAAGTGATGGTGGATATGTCAGACCCGCAACTGGGAGGGGGAAAGGGTGGAGAAAATGGTAAGTCATCCCTCGCTTAACCCCTTATAACTTGCCTCCAAATCATTGGATTTTAATTTTTTTTTTTTAAAGAAAGGTCTAAGCACGTTCTAGACATCGTTATTAGCACCTTCTTCGTAAATGAAGCCGTTTTGGTTAAATTTAAGAAAAATATTTTTCCTAAGATAATATTTCATTTGACAAAATAATTATTCTTATATTTTTTATTTGTGCCAAATAACTAAGCTTATAAAACGAGCATGAAATACGAATAAATTTTTAGTTTCAAAATTGTTATATAAAATTAAGAAAAAGAGCAGTATAGAAAGTCTAATATTTCACTCAAGAGAAGCAATTAATACTTTTTAATTACCATTACTCAGATTCCTATAATTTATTATATTATGTGATCCATATTAATATTAATTCTATAGATGTTCAAAAGTTTTAAAAATATTTTTTGATTATCATGGATTCTCTTCTGGTGTGAATCCACACGTTAGTAATCGGGAGACTGCCAGGATCCAAAGTTGTCTTTCTTCAATCTTCATAACATTAATTATTCTTAATATTGTAATATACACTACACTACACCATGACACCACATTTAGATTGCACTAAGAAAAAACATAACAAGAAATGGTTAAAAGGGAGACAGAGGAAACACACAAACACTTAATGATTTCCGTTCGTTCCTTCACGTCACAGGGATTTTACGCTGTTCCATCAATCGGCATCAGGTCGAGAGACGGACGAACAGGTTCACGAAAGAATGGAATAAGAAGTCACATAACACAGGCTCTCCCAATATAACATATATATATATATATATATATATATATATATATATATGTATGTGTGTGTGTGTGTGTGTGTGTGTGTGTGTGTGTGTGTGTGTGTGTGTGAATGTTTTCATCTTTGTTATTCATAATTTCACTCTTTTCAAAACTGAAAATTTACTAGCTTAAACAACTAGGATCCATTAATACGATTGATTTATGATACAAGCATGTAGTTATTTAATTACAGCGTTTAAAATATGTGTGGCTGGTTGATTTAAGTGGAAGCAGAGAAATACACTTTCACAAATAAAGAAAATAACCTTTATAGGTTTATGCTTCTACTTAGAAGAGAATGATCTTTCTATTCTTGTAAGCAGCAGCACATTTATCAATAACTTCTTCAAGATCTAACGATTTAGCAATTTTCTTCTCAATATAAAGTAATCTTAAGTTTTTTCAACTTATCATCAGTCATCGAATTGCGTATATGTCTTTAATCTTTTCAAACATGTGAATCCTTTCACACGTAGCAGTAGAAACTGGTAATTACCTAACTTGTAAGTTTCTAGGTATGCGTTTTTGTAGACACAAAAAGATCAATGAAATTATTAGGGATTCAACTTTGGTTTTCTCTCGCCTTCGTACAACTTAATTGTGTTTGGGAAGATTTTGACTTCGCAATTGAATATTTCCAAATCATTTCCATAATGCTGGGCCATATATATATATATATATATATATATATATATATATATATATAGAGAGAGAGAGAGAGAGAGAGAGAGAGAGAGAGAGAGAGAAAGAGAGACTGAAACTTTCGATCTGAGAATGGTTGAATGGTTTTCGTCTCCCGCGGCATTTCTGACTTGATGGTCTCTGCAATAGGCACATTTATTTTTTTTTAAATCCTATTATAGAGACTCACATGTGCAAAATCGGGAAAGTTTCGGTTTCCCGATCTCTATGCTCTGATACATACCTCGGATTACATTACCTGCTTCCTCGTTTTCATTATTTGACTTCTCTAATAAATGTCAATGGAATTGTTAGGTCATTTTCACTTAACAAATTAAACGAGTAATATGATCTCTTTTACCACCTCTCATGTGGACGACTCGTTCGGAGAAGTAATACTCCAGAAGTAGAAACTAAACACACGGTTCTGATTCGTTGGTGTTATCCGTTTCTCGCCATGCAGCATACATATAGCAGAAAGGAAATGTTAGATCCTGTCGCCGTTTGTAGTCGAGTTTTCTAGTGTATGGGCTATTAAAGAGTTTCGCTTTTGGCGTGGGTTCAAACCCGGCCGTAAGAAAATTTTCTTTTAAGAACATTTTTTCCCATCTCATACTCTCCGCGCAGGACCGAAGGATTATTATTATTATTATCATACTTTTGAACTTGCACGGCGAAATTAGTGTATAATACGAAATCATTTCTGTAATTCTGCTCCATTTTATGTTATTTAGTTTATTAGTGGGCACTAAATTGTCTCCAGGTCATCGAATAAATTAACTTCGGCATGTAATTTTGGTGGAAATATCATTACAGGAAGAACATTACCGGTTCGTTCCAAACATCAGGGCTGATCTTAGCAATATTTAGCTTATAATGTTATATGAGAAGATAGTGTAGGGGTGAAGTGCTTGACTTGTGAGTAATACAGTTAATCAATATTGCTTCAAATCCTTTTCAAGTTTTTATTTTCAAAGCAATCGCGAAGAACGAAGAAACACTACACCATTTGTTAAACAAACTTTGGCTAGCGTACTTGGTGGAGTATAATGGTCTCTGCAATAGGCATATTTCTGAAGAAGTTTACCTATTGTAGAGACACAAATGTGTGAAATTCGGGAAAATTTCGTTTTTCCGATCACCGCCCTCTGATACATACCCCTGAATAGATATACCAGCTCCCTCGTTTTCATTGTTTCACTTCTCTAATAAATGTAACTGGAATTTTTACCTCGTTTTTTCTTAACTTCTCAAACGGATAGTACGCTATCTTTCACCATCTCTCACGTGCTGTATGCATTATTAAAAAATCATTCTACTTGGTGTGGATTCGAGCTTACGTCCTTTCGAGTTATAATCTAGCGTCTTAGCCACTAAACCAGGATCTTCGCTTGGCAAGTGTTTAGTTGTTGGCGTATTTGTTTGTATTTGTATTTTATGTTCCCACTACGACAATTTTTACTCTTTTTTTCTCCGTTTACCAGCTGTTTCTGAATTTATCTTTTGGTGTCATAATTTATTTACACCATGCACTATTCGTACTCATAGTTTGTGCTCCTCTGCAACGTCTTATTCAGATTGGACTTCTCTTCGTGCCCCTCACTAAACATTTGATTGATTTAATTCTCATACTCTCCATGGCTGGAGCACAGGAATGCCAGGCTCAAAAACAGATGCACACCTTGTCTCAGAAAGGTTGACTGCATTCTTTATTGATGTTTTGAGGCAAAAATTTTCTAAGTCCAACTTCGGGTATCTTCGGAAAATAGTAAACCAGGTTCGAACCTCCAAGCCAGCCTTTGCAATCGGAAAAAAGTTTGCAGATGGTTTTCTTCTTTTAAATATAATAAGACTTGTTACCAAGTGTAAAAAAAAGCAACATTGATTGAAATAACTAATGATACAATATTTCGAAACCTTGTATTAATGTCAGCACATGCTTGTTTGTCATTTAGCTCTCCATACGTGATGGAACATTTAGATACGTAAACGAATCTTTCCATATGTAAAAGAATGCTCAAAGTTAAGACATAAAATATAACTATCCCCTGAGAACTAAAATAAAAGTCAAAGTAGAACAGAAACAGCGTTTGTAGTGGATATGAATGTCATAATTATCTTGAGAATCGTTATACAACGCTAGAAGCATGGTTTCAGAAGTTCTTGTGTAAGCTCAATGGTAAGCTGTCGGATTTCCACTCCTGAGGTTGAGTTCGATTCCCATCTGCGCCAATGATTTTTTATGAAATTATATTTTCCGCAATGCATGAAAAATTATATAAAATAATTACATTAAAATACATCAGTTGTATATATGTAACATAATCATTGCAGAACATAGTAATTATTATGTTTAAAATATAACATCTGAAATAGGTAGGTGTTCACAGTAGGTCGGTATTATATATGAGAATATTAAATACAAGTTAGGAAAATCGTTTAATAGCAATAAATAAATTATGTAGTGTATTTATTTGCAGCTATTTGTCATACAGATGTTACTTCTCAATATTCTCATTACAGCATGTCATTTACGTTAGTGAAATACAGTATATTCCTACGGATATAGAAAGTGTATAAAGAGAATATCCAAAGTCGGATCCTGCTTCAAAACACATAACTTTTCCCGATCCCATTAACGTCACGAGAAGAAACACAAGTTCTCTTTAGAACAGAATGTCGTTACTTAGAGTCTCATTCGAATACGTTGAATATGCTTTTGTATATTCATCTCTCTCTCTTTTTTTTTTCGCTTTGTTTATGTGTGTGTGTGTGTTGCGGAATATCCTAAGTTGAACACAACATTTGCAAAGTATATGAGCATCATTGTCGTCGAATACCAGAAATTGAAAGTCATGTTTCTTCAGGTTACATTTGCGTGCGTATGTTAGCTCACTGGTAGAGTACGGGGTTAGCAATGAACAGATCTTGAGTTCAAAGCCTGCAACGAATTGTCATTTTTATTTTTTGTTAGTAGAATTGCACAGAAATCGGATACAAGGAGTGGTTTACTTCTAGAAATATTTTCAGAAGCGTTTAGGTATCCCTGAAAAGGGCTGTTTTCGGGAGTTAAGATGGGGACATTAATATTGTGTCGAAGACCCTTCTGAATTTATTAAACGCCTCATTCTTCTGGGCATGGATTCTATTAAATGGGCGACAAATCTATCCCCTTCCCCTACCTACAGACATGCTTCGGAAACAAGATGCCCAGGTCATCCTGAGTTCTTGGTGGATATGCCTCAGGCCAACTATCCCTTAGAGTACGCTTCACTTCTGCCCACATGTTTTCCATGGGATTGAGGTCTGCTCCACGAGGCGGCAAGTCAATTAAATCAATTAAATCTGAAAATGGTGCGCCGTAATAATAATATTAAAAACAGTTTTTATAAAGGAATATTAATACATACGAAAAGCTGTTTAAAGAATAAATTGTTATACTAACTTTACACGTATAAAAACATATACCATATACCAAACAGATTGAGCGATATGATGATAGCTGTTTTGAGACGAACACTTTCGAAGTCCAACTTCTGGTATCTTCGGAAAACAGAAAACTAAAGCTGCTGGTTCGAACCTCCAAGTCAACCTTGGAAATCGGGAAAAAATGTACAGATATGTTTTTCCTTATGTTAAATATAATAAGACATGTGGAAATGGTATTAAGTGTAGAAAAAAAGTAACATTGATTGAAATACTTAATGATACAATATTTCGAAACTATGCATTCACACTCTCGTTTCGTCATTGTGATTTCCATACGGAAAAGAACATTTACGTATGAGCTCAGTTATATTTCAGAAGCAGCTTCCGAAAAGCGGTCATGTTAGCTCAGTGGTGCACCCGCGAGCGTTTAAATCGTGAGTTCGATACCCGTTCAGGTGAGATTCTTTTATGATATTCTATTTTCCTCAATGAATTTAAATTATGTATAATAGTTACATTACAATTCATCAGTTGTATATATCAGTTGAATATATATATTCATATCATCAGTTGTATATATATCAGTTGAATGTATATATTCATATCATTTCACGACACAAGTAATTTTTATCTTTAAAATATAACATCTGAGGTATTGACAGAACGTCGGTATGTAATATGTGAATATTAAATACAAATTAAGAAAATCGTGTAATAGCAATAAATAAGTTATGTAATGTATTTATTTGCAGCCATTTTCATACGCAGGTAACTTCTCAATATTCGCATTACAGCATTTAGGTAGAGCATATTGAAAATCAGATCGTGGCTCAAGACAAAAAAACTAGCTAACCCAAAAATGTCACGTAAGAAATTCACGAATCGCAAAAGTAAAGTGAAGAGATTGAGAGCGGTAATACCTTAATCGCTCTGTCTCAACTCTCTCTTATCTGCATTTATACATATAAAAGTGTATGTATGTATGTTCCAACATAACTCATGTATGCCTAGAGCAGGGTTTCTCAGCCTGGGAGTCGCGGCCCCTAGGGGGTCGCGAAGATAAGTGGAAAAGATAAATATAGTTAGAATCTATTACCGGAAATTATTTTTAAATATTCTTTTGAATTTTGTTCTGATAGGCATACTTTTATTTTTATATATACTATAAAGAACAATAAAAAACAAGTCTACTTAACATTTTCAAAGGGTGCAGAGTTGTTTAAAAATGAATTTAAATGAAAGAGGTATGATATGAAACTAATGAGAACTATATATAGAAATACTAGAAAAATACACATGCAACAAAACTTGCACATTGAAATACAATTAAAATTGAAACCTAATGAGATACCTAAGCATGGTGTAATTTCACTAGTGATGAGCGCAAGAGTCTTGGTCTTGCAGTTTTTGCAAGAGTCTTGCATGCAAGACCAAGACCAAGACCAAGACCAAGAACAGGTATCCCGATGCAAGAACAAGACCAAGACCAAGAGGTGCAAGACCAAGACCAAGACCAAGACCATACCTGCAAGACCAAGACCAAGACCAAGACTCTTGCGTAAGAGTCTTGCACAAGTACCGGCACTACTTGATTTTTTTATATAATGTAAAAAGAAAGAGATGGATTTCTGGGCTTCAGTAAAAATGCTGCTGGAGTTCCCAGTAGTTTATGCAATACATGTGAATCGATCTGCCCCTGTAGCTTATAGCAACAGTATGTCGTTTTCTGAATTGGTTGTTCGCGTTTTCTGCAGATATCACTCGTTTTCAAGCCACACAGGTGTCATCTCGCACCACGTGAGCTTTTTTGGTGGACAATCACCGTGTGCCTAGGTTTTCTCGGTATTTTTTCGTTTCCTTCTACTTTCTTCATTCCACCATTTCAGTCATTTGTCATCATCACTGTCTCCCTTAGCCTTGGTGCACAATCGTGGGGACGTTAAACTAGACACTTCATTTCATTTCAAAGCATATTAGTGGTGCTCTTAAAACTAATATCAAAATAATATTTTCATGACATTGACAAAAATTTAGTGCATGTGACCGCAAGTTTGATTTCATGAGCGGTGCATTCAATAATTGTTTATTAATATAACTTTTAGCCTCCTTAGGTATACGGCACATCGAGGATTGAACGATATAACATACTACAACAATAAATTTATATTATAAAATTGAAAGTAACTATTTCTGTGACTCTTAATCTCTTGAACCAGCCGACCGACATCCATCAAATTTTCAACGAGATGAGGATTGGGCCTTGGAGTGTTTTCATCATTTCACTTTGACGGTAAAACTTAGGGGAGGGAAGAAGGGGGAGTTATAAAATAATAAATAAAACTTAATAACTCTTGAACCAAACGACCAACCTCGATCAAATTTTTAACATAGATGAGGTTCAAGCCTGGAATGTTATCTGTCAGTTCACTTTGACGGAGCAATGTAGGGGGGAGGAGAAGGGGAAGATGTACAAAAATCAATATAAATAAAAATAAAAAACTAAGTTTGTGACTTAATAACTCTTGAACCGATTTCAATCCAATTTTTAACATGTATGAGGTTCGGTCCTGGAAAGGTTTTTAGAGTTTGTTCCACTTTGATAGTAGAAGCTAGGGGAAGAGGAAGGGAGGGACTGATATATATAATTAATAAAACTTAATAACTCTTAAAACACCCGAATTTTCAACATAGATGAAGTTCAGGCCTGGAGCGATTTTTCATTTTACTTTGACAATGCAACGTAGGGGTTGGGAAGGAGGGATATATATGTAAATTAAAAATATAAGTGTTGTCGTTGTGACTTATAGGGATGCGCTCGAGTCGAGTCGAGTCGAGATTTAAGCCTGTCTCGACTCGTCTCGAGAAAATGTTGTCTCGACTCGTGTCTCGACTCGAAAATATGGTGCTGTCTCGACTCGTGTCTCGACTCGACAGTCTCTGTCTCGACTCGACTCGAATTCGAGTCGAGACGTCTCGAAATTCGAGTCGAGACAAAATATACGAGTTAAAATATACACAAACATCAGCCAGACCGTTATGACTACCTACCTAATTGTTAGTATGTCCAACTTTTGGCACGAATAACAACGGCAACGCGTCTTGGCATGGTCGCAATGTTCCTCGGTGGGTCGCTGGAGAGAGTTGGCACCACATATGCACACACAGGTCATCTAATTTCCGAAAATTCCGGGGAGGGGGTGATGCACCCTCACGTTACGTTCAATCACATCCCAGATGTGATCGATTGGGTTCAGATCCGGAGAGTTTGGGGGCCAGCACATCACTTGGAACTCGCTCCTGTGTTCCTCGAACCACTCCATCACACTCCTGGCCTTGTGACATGGTGCATTATTTTGTCGAAAAATTCAACTACCGATGGAAAACATGGCCGTCATGAAGGGGGTGTACGTAGTCTGCAAGCAGTGTGCGACACCTCGGCCGTCATGGTGCTTTGCTCGAGCTCCACTGGACACATGGATGCTCATCTGAATGTTCCCTAGATAATAATTAAGCCGCAGCCAGCTTGTCTCCGTCCCGTAGTACAGATGTCAAGGAGCTGTTTCCTTTGAACACGACGGATTCACACCCTCACATCGTCATGATGAAGAAGATATCGGGATTCATCAGACAATGCAATGCTCTGCCATTGTGCCAAGGTCTAGTGGTGATGGTCACGTGTTCATTTCAGTTATAGTTGCCGATGTCGTGGTGTTAACATTCGCCATCGTTAGGAGTGTTCGGTGCACTGTGTGTTCAGACTAATGTTGTGAAGGCCTGTGATAAAAACGGAAATTTTGGGTAAAAAACCGTTTTTTTTACTGTTTTCCCGAGCTAGGGATAAAACGGAAATTTTGGGTATGATCAGAATCACCATTCTTGTTAATCACAGAATCATTTTAGTTAATATGTTAAATCAAACATATATTTCATAAAGATATCTTCATTGTTCTATGTAAAATTCCGGAAATTTTGAAACCATTAAAAAATATCATTTGTTCGGAAATATTGGCAAAAACAGGAAAATGTAGTTTAAAACTATTTGTTGGCCTGATGCTAGTGATCTTACTTGCTGTAATATGTCTGCAACATATATAGTGGGAAGTGGAAAATCCGAACTAATTGGGACCACAGGTATTCGGATTTTCAAATTGTTCGGATTTTCGAAAATGACCAAGAAAATGTCTTTTAGGCTTACATATACTGTACGGTATGTTCTTCTATCGATACAGTGGTTATTCAGTACATACAGTAATTACAATACCGTACGTAAGGCTACTTACATTTAATGTTTCTGAAGAACTTGCTTGTACTCTAAGTC
Organism: Thermobia domestica; assembly: GCF_964235325.1. Taxonomy (NCBI): domain Eukaryota; kingdom Metazoa; phylum Arthropoda; class Insecta; order Zygentoma; family Lepismatidae; genus Thermobia; species Thermobia domestica. The sequence goes on from NC_137458.1 coordinate 166,807,412, forward strand.
ACACTTAAAACTTAAAAGCCTAAGAAAAAATAAAAATAAAAATACATGACAAACAATTACATATAAATGAACCTTTGTAAAAACACTGACTTCGCGTAACGTCGATGGACACGCTATTGTTTGTTTATCGCTAGCGTTAAGACAAAATGTAAAAACCTTCTAGGGACCGCGTTCGGATTTTTGACGTTAGGATTATCGACGTCCTAGTGTATATACAATGTATTTCGCTAACGGAAAAATACTTAGAGCAACAGGTTTTAATTCTACTTTACACACATATACCGCACAAGTGAGTAAATTTGAGCAGCGAGAAATATATTAAATGAAACTTCCGTTAGTTATTACAGACTAGCAGAATATCCGTTCTTCGCACGGGGAGAATACGTTTCATTTTTGGACACAAAGGATACCAAAACTGTCACCAATGAACTTGTGGAGCCCCAAAACTATGACTTTGGCATTAATATCGATAATTTTCAATTATCTTTACATGTCACCATCCTCCTTAGAGTACTAATGGGGTTGAATTTGTGGATTTAAACGGCATCTTCTGTTCATCTCAGCGAGTATGGATTCAAGGCCATTTTCGATCATATATATATACAGAGGCGGATCCAAGGGGGCTATAGCCTCCCCCTTCACACTCAAGTATACACTGCATAAAATGGACTTCAATCCTGCTTTACACTGGATAAAACTGCAAACTATGGTTTAGCCCCTCCCTTGATCATATCCTGGATCCGCCACTATATATATATATATATATATATATATATATATATATATATATATATATATATACTGTATATATACTGTATATAATGCTCAAAAAAATTAGGGGTTCAGCTGAAATATCACACAAGACCTTAAGATAGTGTATGAATAAGCTTGTGTTTGACTCATATTATCATACAAGAAGGAATGCTTTAAGATATACTAGAAAAATGGGGCACATACTGGTGTTGGGGCACGGAAAACCTTGTTCACATGGCTCATGACACAAGAGGGTTATGTGTGCACCTCTCGAACTGCTCACAAACAGGCAAGGCAACAACACTGATTGTTCCTTAATATGTCATATGATCACTTCGAATAGCCAACAGGGCCTCGCACCTGCGTGGCATGGATTCAATCAGATTATCGATGAGTTCTTGGGGGATGTTGTGCCACTCATCCAGAAGAGCGACTTCCAGCTCTGGAATGGTTGTTGGATTGACTGGCCTAGCAGCAATTCGTCTGCCAAGCATTATCCAGACATGCTCAATTAGAACGAGATCCGAAGAGTATGCTGGCCACTTCATCCGAGCGATACCCTCAGCATCCAGCATCTCATCCACTAACCGAGCTATATGAGGACGAGTATTGTCATCCATAAAAAGGAACGAATCACCAATGGCACCAGCATAAGGAAGAACAAGAGTTTTCGTGATCTCATCCCTATATCTGAGAGCCGTCAAAGAGCCATTTCGGATGATGTGGAGCTCAGTACGCCCACCAATGCTGATTCCTGCCTACACCATCAGTACACCACTATGATACTGGGATGTTTCTCGCACAAACATGGGATTGTGTCGTGTTCCACACTCTCTCCAGATGAGAACACGTCGATTATCAGGCTCTACACTGAATAGAGACTCGTCAGAGAACAAAACATTGCCCCATTCATTGCGTCCGCACCCACGATGTTCCTCCGCCTACGCTCTTCGATCAACACGGTGTCATGCAGTTAATGGGACACACACCATAGGCCTACGTGCATAGAGACCACCTTCTCGAAGGCGATTGCGGACCGTTTGAGTAGATATTGTGCGTCCTGTTGTTCGGAAGGCTCGCGGGAGCAGAGTTGTATTCTGACGCCGGTTTCGACGGGCTGTTAACAAGAGATAACGATCGTCTCTGGCTTTGGTTGCTAGTGGACGGCCCTGTCCTTGTCTTCTTTGAACACTTCCAGTTGTTTGAAATCGATTCCACAATCGGGAAATCACACTCTGTGCCACTCCTATGGCATGTGCCACCTCCCGCCATGACTGACCAGCTTCCAACCTCATTGAGGGCCGCGGTGGCTCAGTGGTAGAGCGTTCACCTCTGGTGCTTGGGGTTCCGGGTTCGATCCCAGCCCCTGCCAAGTGAACTTTGTGGTGTACAAACACCGTGTGCGTGGATTTTCTCGGGCTTATCCCGTTTCCTCCCACTTTCTTCATTCCACCCTTTCACTCATCTCTCATCATTACCGTCTCCTTTAGCCTAACCGGCATAACCGTGGGACGCAAAACTTAAAGATTTTTTCCCGGCCCGCATACAATAATAGCTTAATTTGCAAATGGAAGTGTCACCATCGATATTAGTGACCGCGAAAACTATGGATTTGACACTAATATCGGTCATTTTGGATTACTTTTACATGTCTCGGTATCCGACCCCCCCCTCCGGTGACCACCGGCCCGAATAGGGTGAATTTGTAAGTTAATGTAATCAGAGTTTCACCATTGATTTCAGCGACCGCGAAAACTGAATTCGACAGTAATATCGGCCATTTTCTACCACTTTTACATGTCCCTGTAAGCGCACCCTGAGACCCCCTGGTTCGAATTTTGAAAAAAAAAGATTCGTCTTGATCTGGGGCCTGGGCCAGGGTACCCCTGACTAAAATTTGGTAACTCTCGGTCCATTCGTCTGGTCCCCAGGCTGCATACAGACAGACAAACACAAACAAACTATTTATTTTATTTATATTAGACTAGATAGATTCTTGCAAATTATGCCAGATTTTCATATTATCTTTCCAAACTAATTTTAAAGACCCGCTCCTACTTATCTTTATATATATACACAGTATATCTATATTTATATCTATCTATATCTATATATGTATATAACAAACGCAGGAATTACACCCTAAATAACGCTCCTGGAGGACCCCTTTCTCAAAAAAAAATGCTGGGGAAACACTTGTAGAAACTTGTTTTCGTGCCAGACGATTACCGAGACCTGGTGAAAAAAAAACTCCTTTAGCGATCGAATTAAAAAAACAGTTCTCCTCAGGTTAGTATTCACTGAGAATATTGTTATAAAATTTAAATTTTATGGGTAAATCAGTAGACTTTGAATACATCCACATCGTATCCACTGAGTTGCGAAATTGTGTACCTCCAGATATGGGCGGTCGAAGAAAATTTTCTAGGGGGCATCTTCAATGTTTGCTATATTAGTCTTGCATTTAATGTGCATGGTTTGTTATATTACGTATACGTGAGCCAGGGAGGTTCATTCTTATCAAACACGGAGATTATGAAGGAGCAGATCTACTGTACAAAGTATAATAAAAACATCTCTTTCGGATTTCTATCATCCCGCAGTCCAAGCCCGAGACGGAAACATAAGAGATAGGCTTTTTGTTTTTAAACAAGATAACGTGCCTAGCGAATGCTTTACATTGTGAAGATTATATTAGTGAAAATTAAACGAATATAATTTTATAACTTAATATACATATCACTAAATGTTGAGCTCCCCGTTGCTATGTGGTTAGCGTATGCGCCTTTCTCGAACGAGGTTTGATTCATGGTGGGAGCTCATGTGTTTCAAATCCGACGTTAAACTGTACGTTCACGTCTTGTAGAGCTTTGCTCCTGAAAACGACGCTAAACTATAATCTAATTTAATATTACTAAATATTAAAAAATAATGACTTACCAAGGTGACGTCAATTTGGCAGTCATCAAATCCATTTTATACTTTCACTTAATCCAGTGGATACTAATATAACAATTACAAGACACACGCGCATATAAATACTCAGAAACAAGTACATACACACGTACACATACACAAATATGAACCCTTTAAATCTATTTACATGTGGTGGACTAGCTGCATCAAGCACTGTTATCTTCATCATCATCTTCTCATGTATCTGCATTATTTGATTCATCCACAGATTTGTTATTTGTACGCATCATTCATTTTTGCATTTTCGGGAGGGTTCAGGGTTCTTTCTTCATTTAAAGAGTCGGTTCTCTGTATTGGAAAGAGAATCAGGGGAGGAAGGGGGAATTTATACTTTAAGAATGGATAACATTTTAAGAAATATATATAAAACATGCCGCTTCCGACGCAGCACTGAAGCATTTCTTTTAGCGGTCATACCCCCTCCCCTCTCAAGTTGTAAAGTGAGAAGGGACTGAAACATCCCAGACACTCAGGGTTCAGTTGACAATAATAAAACTATGGGTAAGTAAACATCTTGTACAGAGTCACGTTTTGCTTATTTTTGAACATTTCTGTGAATTCAACAATACAACAGCGGAAATACTAACTGGTTTTATTACTCCAACCATCGCTTTAACTAAGGGATAATTCCCAACGGTCAGTGAGCCATCTAAATTTTCGTTCTTTTTCTGTTCTCCAGAGGAAAGAATGAGATTTTGCCAAGATGCTAAAGTCAAGATGTTATATGCTAAATGGGAGTGAATTATGCTAGATATGGCTTCACTGGCGGGCTTCGATATCTACAGAACTTTCTGCCAAAGCATAAAAAAAAAAAAAAAACAATAGCACAATAGTTTCGATAACATATGTGTGGTCCTTCGGTAGGCTACACATCTGGTAAGAAGCTCATCCCAAAGAGTAGTTTGGACAAAAGACTCGTAGCCGGCTTGTATAGATAATTGAATTCAAATATTCAAGTATCCATTTACTGAATGCCCATATCGTGTATGCATGCATTATTTAATAAGTAAATAAAGTAAACACACAATTAATTATGTCAGTGATAAACGGTGTTTATTGAAAAAAACCCTCTCCAAACAATGAAGATTAATCTTAGACTGTAGAAATGGTTATCCTTCGTTTTCATTATCATTTGGCCATGAAACAAACGTCTGACAAATATACAACCCCTATATACAACTATGTGATGTTGGAATATATAACTCGTAGGGTATGATGTTTTACTTTTTCAGAAATTTCAGTACTTCTAGTGAAATGAAATCTTTAGTTTTACGTCCCACGGTTATGGCAGTTAGGCTAAAGGAGACGGTGATGATGAGAAATGAATGAAATGGTGGAATGAAGAAAGTGGAAGGAAACGGGAGAACCCCGAGAAAACCCACGAGCATGGTGTTTGTCCACCACAAAGTCCACACGGCGCGATCTGGGATCGAACCAGGGACCCCATGCACCGGAAGTGAACGCCCTACCACTGAGTCACCGCGCCCCCACAGTACTTCTTGTGTACCCCTATAAATGTAATAAAGAACTAATGGCCATGTTTTTTTAATATAAAAATATTCAATTAGAACTGGACAATTTACATAAAATTTGGAATCGACAAATGAAAACGGCACGTTCTAGCACTTGTGGGTTCGAGATCTCATTGTTGAAAGGATTGGAGACAAACATATAAACTTTTCTCAGGAGAAACATATACGCGTAAATCTAGTATTTTAATATATAGATAATAATTGGATTAGTTTTATTTTCGAGTGCTATTTTTTAATATTCGCAATATTGAAATTTTTGAACTTAAATTTTTCGCGTGTTTGAAAAAAAAAAGATATCATTACTAGTAAAATTAACCTAATACAAACATATTTATTTTTTCAATTTTTCCGGAAAATCGAAAAAAGTTTTTAAAAAAAAACAGGTTCAAAATTTCCGGAAATTTGACAACACTAGTTCAGACACACTTGTACTTTGCCCAGCATTAAACTCTGATCTTAGTTCCGACGCAGTTCGCCGCCTGTTCTGTTTTACCAGTCTGCCCAGTCTACGACGGTCGACATCTGTAATGAGGTGGGGCACCCAACCCCTCGATATTTGGACGTCTTTTCCCCTTGGTTTCGCCACTTGCTGAAGACAATCACCATAGCACTCCTCGAACACCTGACAAGTCCTGCAGTTTCCGAAATTCTCGTGCCGAGTGTTTCTGATCGAGCACTTTCTTCAAAATAATATTAAAAATTATAGAAAAATTTTCGAGACATTCGAGTCGAGTCGAGATTTTTACCAGCTGTCTCGACTCGACTCGAATTTTACAAAGTGTGTCTCGACTCGAATCTCGACTCGAATTCGAGTCGAGTCGAGTCGAGATTCGAGACATGTCTCGACTCGAGCGCATCCCTAGTGACTTAATCACTCTTGAACCATCCAATCGATCTCAATCAAATTTTCAACATAGATGAGGATCGTACCTGAGGTGGTTTCTGTCATATCACTTTGACGGTGCAGTCTAGGGGAGGGGGAATGAAAGCTATTTTAAAATGATCGAAAATGAACGATATTAAAATGGAGTCTATAGTTTTAGGGGTTGCTGAGATAAACAGTGACATTTCCGATGCTATTTAAATTCAAGTTCAGCCCCGTAGCTTGGCGGAGGGAAGAGAAGAAATATAAAAACGATCGAGAATGACCAAATATTATTTTCGGATCCATAGTTTTCCAGTTCGCTAAGTTGAATACTGGCATTTCTGATATCGTTTACGACCAAATTCAGTCACGTAACTTGGGAAGAGGGGGATACATAACAATAATCAAAAATGACCGAATATTAGTGTCGAATCCATAGTTTTCGGCGTCGCTAAGGTGAACAGTGATACTTCCGATCCCGTTTAAATGCAAATTCAGCAATGCAACTTGGGAGAGGAACAAGATATATAAAATTATCAAAAATTACCATTATCAGTGTCGAACTCATGGTTTTCGAGGTCATTGAGATGAACAATTACACTTCCAATGTCGTACTTCGCAACATGGGTGTGAAGGAGATATATATAAGTTTATTGAAAATGACCGATATTAGTGCCGAATACTTAGTTTTTGGGGTCTCTAAGACGAACTGTGACAATCAAATTTTCAACATAGATGAGGATCGTACCTGAGGTGGTTTCTGTCATATCACTTTGACGGTGCAGTTATGGGGAGGGGGAATGAAAGCTATTTAAAAATGATCGAAAATGAACGATATTAAAATGGATTCTATAGTTTTATGGGTTGCTGAGATAAACAATGACATTTGCGATGCTATTTAAATTCAAATTCAGCCCCGCAACTTGGGGAGGAGGAGGGGAGAGAAATGTAAAAATAATCGAAAATGACCGATATCAGAGAGCGCTTTACTAATAGTAAAAATTGACTGACTAATGAAATATATTATTATTATTATTTTAAAGTTTAACCCAACGAAGTGAGTAACTGATGCTAGTAATCCATATTCACAAGTAAGACTTCAAGTAACTTGGAGTTTGATGCCGTAATTTTGTATTTCCAACACAGGTCAAAAGTATTTATATAGATTGAATTTAGACAAAAGACAGAATCGTTTTTAGTTTTCACTCAAATTATTCTAAAATATTAAGAGGTTTAATTATAATAATTATTATTTTAATTTTTCTCTCTCCTTTTTAGTCAATATGCTAAATATATCATCATCTTCATAATAGCTATTCTGCCATTATTGGCAAGTTACTTGCTGCAACTGAGAAGCTTCGACGTTCGGTGGTCCTAAGCTAGTCTCTACGTCTTGACGTAGCAATTTTCTGTTTTAATACCTTCCTTCAACTAGTCTCCTTCGCTCAATCCCTCTCTTTTTTTCCACAATACCCTCCAGCACATCCGTCATAATATAATTCCTCCTCAGCCAATATCCTAACCAGTTCCTCTTCCTCCTCTTTAACAATATGTAAAATTCTTTTTTTCACTACTGCTAATTTTTTTTATACACCTTCTCATTCGTTGTCCGTTCAACACAGGTAATTCTCCCCTTTTTTCTCCATGCCTATGTATCTCCAAGTCTGCAATTTTTTAATCACTCTTGCGTAATGTCAATGTTTCTGCTCCATAGAGTACATATTGGAACTAGTACAACAAAATCTCAATATTTAATTGGAAGTTTGATTAATACAAGGATTAGCTAATCGTGGTTGAAAAGAAAAATCTGACGCCTTTAGAGTGTAAAAATTATTTTGCAATTCATGGTATTTCAATAATCTGTGCCGTCTTGATTTTCTTTCATGCGTCTCAGGGGTAGCCTCCGCAGTTTGGGAACGAGTGGAGTGTTAGATCTGTTAAAAAATGTAAACAGATTACGAAACGTTGTGATTTAGGCGTATCTTACAAGTAATGAAGCGTGGGCACCCATTAAAAAAGGAAAGGTCATCACCTATGTTGTACACTATCATGATACCTACATAAAGTTAAACTATATTACATTTAGAAACATGCATTGTATTTCCGTTACTATTGGCGCATTGTAGTGTTTATTATCCCTTATATCCACAGTAAAATTTACCTATGAAAAGCTTGAGATTTCTTAAATGCAAGACTTGCAAGACTCTTGCATGCAAGACCAAGACCAAGACCAAGACCAAGACCAAGACCAAGGGTTTCAGTGCGAGACCAAGACCAAGACTGGATATGCAAGACCAAGACCAAGACCAAGACCACCCCGGTCTTGGTCTTGGTCTTGCATTTGCTCATCACTAAATTTCACTAGCGCAACAATGCCCGGTTCAATCTTCGTTACGAACATTATCAAGCCATTTTCAACTGATAAGCAATTCCTTGTCTTTGTTTTAGTGTTTCCCATAAAAAAAAAACACTTTCGCACAAGTACGATATAGCAAATGGAATTATTACTTCTAAAGCAGCAGATACCACACCAGGATATTCTCTCCTCATCAGGCAGAACTTGTCCAAATCTTCGTTACAGAAAACCAGTTGCAAAGACTTGTCGCATGATCATTCTATTATTTGGTCAAGAAGTTGTGGGCTTAGATCAGATACGTTAATGACCTCTTCAATGAAGGAGTTTAACATCCATCTTAAACCAACACCTTCGTCGTTGGGAATATAAATATTACAGTTACTGTATCCACTGTCAGTGCCGGGCGCCGAAAAAAAGGGCACAAATTTCGGAGAAAATATTACTCACCCAAGTGTTACTCATGTTACGAAAGTGCATGTGCACATGTATAAAATAGAAGGAAAAACGTAATAAATTGTGCTCAAGGAAAGGCTGGCTTTACTTTTGAAAATTTTATTGAGCTTTGTGCCAATCATGGTGGCGCTTCGCAGCTAGTCTGTCGACTTCACTCATATCTACGGAGACATCGTCGTATACTCTCGCCCCGGGCGCTGATTTTCCATGCAACGGCACTGTTCACTATAAACAAGAAATGGATTCTACTATTATGGAAATAGGTATGTTAAAAATCCCACACAAGCTTATTATAAAACAAATTATAAAAGGGTTGCTGACAAGAGGATGTGATAAAAGAGGATCGTGATAGGAATTAGATTGAGAACCACTGGCCTAGAGTACACCAATAAGACACTGAGCAAGGCTATGTGATAATGTGTAAAAAAAAAAAAAAAAAACAGTATCACGTAACAGTTTCAACACAATAACTTTGTCTTCATCAGACTAACACTCCTTCTGGCTGCTTTTGGTAACCACTTATATACTCTCCGGAGATCAACTTTTAATTAGGCTCCGCCCCTTCATTAAAAAGTAACACTTGTGTGGCTTTCACTTTCACTTTTTAGCTGCACACGTGTCCAATTAAAAGTTTACTGTTTTTTTTCGTTGGATACATTGTGTCCTCTAATTATCCGTATTAATTTTTCCTCTTTCTTTCTTCTTCCTTTTTATTTCTTCTTTAAGCAGAATCTTCTCCCACTCTTTATTTATCGAGAATCCTGCATTCCAATTCATCACATTGTCTCCTGCCTTTATAATCTCCCTGGCTTCCTTCCAGTTTCTCATTAAAGTTCTGTCCTCTACTTCTATAACTTCTGCATCTTCCCACCCTATCCTGTGGTTTGTCTCTTTGTGGTGCTTGTATATCGCATTGTTGTCCCTTTTCAATCTTACATCATCCTGGTGCTGTTTAATCCTTTCTTGCGTTTTCTTGTTTGTTTCTCCTATGTAAATTTTCTTACACTCCGCGCATCCTACTCTATATATTACTCCCCTTTGATCTTTGTCCGCTACTGCTTTTCTCTTGGTTCTTCTTACTAGTTCAATTATTCTGCTTTCTCCTTTCCTGTACGTCCTAATTCCTGCTTTCCGAAGCATCCTCTTTATCTTCTCTGTTTCTTTGCCTAGTAGTGTTGTAAAAAAACGTTTTTTTTTCTGTGAAGTTTTTTTTTCAATAAAAAACATTGTTCTTTTTCATGTTTTTTTCAAAGGTTTTTTTTGGCAACTATTATTTATTGATTTATGTTGCAGATTATTGAAATAATAATAAACAGAACTTGAGTTGAAGCCCTCGTAAGTTACAAATCGTTTGTTTCTTTGTACCTATACGAGCAAAAGTGTGTGAATATTCCTTTCGGACGCAGGTCATTTTTGGCGTTTTCCTACATTTTCAGTTAGTAACTTAGTGCTCAACAACCATTCATTCGATTGATATGGTCAAGACCTTGTTTTTTTAGAAAATTGATATGGCTATGTTTTGGTGTAAGTTGCATTGCAGTATTCCCAACGGGTGGGAAATTATTGAGGTAAATGTGGGGATGAAAATTTACAAAAAATTCCCTAACCGAATTTCAATTTTTTTTGTATCTAGCACCACTGTTGTTATATGAGTTCAAGTCACCAAAACAAATTCTCTGTCATCATACACGGAGAAAAATGCATAATCCAGTCGGCATGTAAATGCTGTTTTTAACAGGTTACGCGCGTCACCACATTAAGTAATGTTGTTTCATCAGTAGTACAATCTACACCATCGTCTCGTCTAGCGAAAATTTTGTATTGTGGGACCACCATTTCAAATCTAGAATTAACTCCATACCCATTCCGACGGTGGTAACTTAGGTATATAATGTTGTTACTACCTTCCTACGAGTGTCCCCTCTTGGTTCTTTCTAAATCTGTGACGCCCTACCTTACGAGAGTAATAGTTTTTAACACGAAATCAATCATGTGAATGAAATTATCCAATCACAGCGAGTCTAGTTCGACGCCGAATTCCAGACGTGGCATGGTGTTCCCACCTGCTGTACTTTTATACACGAAATTACATTACTTAAGGAGCGTACCCGCGTAAATACGATGTATGCACACGGAAATCTTAGTCCTTTTTTTCTCAGTGTACACATCAAATTTTGACACTTTTTTACGCCTCAGAAGCAAAAATCAACAAATATGCCGGGGCTACAGCTTCTCTAATTATCCTATTGAAACTTTTTATGGTGCGTTCTGTAGGTAAAAGAGGAAGCTTTCAGGTAGTGGTACGTTTGTTTCAATGTAGCCAGCAAGAGGGTAATAATAGAGGGGAAAAGGGAAATTTTCCTAATTTCTCACCTAAAATCGGGAATTGTTTTGGCTGCCATCAGACAGACGAAAATTATCTGAAAATAAACCATAGTACTCCAAGAATATATCCTGCAAGTATCATGGCGATATCTAACAAAGCACGAAATTTTAAAAAATATCTCATTCTACCTCAGAAATTCACCATTTTCTTACCATTTCCAGAACATGGTTTATTATAAACCTCAACTGTACTTCTTCTAATTATTCTAGTGAAACTTTTATGGTGCGCTGTGTAGGCTAAGGACGAAGGTTTTAGACACTGGTATGTTTGTTCAAGTGTAGCTAACAAGAGGGAAATAATAGAAACAAAAAGGGATTTAAAAAAATGCCCCTAAAATCTAGAATTAAAATTTTCTGTAGCTTGCAACACTGCTATCAGGCACATACAAACTATCTTAAAATAAGCTTTGGTATCCCCCTAATATATCCGACAAGTATTGTGACGATATCTAATAAAGTAAGCATGTCAATAAAAAATATCTCATTCTACCTTTAAAAAAATCACAGTTCTCTTTCCAATTAGAGAACAAGGTCTACTGTAAGCCTCAACTGTACTTCCCCTAATTATCCTATTGAAACTTTCTATAGTGCGTTGTGTAGGGAAAAAAACGAGACTTCCAGATACTGGTACGTTTGTTCCGATGTAGCCAACAAGAGGGAAATAATAGAGACAAAACAGATAATTTTCCTAAAATTTCCCCCTAAAATCTGGAATTAAAATTTTCTGTAGCTGGCAACACTGCTACCAGAAAGACACAAACTATTTTAAATTAAACATTGGTATACCACTATATATCCTGCAAGTATTATGGCGATATTTAAGGAACAAAGATTGTAATTACCAAAAATATATTACGGTAAACATAAATGGGAAAAACTAGAAAAATCAAGGGTTAGAACCTAAATACGAATTTTTCGTGCATTCCCTAATTACCCCATTGTAACGATCTGTACTTGCGTTTGTTAAGTAAGGACAAATGTTCGATTGGCGTAAGTTGAGTTGCACTCGGACGTATAGGTACGGATTTATAAACAAAAATCTCGAATTTTTTGCACAAATTTAGGGAAGTTTTAATTTCCCTAATTGGCAATAATACGCGCAGGCCCTTCCAATTGATGTCAACAGTTAGGTATCCATCCGAGGTATCTATCTGGTAAGTCATAAGGAGGTCTTTCTACAACGAAGGATGCTACCGGGAAAAAAGGAGTAAAGGAAATTCGAAATTAGAAAATTCTCGAATTTTTGACGGGTGAAATTTGAGAAGGAAATTCGACACCAGAAGAAAAAGAAATTAATACGATAAACTATGGTCCAACCATATTTGATAAAAATAATATCTCGATATTTTAATTAGTGTCCACACAGGATCGGATTAAAAAAGTGACACACCCGTGTGTGCCACTTTGGCCACCTAGTGTACATTTGATTACGTTTTTTTGACTACTAACCCTTGTTGTTGCTGTAGTTATATTCTCGACTAATAATAATATCGTTGTTGTAAACAATAACTTTATAAGGAAAATTTTCTCTCCTTTTTACATCTTACTTCCAACACTGTTGGTGAGAAATGCAGGGTGTTTCAAAATGAATATCGGGGTTTGAAGTCTTCGTAGTACTTATTACATTTTAAGTACAATTATAAGCAATGCATCAAGTAAAAGAGTACCTCAAACAGTCTTTGCTAGAAGTGTCCGATGTGGGATTCATTCGTCACATGGTACAAATCTAGTCGATAGGGGAGAAAGGCCCATAAACTTTCCGCCATATGGCACAAAACACATTCAATTTAGCGGAGTCTCGTTTCAACTGTACTATCTCTGAGGATTTGCTGACGGCCAGATGCAAACATTATGAGTGTTTACATTAGCTCTTAGGTGAAATGTCGATTAATCACTGGAGACGACACGATCCAGAAAATCTTCATTGTTATGCAGCAATATTTCACTTGAGAAATTGGCACGTAAACCGTAGTCTGTAGGCTTTAGACCTGTAGCAACAGCAAACGATAAGGACGTAGTTGCAAGCGTCTCCTTAATATTCTTCACACAGACGGTTGCACTGTACGTACAGATTCAGTCTTTATTAAAACACAAAAATATTTCTGCTCTCTAGTCTCCATCTTTGCTACTTGCTCTTTCGAACGGCAGACAGAAGAAACAATGCATGTACATGCGTGCGTACAAAACTGTTTGAGTTGCTCTTTCATTTGATATAATATTTACAATTGTAAGTTAATTGTAATAGATACTACAAAGTTTCAAAACCCTAAAATTAATTTTGAAACACCCTGCATTACTTCAAATTCAGTCATCCTATATTCATGTCTTGTATATACATATACAAGAAGTGCCATTATTATCAACTACTAACTTTCATCATCATACACACGACCGGCCGTAGGCAATTTGCCGCCTCCCCCTTTCTCCAGAAAGAACAAATCTTAATGATTTTAAGTATGCTACTCCAGCATGAACAACGAAGGGGAGGGTAAGTGTACTCGCACTCAGAAAGGCTTAAATACTAAAAATGCAATCCCGTAGTGTCTGTTTTTTTTTAAAAAATATTAATCTATTATGTTAGTGAAAGATAAAGCAAACACACCTGCAGAAGAAAGATGGTAATCCTTTTTATAAAATTCAATATCGAGCTTCAATCTCAATGTATCGGTTTGCAATTCCAATGCAACTAATTCTTTTATCTTTATTTCTTCATTTTTCTTCTATATCTGTTAACATTAAAAAAAAACTTGTTTCTATCTTCAATGATAAGGAACTTGTTTCTGACAAAAACAAGACTAGTTCTCATATCAAAACTGTGATAACTTACTAAATGGAACAGATATTCGCTACTATTCGAGAATTGAATTCTTGCATTTGAAAACAATCAAGCAATTTGTGCTCGGATTGATTCGACCATTTGCTTTAGCATTGTCCATGTAACCTTAAACTAATGCAACCTAAACATAATTTATGAATGTAGTATTCAAATAGGTCAGCTTAGTAAATGTAACTACAGTAGAGCGTCGATTATCCGAACGTCGGTCAACCGAACGACCGCTTAACCGAACTGTGTACTCGCTCGCACCTGCTACTCTTCCACCCTACCGTCCATCATCCCCCTCACTCCCAAACCAAGTTTCCCACAGTAGTCGCCGCACTGAGCCATCGCTGGCGGAACATTGCTTCTAATGGGGCCTTCATAAGGCGCTGCTGACCGGCCAAGCCGCCAGTCGCTGTGTTTCAACAATCAGCACACTTCTGTCGGTTTGGCACTGGCTGTAGAAGTAGCGGCAGTATCAAAGCTGTTCACAGCAACAACTGCGCCATGTACCACATACTATATATTCCTACAAAAGTTGCCTTTGTACGTTATCTTGTAATACTTAAAGAGATGTCTGTTTTTATGAATAAATTTACTGTACAGTACTTCTTTTTGGCAAATAAACATGTACAGTTCGATTATCCGAACAAACCAGTTTTCCGAACACCCATATCCCCCAATTACTTCGGATAATCGACGCTCTACTGTACCATCATCATGAAGTCTCTTTCGAACATGAAATATTTAATTTAAATAATATACTTATAACTAGAGACCGGATGTTAGGCAAAATGCATATTCTTTAATGCTAGATATGATCAAAAATAACGTTTTAAAATTTATATCGGGGATTATAGTTTCGATTTAAGCCAACATTATTTTGCCTATTTCGCCCCTCACTGCCTAAATAATTGCTTTTGTGCCTAATGTTGCGTATTCTATGCATTTTCTTTGAAATAAGATTTAATTGGGAAATATATACACAATTTATATACTGTAAATAACACAGGCACATGGTACATTACAATCTCTCTCTCTCTCTCTCTCTCTCTCTCTCTCTATATATATATATATATATATATATATATATATATGAAATACATATCAAGCTTCGTTCTTTACATATAGTATGAAAGAAGACATTAGCAAACAGGTATGTTGCTATATTCTCTGAACACTATTTATGACCAATCTATTTTTTAAATTGTATTGATTATTTATCTTCATTATTTCGAGTTACATTTTAGTGCCTATTTTACTGCTTATTTTTTTTAATTTTAAGTGCCTATTTTTCAAGTTTTTAATGCCTAAACATCCGGTCTCTACTTATAACAGATTTTGCCGGACCCTCCAAACTTGCCGCTCCATGCAAATGCACGTGTTACATACAGGTATGGTAGAGCCGGCTCTGCATATCATATATATATAGTCGAGAAATTATTTATATATGATATTTAGAAAAATACTATTAGGCAAATTAGTATTAGTTTTTCCTTTACACAAGTTATTTGAATCTTATACTGTTTGTGACATTATTTTCGTACATATTAAAGGCCTGCTTTCACGAAAAAAAAAAAACAAAATTTCATTTCTACTTTTATTTCTTAGTTGATATTGATGAAAACTGCTGAAACCCGAATTGTTAATAGGTATGGTATTCATGTAAATTGTAAAATATTTGTAGCGTATTAGTATCTACCGTTTAATTTATGTTGCATTTTACGGTGATTACACCTACATAAAAATATTTCATACTTAAATAGACGTAAGATGCATTATAAATGACTATTTGAAAAAAAAACGAAATTTAGAAAAAAACGAGAGGCAATGTTTTTTTTTAAAAAACGTACATTTCTGAAAAAATACGAACGTTTTTTTTATTTACATTATTGCCTAGGCTTTCTATTCCAAACCATTTTTTGTTCTTGTCTTCTTCCTCTTTCTTTCTCTCTCTTGCTATGTCTCTTGTGATCTTATCCTCTTCGTTGTATGCATTTTTCCTTAGCTGTGTCCAGAACTTCTTTAATGTAATTTTCACCACATTTCTTATAGTCTGAAAAGAGTGCTGTCGAGTTAGCTATGGTGAATGGGAGGGGAATACATATAAAATATTGCTAGAAAGTGATGGATATTAGTGTCGAATTCATAGTTTTCGGGGTCGCTTAGATAAATAGTGTGACTTTTGATTTCGTTTAACTCCGATTAAGCTCTCATTAGTAGGGATGGGCACGAGCGACTTTTCTTTGAAACTTGACTCGACTCGAAACAGACATCTTTGAGGCCTACTCTAGGACTCCGCGCGAAAAATATCCTCCAACTCGACTCGGATTAGAGTCGAGTCGAACCAAAACGGCCAAATCCTGTGTGTAGTCCTACCTAGACAATACATAGACAATATAATTATTCTATTATCAATTATACTACTATTACTACAAATAATAATAATAATAATAATAATAATAATAATAATAATAATAATAATAATAATAATAAAATATTATGACAACACCGTGTATAAACATGAACGATAGACGGTTACTAAAGGAATACTAAAAGCTAGTTGACTGCCGACGTCGGTAGTCATGAAGTCTACAAAGCAAAGACATCGTTCATTACCCTAAGCTGTAAGCGCCGGTGGACTACAGATGGTCAACTATTGACCTCTCGCCAAAAATTGGTGGCCCCGCAGCGACGATCCGCGGTGGTCCCAGTTCCATTTTGAAAACTTTACTACCAGCGGCGGAGACGCAATGCAACGCCAACGAACCACAAAATTACTCTCCCAAAATATGTTAAAATGCCTATATGTGAGATTTGTTTATATTTAGGTGAGTCAAAAAAACAAAACAAATACCCCGGGGTGGACGCGAACTATCAATATTACGATTACTAGGCACGTGTTCTGATTTCTCCACGAAAATGATAACTTCTCCACAGCTTGCTTGTTGAAGGATAAATCATCGACCTCTTAATTTAGCCAATCAGACAAACCCCTACATCTCGAGTTCTAGGAGATGATACCGTGAACCGTTTCAGATTTATTGCTTTCTGGTGGGGTACAATCTATGTGTTAAATCTGAGCATAATAGCCGACATGCATCTTCGGTGCCTCTTGTCTTTAGTACAATTTTAACCAGAGATGGTGTGGGTCAGTGAAAATTTGATCCACGACCCACCATGACCCACTATCACCCACCATCCAAATGACCCATTGGCCCACTCTTACCCACCACCAACTATGAACCACTCTGAACCATTGCGACCAACTCCGACCCACCAAAACCCATCAACATCAACTCTGACCCATGATCCACGTCCTCCTCTCCATTGACTAAAGAGGTTACACTTGTAATAAAACAAGACTGTGAAATTATCACTTATTGGAGTTTGAATTCCTATCGTCAATGGCTCAAGCACCTCTCTGTTACAATATGGTGGATCTGACCTTTACGATATATAATGGCAAAGTGTTTCTCATCTTCCGAATTAAAATGAATTTAAATTTATCATATATAATTATTTCTTTGTTGCCTTACAGACACATTTTAGTAGAAAATAGGATGGAATTTGAAGTGTCTCAAATCAAGGAAAAGTAGACCAACGTAAAAAAAGAGAAACTAATTTTCTATATAATTAAGCATGCCGTACTAATTGAAAATGCCCATGTAATTAAGTTTACAATACAAATTTATGGCCATTTATCTCTCAACTTTATGGCTTGACTACCTTATGCTCTGAACGCTCCATATATTAAACACCAGCTTCAGCAATTATAAATAGAAAGCAATGGGTATAAAATTCGAAGAACTAGTTTTCATTACTCAATTTGTTTCTCAACTAATATAGGGCTAAATCGTTTTCGATTATTTTTACAAATCAACCCACTACCAATTTCCAATATATAGAAAATGCACCCCCCCCCTCCGCTCGTAAAAGACAATTTTAAAAAGTGGCAGGACATATTCTCTTTATTTTTAATAAAGACCTATATGCTGAATTTCAGCTCTTAGTTGAACGGCTTGAGATACTCAATTTTTCGCAAAAATTCGGACTTCTACTCCCCCTAACGATACGTATTATAATGAAAGTGATACGCGTGTGATAATTTCCCAGTTGGAATTGAGGCCTGATTATATACCAAACGTCATTTCATTTGACTTTGCAATTTGACCCTGATGATTACGCAAACATGGTTACTTTCAATTTTTTATAATATAATTCACATGTTATAGGTGATTCAAACATTTTTTTTTCAAGCAGTTAGCTCTTCTAGAAGCTCACAGGCTGCATCCCAAAATCCAACTCCTACTATCCTATGAAAATCCAAAGGTGACTGAACTTTTTTCATTAGAAACAAATGACAAAAATCAAAAAATGGAGATCTTGAAAGTAAAATGTAGAAATGCTCACCAGTGTTCAGATGTTGTCTACAATGCACTGAACAGAATGGGTCGGAGGGTGAGTGTGAGTCACGGTGAGTGGTGTTTCGCAGTACGTCACGTCCTTTTGACCCACGATCCACTGACCCACTCACAAATCTTGACCCATTTCACCCACTTAGCAACCGACACATTGACCAACTCCATCTTTGATTTTAACGTGTCTTCTTTCATTTAAAAGACGAAACATACATCCACACAATTATTTCGTCGATTGCGAAGGTTGGCTTCATGTAGTAGTTGAAATGGTCATTTTTCTCACGGTGAGAAATTGATATGATTAAAACACAATCTTGAAGTGGGTACAAACTACCTTTCAATGTTATTAGAAACGCTCTCTCAACCCCGAAAACTATAAATTCGACAAATATTTCAGTAATTTTTGAGATTCTATTTTTATCTCTCCCAGGCCATCATCCTGTAAAGATGGGGATGAATTTGAATGTAAACTCCATTCTGCGCATCACTATCCATCTCAACGACAGAGAAAATTATGGATAAAACACTAAGATCAGTCGTTTTACATTATTTTTACATGTCACACATCCCAACTTCCATAACTTCATACTACCACAATATTTTCTTCTTAGATTGAAAGTAATATGTCCCCCAAGTTTGGTAAATGTTGCCCCAGACATTAAGGAGTTACGCTGGAATATACACTTATACAGAAACATTAAAATACTTAGAGCTGTGCGAGCAATGCCTTCGATGTTGCCAATGTGAATTCAAAATCAAGCTGACATGTTCGTTCAGGAGTATTGCTATTTATCTCGGTGATAATGAAACTATGGACTCTACACTAATATCAATCGTTTTAAATCATTGTATATGTTACTCGACTCTCGACTCTCCTTATTAGATGTGCTAGGGGATTTTAATCCTGCTGGAAGTTGAACTTAAAGGCCTTCAGAACTGCTCCCAATGAACTTGGGGACCCCGAAAGATATGGATTCGACACTAACATTGGTCATTTTTAATTACTTCTACATGTCAAAATTTCACACACCCCTTCAGGGTGCTAATGAGGGCTTAACTTACGTGGCACCTGGAGTGCCACTCTTTATCTAATTCACCCCGAAAATTATGGATTCGACACTAATGTCGGTCTTCTTTTATAATTTTGATGTCAGCCCCTTTCGTTTTTCCTTGGAGAGGAAACGGATACTGCCACCGTTAGGACTAAATTTGGTCTTAAATGACATTAAAATTTCTACCAATTAATTTAGCGACCAGTGTTGCATTTAAAAGCTTGGCGTCCCTATGCATTTTGCTCTCGGCGCCCCCAATAACTACATATTTCTCCGCCCCTTCATCCCTAACTTAAAAATAAAACTTAGTGAATTTATTACAGTTAAATACCACTCACTACATGCTACAGCTACAACTACGTAACAAAAATAACAAATGTGAAACATGTTCTGAATTATTTTTAGATTTCTTACGCTATTATTAAACAGAATAGTAAAAGAGGATTGTTCATGAAATAGAATATTTGCTCTTGATTTTTAACCTTTTCATACGAAAAAACAAATATTATTCAAGTTTTAAACTTTGCACTCTGCAAATATGTTGCCCTCTAGGCAATGGGACTAATGTGGACTTATAGGAAATGCGGCACTGTTAACGGCGCTGAAAACTTACGATTCGATTCTAATTTCGGTTGACGTCGATATTTTTATGTCGCTACGTAACCATCCTGGGTGCTAATGGGAGCTTAATTGGACTTGAATTGAAAGTAGAACTATTCATCTAAGCGACCACGAAACTATGGATTCCATACTAATTTCGACCCGTTTCTAGCATTTTTGATATGTATCCCGACAGTACTCTTTTCCAGACTGTAAGAAATATAGTTAAAATTGCTCTAGATATATCAGAATTATGTTGAAACACACACATACATCCACTTTTATATTCTGTATAAATAGTGAGTGAGCGAGCGAGCGAGCGAGCCAGAGAGAGCGACTCAAGGCATCATCGCTTCCACATTGCAAAAGCATATACCTGTATCAGAAATTGAATTGAAAATCTATGTAGACTTTCTGCTGTGGCATGCTTCATAAGGACAATTTCAGTCTGCTCACGTGACCTTTGGGGTTCATGAATTTCTTGCGAGCGCACAGTGGAGTATTACAGCCATAAACCTGGCCAAAAAGGCAAATTTTAAAATCCGTCACATAGGTGTGAAAAGCACTCCCGCGCCAAGGGGACATATCTGTGAGTCACACAATGACCACTTCCGCTGCCTGAGTCACTCCTGGTGGGTCACAAACCTAGTTGATGGTTGGGTATCAGTCTGCGCGGGTGTGTGTTTCACAAGTTCATTCTTTTCGTATTCGATCAGTTTATATTTTTCTGTGAGACTGTATATAAAAGGATCAACTTCGTACTTTTCTTGGATGTAACGGAATGTAAGAGCTTTTGATTTATGTACGTATTTTTGCATTACTATTATTCCTTTTATTTTTTCTAGTTGTCTAAACATAGAATACTTGTTTTACTATAAATTTTTGCAGAACATTTATTACCACAGTGATTCTAACACTGTGTCAAGCTTTGTCAAGCTTTATCCCATTGATATTCTGAATCAGTGGTATACTACTTACTTGATTCAAAAATAAAATTTCCCGCAACCAGTTGCTTTTTTCGTATGTATATACTTTTGTAACATGATGCAGATAGATTTTCAGTAAATCGAAGTGATAATTACTGCCCATAATGAGGTTGAAACACAAAAATCAAATTATTATACTGTATGTACGTGCGTAAAAGGGGTGAATATAAATAACAGAATTGTAAAACATTGATTTTGTAAATATATACACACGTATTTATATACAAAATATATACATATGAGCCAGAAATGCACAGAAACGAAACCCTTTAACCGTCATTTTAATTGACTTTCACATAAAATATACTTAGTAAGTATAAAACACTATTATCGTTATATACTCAGTTTTTATTTTTTTATTATATTTTTGGGATTCTGTAGATGGAGAAAGTGTTTAAAAGGCGAGAACAATACGAGTAAATTAAGGAATGCGAAATCAGAGCTATTGAAGAAAAGTTACTATACATGGAAAACAGAGTAGCAGAAATGACAAAATGTCCCGAAGCTCAAAGAAGTGCCCTGAAACGGTCTCTCCGATATTTTAAAACCCAATTTAAACAAAGATGGTCACAGTCACGCAACAAGGAGGAATGATTTTTGTAGCAGAATGAAGATTGGTTGGCGGGTGATGTAAAGGTGCCAACATTTTCATCTAGAGTTCCAGGCCGCCCTGAAAAAGAATTTCAAGAGTCTAGCGCAGCGTTTCCCAACCGGTGTGCCGCGGCACACTGGTGTGCCGTGAATGGGCCGCTGGTGTGCTGCGAGGAATCGAAACAATTATTAATTTTATAGCAATCAAATTGCAAAAGGTAGGGAAAAATGTATATTTGTATTTCACATTACTATGAAACTACTGTGAATCTACAATTTTAAGTTTCATACCGGGTTACTGTTCTGTACATTTCTAATGTTGAAAAAAAAATGGTTATCATTGTTATGACCATTATTGCTTCTTTATTGTTGCAGACTATTTCCTAACTTAAAAATTTAAAATATCATTCAATCCTTTCGACAAAGTACCTACATTTGTGTTTTAAAAGTAAATGAGATTTGTTTGTTCGTTCGTTATTTAGTGATCTTCCTTCTTAGTAAAAGGTTGGATACAGTTTTTAAAAAGAAAGCGTATTTTTTAAAAACTTGAGTCTAATATTTCATTGCAATTGTTTTCTATTTTTAAATTAGAATGAAAAATAAGCATAATGATTTACCACGAAAAAAAAAACAATGATCGAGCTTTCTTCTCTGTGAGTAGGAGACCAATAATCACAGAAAAAATACCAGTTTTATATTTACAAGTAATAATATGTATAAGTGTGCCGCGAGAATCCAAGTAACACCCGTAGTGTGCCGCAAGTTGAAAAAGGTTGGGAAACGCTGGTCTAGCGAAAGGGATAAACGGAGGAAAACTGAAGAGTTGGGACAGCAGACTACCCCTGAAGAATTAACATTTGCTGCTTCCATGAGCCTGAGGGCTGCAGGGAATCCTGATGCAGCAGATTTGTTGAAATAAATCACGGAAACCCCAACTAGGGCTTCTAAATTCAGAAAGGTATTAGGAAGTTCCGAACATACTGAAATAAAGAAACATACACCTACTGAGGCATTAGGCATTTTGATAGATGCAGAATTTATCAAACATCAGTATGAAGTCATACAGGATGCAAATAAAAAGATATATCCCTGCTATTCATTGGTAAAGGAGGCTACAAAACAGTGCTATCCACCCGAGGATTCAATTACCGTTACCGAATCACTCTCTGAACTTAAACTGCAGGCATTGCTAGACCACACAACCTCCCGATTATGTAAGTATCTGGAGGAAGTATTGGAACATGTCTCTGTTGAAGAGAAACAAAGCTTAGAATTGGTCTCAAAATGGGGGTGTGATGGGTCACAGCAGTCACAATTTAAGCAAAAGTTCCAGAATTTGAGTGAAAGTGATGCAAACATTTTCCAGAGTTCGTTTGTTCCCCTTAAACTGATGGCAAACGTAAAGGATAAGAAAAAAGTTATTTGGCAAAACCCAACCCCTTCTTCCACTAGGTTGTGCAGACCGATACGTATACGATTTGTACATGAAAGTACAGATATAACAGTAGAAGAGATCAAGTATGTTGAAGACCAAATAAAAGCCTTAAAGAACACTGAAGTTCAGTTAGGTGACAACCCAGCTATCATCAAACACACGCTTTTACTTACAATGGTTGACGGAAAAGTATGTAACGCGGCATCAGGAACAACGTCAACTGCAAGGTGTTATATCTGTGGATTGACGTCAAAAGATTTTAATAACCTTGAAAAACATGGTGCTGTAAACCCTGAAAATTTGAAATTTGGTCTTTCAACCTTCCACACGAGGATTAGATTCCTCGAGTCAGTTCTCCATTTTTCATACAAACTGAACATCAAGAAGTGGCAAGCGAGAAGTCCGGAAGAGAAGAAGAATGTTAGTGAAAGAAAAAAGGAAATTCAGATGAAATGTAAGGAAGAATTAGGACTCGTAGTTGATGTACCTAAACAGGGATTTGGTAGCACCAATGACGAAAACAGGGCCAGACGGCTTTTTTTTTTTTTTTTTTTTTTTAAATCCGGCTACAGCCTCACAAATCACAGGAATACACTTAGATTTGATCACCAGACTGAAAGTCATCCTCGAAACAATAACAAGTGGACACCACATTGATGAGAAAAGGTTTGAAGAATATAGTATGCAACAGCCAAATTATGCGTAGAGCATTATGGATGGCACCCCATGACACCGACATTGCATAAGGTCTTAGTGCATGGAGCAACTGTAATAAGACATGCAATAGTACCGATAGGACAACTCTCCGAGGAAGCCGATAATAATAAATAATATCTTATTTTTGATGCGAAAAGATTCCATTATTTCCACTAGCACTCATTTTCTAATTAAATAACAGTGCGTGTTGATTCAATTATGTATGTTTACATGTCCAACTTTACAAATCCTTAGCTTCTTAAGAATATATTATTTATCACCACTTTCCATTATAGTATTGAGTATTTATAATGTGTAAACTGTTTTTTTACTCAAATATAACCTTTTTATTCAAAACTAACACTGCAATATCAGGGCAAAGAGTTTTGGCCAGGTTTTCAGCGCAAATACTCCACTGTGGAGCGTTGCGACTTTGGATTCACTATTTATACTCTGTTTATGCATCGAATATTTTTTCAAGAACATAAATGACATGCTGTATTATGAATGTTGAGAATTACCCTCTATATGACAAATAGCTGCAAATAAATACACTACATAATTTATTGCTATTGAACGAGTTTCTTAACTTGTATTTAACATTCTCATATATAATACCGACCTACTGTGAACACCTACCTATTTCAGATGTTATATTTTAAACATAATAATTACTATGTTCTGCAATGATTATGTTATATATATACAACTGATGTATTTTAATGTAATTATTTTATGTAATTTTTCATCCATTGCGGAAAATATAATTTTAAAAAAGCATTGACCCAGACGGGAATCGAACTCATAACCTTAGGCTAGTTTTAGACGAAAGCATTTATCGTAGCAGATGTGCTACCAAAAATCTCGTATAATATTCTATGGCATCAAAAGTATATTGTGCTTTTACACGGTAGCATTTTGATAAGCATTTTGTCGTGACGTAGCAAACAAATCACTGCAGAAGAGCGCAATTATGGCTCCAAAACTAAAACAGATATTTCAGTCACTTTCTTCTAAAGCCCTTTTTCGCATATGCTTATTATGATACAAAGGACTTTTAACGGTGCAGTCATACTGCACAGATCCATAGATTTTAAAATTTACAGAAAAAATTCTAATATTTTAATAAAGTAGTGTATAAGTAATGGAAATATGGTGTGCACTTACATCTGAGATGCGTATTTACGTGGAAATATAGAAATTAAAGTCGAACCTGAAATGCACGTAATCTTCAATAAGCTGCCATAAAATTTTGGAAAGTCTGTAATTTCCCCATTTTGTATAGAGGACAGAACCCAACCAACAACTTCGGAGCTTCTAACCCGTTCCCACTCCTACTCCTATTACTCCTACTGCTACTACTCTTACTATTACTATACCTACTCCTACTGTTACTATTACTAAGTACTCCTACTTCTACTCTTACTACAACTTACTCCTCCTCCTACTACTACTACTTACTCCTCCTCCTACTACTACTACTTACTCCTCCAACTACTAATACACCAACTACTACTTACTCCTCCTCCACCTATTACTACTACTACTTATACTATGGATCCGTACAGTAAAACTACACGTTGCCAGCTGTCTTGAAGAAGACCTGTTAAAGTGAACCTGCACCGGAGAATGTAAGAGCACACCTCAAAGATGATTGCTGAAGGTACAATAAATAAATTTTTTTAAATGAATTTCTGTGTGGATCCGTATAGTGAAACTGCACGCTTTTAACTTTGTACAAACAAGGATGTCCCTCATATTTTTTTTAATCAACATAATAGTATCATTACTCCAACTCATTTTTCTTTACTACAATTCAATTTCCCACACAAAACAAAGAGCATGGATATTTGACACAAAATCTTTGGCTTCCTTTTAACACACCACGGCGCTGCAATCGGAGCAGAAATGCTGGGGAAAATGCTACGAAATAGAGCGGGTTCTATCGACAAGAAATGCCATGGCATGGGAAATACTATAGCATTTGCTACTTTACACGGTAGGATATCGATGATACGATATTTGCTTCCGTCTAAAACTAGCCTTATGATTTGAAATCCGATAACTTACCAGTGAGCTAACACAAGGACTTCTGGAAACATGCTTCTAGCGATGTATAACGATTCTCAAGAAAATTATGACACTCATATCCACTACAAATGCTGTTTTTGTTCTACTTTGACTTTTATTTTAGTACTCAGGCGATAATTATGTTTTATGTCTTAACTTTGAGCATTCTTTTACATATGGACAGATTCGTTTACGTATCTAAATGTTCCATTACGTATGGAGAGCTAAATGACAAACAAGCATTTGCTGACATTAATACAAGGTTTCGAAATATTGTATCATTAAGTGTGTCAATCAAGGTTGCTTTTTTTCAACACTTGATAACAAGTCTTATTATATTTAAAAGAAGAAAAACACATCTGCAAACTTTTTCCCGATTGCAAAAGCTGGCTTGGAGGTTCGAACCTGGTCTACTATTTTCCGAAGATACCCGAAGTTGGACTTACAAAATTTTTGCCTCAAAACACCAATAAAGAATGCGCTCAACCTTTTTGAGACAAGGTGTACATTTACTTTCCAGACAGATAATACAATATTTATAATATTTAACGTTCCATTGCGCAGTAGTTAAGGGAATGAGCTAAAATATGTACTCACTTCCGGGTGGTGATCCACCTTAAGGGGAGATAGTGTTTTGGCTGCTTACGAGAAATTTGCCAATCAATACTATGCTATTGCTCGCAGAAGTTTTGGTCGGTAGATGTGTAAAGTAGTTCTGCGTCTCTGTGTTAATTTTTTCCCCTCTATCTTGCCTTTTACGCATATGGCATTTGCTCAAATTTTTACCACAGCCCTAAAAATGTTTGTACCTTTTTCTTGGAAACTACTGAAGGAATTCATTTGATTTTTATACCACGCACCTTACACCAGCTAATAATGCTACCGAACTAGAATTTTTTCTGTTACATACAAAGCTAATAATTATTCTTTAAAAATTCGAAGAATTTTATTAATGTAATTTTTTTATATTCACCAAACAGTAATTGAGAGAAATAAAGGAACTATGCTATAATTCTGGTTCAGTGAATAGAGGTACATATGAGTAAGATTTGTGCAAAATTTGGCTACTTTAGCATTAATAGTTTGTGAGAAAATGGTACATGAATGTCCAAAAATGCAATTTTGAGAAATTAAAAGTTTAAAATTTACAATGGATTTTCATCAATAAGGAGGATCTCAACATTCAAAGGCACCAAAACCGTATTCTTCGTTTTCGGTCGTCTCTCCTTCATCCTTCCTACACTTCCTTTTCCTAATTCTTGATTTCTTGGTAAGCTTCAAGATTGCCAACTCAGGTTTCGTTATACGTTTTCTGTCCATGTCTCGCAGTAGTTTGGATATGTACTTACCACTTGAATTTCCCGTCTTTTCCAGAACACAAGTTCTTGCTTTACTGCCACTATTAAAACACAGAACACACAGTATCATACGCTGCAATTTGTACGATTTTTGAACCCGCAAATATAGCTTTTAGGTATTGTTGCATATCAGTGCATTGAAACTTTCATTGGGGTTCTGGGTTTTCCCATGCAAACATTTTCCGAAAAGGGCGGGATCCGCAAGAGCTCTGTAGATAGCTTTGATAGCATCCATCATTGCAGCACGCAATGAATGCTTATGTTCATAATGTTCTTCAGTTGCTTGAGATCTGTTATACCCACAACAAAATTTTCTCCTTTGGGACAAAGCATATGCATTGGTTTCTCGCTAGTTGAATATTTGTGAAAGTAAGTTGCCCACATTATTTTCTTCATCTCCTGCAGGTTGTCAACGTCTTCCCAGATAACTTAGAAGTATATTATACGGAAGTAAGCGATTTCTTTGGCACTAAGTTTATTAACACAGACTAATAAGGAAAACAAAGAACTGTGAACGCAGAACAGTAAGCAACAGTAAGCAAAATGATCTGTTTGTTCTTTTCGGAACGACAAAGCAAAAATATATTTACTACATCACTACAGAAGATTGGGATGATCAAACAACCTAGAATTAACGTCGAAACGGAAAATAGATATATGTAAGCCTGAAAATACAACGGAAGCACACAGTAATTTGCATTTCTCGCACGGAATCTCATGTCATATGAACATGAAACTTCCCGCAACAAAACTTCAAAGACTGTAGATTCTGAAAATGTTACTTTTCAAAAATCAAAAATTTCAACCCCAAACACGGACATCCCCCTTAAGTTTGAATGTCGGACGACACGGTGACTGTAGATGTGTGTGCAGATCTGTTGTGTGTTAATCTCTGTGTCTACAATTCAAGTACGTGAAACATGCTCTAAAACTCTAGAGGACAGCAGGAAAGCAAATACTCAGGTGCGCATATGGAGAAATCCTCAAGGATAAAGTTGGGTAGGCATTTGTGAGAAACACTTCAAGTGCTGTTTCAGTACGATTCGTTGTTCCTGAATTCATATCTGCCGTATGCCACACTGTAACATTCACTGTTTCTCAGAAATTCACAAAAAATAAAATCGCCGTCCAACATATTTCTTGTAACATAAAGAACTCGAAATGTGTGTTTGTTCGTCAAAAGTCTGCACACCGCTTAACAAAATTTCTATTAAAGTTGGCATGAATATTCGATGCTCTAGAAGAGCGATTGCTGGACTCAAAACCTTCAAGCACCCAGTTATCAGTGTTACCAACCTATTACAAAATTATTTGTTCCGATGTATTCCTTACCGTTCTGCGCCAAACTTTCTATGAACGTTAGTCGAACCCCAGGAACATTATTTTCTTGAAATGACATTGCATCGGTTTGAACGATATTTGGTATTTTCTTATATCACACATATATGAAGTACATGATGCATTGTACCCAATTATTGATTTATATATCAGTTCGAACATTAAAATCCCGATCAAATTTCAATTACTGATTCATCCTATTGTCACTCAACTTCTTTCATTTGCAAGACGCTATGCATGAGTTTGGTTTACAGTTGCACCAAACTGTCTTGCATCCAGTGGTAGGTAATCAAATTCACAAGTATCTGGATTATTAGTTCTAGTTCTGGGTTATTCTTCTATAAAGCTTAGGCAACTGTGGAAGTAGAATCCCAAACAAAGCTTGCAGAGTGATCTTGTGTACTCTCATTCCTTTCGTATAACATGTTCCTGCTAGTACCTGCTCGGAGTTTTTGCGCCAATTAGCTTGCTTTCAACCCAAGCTCTGATTGTATGGGCGACTCCAAAAGTGCATTACCACCTACAATTCTTTTCCTGCAATAGCATGCAATCCAAAAGCTCGGTCGTTGGATTGGTTGAGAATTAGAAAGGCGTTGGACCAAACCTTAATTCTGTTACAAATATCAGTGTGGCAAACTGCAAATAAGAGAATAAAATAAACTTACGAATGACAATTTTATTATAAGGAGGAAAATGGATGTCATAAAAAGTTACAAAATAATCTTACTTAAGCAGTTCAAAGATGAATGGTAAGAAAAAGATATAAGAGGAAAGCAGTTTCTTTCCTTCATCAAAAAAAAAAAAAAAACTCATAAAAAGGTTACATGATGTAAAGGTTTAATATAAAAGCCTAACAGCACAACAACATCCACAGGAAACGAAAAGAGAGACAAACAGACTAAGGAACACCATTGCCGTAACAGACTTGCGGGCCTCTCATGCAAGATAAAGAGATGGGACCCTACTTGTAAACCCAACTGTTAAAAAATTATAATAATAATGATGATTATTATTATTATTGAAAACTCGTTAAAAATCTCTGACTCTGCTTAGGAATATGTCTGCATATAGCGGTCGTGTGCCCTTTTTTCAATGGGCGGTCCCAAAGGCAGAAGAGATGGAAATCTCCGAGGAACAAAAAACTTTGTTTTCGGTCCAAGTTCGAAGCCCTTGCTTTAGACAGGTGCTCACTTTTTTTTTTTCGGGAACAGAAGTTTTGGCGCCTAAGAAATTACAGTATTTGATTTTGCAAATTTGCAAGTGGATTTATTTACATTGCGATTTGTAGTAATAAAGAAATTGTCATTAGATTTTATTGTAAAAGTTAAGTTTCATTACTTCATCTATCGCAAGTCTTACTAGGGAAGTACATAAAGTGGTACGTGGAGATCTGCATTGATATATATCATTGGAAAGGTCACACCGAGTATACTTCACATGTAAAATATCTCGCGTGAATGGGGACTGTAGGGGGTGTGCTGGCCATTTCAAGATCAGAACAGGGCTCGCTTCGAAACACCAAACGTGGATAAAATAAGCTATGACGTAATTGTTTTGAGACGTGGTGTATATGTAGGTCTGAAAGGTAGCTGAATACGAATGACATCAAATGTTCACAAATCAAAATGGCGGATCCAACATGGCGGACACAAATTACAAAGAAACATGCTATGAATCTGAAATCAGGTATATGGAGATATTCGACGTCGCTGTGTATGAATCGGATGCTAAAAGTGTAAAATTCAATATGTCGGACAAAATGTAAAACACTGCTGGAACTGAAAGCAGGTAGGTAGAGGTTTTCGTGGTCGCGGTATACGAATTCAATGTTAGAAGTGCAAAAGTACAGAATGGACGTATGAGTATCGAGACGATCCTGGGCTCCATCTCGATTTGGAAAAGCACACAAGATCGAAATTACTCTCGGTATCAGTACCATCCCTACTACGAAGAGTGGACATTTATCATACATACTGCTCACAAGTGTACACGACATAATGTGAAACCGGAAAGACAGTCATGGAAGCATAACGATATTTTAAACGCTTACTTTTCACTGTCATTGTTCGAATCTTCAGATGGTATATAAAAATAATAGCAACATACCCTACAGAGGCCATTCAAGCGTGATATTACAGATGTGAAGAGTAGTCGATGCAGCTTTTCAACGATATATAACATATGCCGAACCCTGCGTATCTCGCCGGCGGCGGAGGAGGGAGTTTGTAGTAAAATAAATATTGCCTATGATTGCAATCTGCTCATATAAAACTTTCATGTGCACTACAAAACCTGCCCTGCATTCTGTGCCTCAATGTTGGCATGATTGTATAGCAAAACACGTTCCCTGTTTATTGTAAATCATAATTTACGTGCCCCCTTATGCACTATAGGTATTTTTCTACATGTGTAAGAATAACATATGCCCGTTCTGTACAAATCTTTTCTGCATTTTGCGTCCGCCACACCCGATCCGCCATATTGCATTTTGTACGTTTAACATTGAATTTGTATTCAGCGACCACGTAAAAATCTGCTTTCAGTTCCATAGCAGTATTTTACATTGTCAGCCATCTTGGATCCGCCATTTTGAATTTTACACTTTTAGCATCTGATTCATACACAGCGACGTCGAATATCTCCATATACCTGATTTCAGATTCATAGCATGTTTCCTTGTAATTTGTGTCCGCCATTTTGATTTGTAAACATTTGGTGTTAGATTCGTATTCAGCTACCTTTCAAACCTATATATACACACCACGTCTCAAAACAAATATGTCATAGCTTCTTATTTTACCCACGTTGGGTGTTTCGGAGCGAGCTTTGTTCTGATCTTTAAATGCCCGCTACGCCCCCTACAGTCCCCATTCACGCGAGATATTTCACATGTGAAGTATACTCGGTGTGACCTTTCCAACGATATATCACACATGGAATCCCTGCGTACCACTTCATGTACTTCCCTAGTTAGTGTCCCTTAGTACCTCGCTTTCCTTCCCCCTCCGAAGATCGATATACAAAATGTATGATATGGAATATAATTCTATCAACAATCAAAATCTAAATGTGTTATTCCATTTCCGTACCTAAGGTTGAGGGGAAAAGAGATGAACCCGAACAAACATTTTAAGCAAAAAATGTTACAGTAGTTATACTTCACCCTTAATAGAAAACTATTACTATAATTCATCTTTTACCTTTCTTTCTAATTGTCATCAGAAATCGGCAACAGTACACGTACTTTACATAGTATAGCAATATACTCAAATTTTTCCCAACTAAGCAAACCGGAAGATGAAATTCCTGTGATGTTAAAGTGGAATGTTCTACAAAATAATCATAATTCATTGTTCTTATTTCTATCAGTAATTTCACATAGACTCAGAACTACGAGACTAATAGAACTAGAAATGAGATTTAATTCCCTTTTTCTCTTAGGCTAAAAGACTTCTACATTTTGCTGAGATTGTCATTTTTTAAATATACAAGTAAAATATATCGAGCAAATTCTGGCTCCCGGGGTTTCGAGATAATCGATATCCGAAAATGTTCTGACCAATGATGACAGTATAATTCTCTTAATCACACCTCTTTCAGAAACCAAATGAGAGCACTCATGTCCCTGATAATCGAGTTGTCAATTAACTATTCTGATTTTTACTTTAAACTGTGCACTGGGTATTCAAAATACTGTTAGTCGTCCAATTCTTGGGAACAATAAGGCTCAAATATGTGTGAATTGTTCGAAATCGGGCTCCTGTTCCCATTGAAACTTCATAATGATGACCATTTAGTACTAGTCTTTGATGAAAGATAAAATCCACATGGTAAGAGGTCGAATAATAAGTGTAAATGAATCATTTTATTTTGTATGTAACATATTTACTATTTATACTATATTATAGATATGTTGAAGTCATACATTGCAATCTGGTTGACAATTCTCATGACACAAGGTGATATTTATTCTAAGAAAGACGGTTTCCACTTTTAATGACAAAATCGCATGCACGTGTCTGTTACAAGTTTTTTTTTTTTTTTTTGCCGTTCTTTCGATAGTTTTCATTCTGTCGTTACCCTCGATGAAAACATTAGGATTACAAGTATTATCTGCGGTTGACAGAAAGAGACCTAAATTTTTTTATAGGTTCATGGCTAAGCACTTATTTTTCCATGCAAATTTACTATACTTCGAACCAATAAATACATAACACTGGTCGACAATGAAAACTATTCGGACATAGAAGTAACCAGTTCTTACTAATTTTAGGGTGCTGATAACGAATATAAAATTAATTTTTGAACATTGATTCGGGTTTCAAAGAAATTCGTTATCACTAGATCGCAAATTAACGGTTCGTGGCAACAGGAGCTGTCTATTGGTTCCAATAAACTTACATTGTTTGACAGTTAGCTTTGTTGCTACCCTTATCGGTCGCACTTCATCTCTGACAGAGAAACATCAACATCACGGTTTAGTTTGTATTGAAGAGTTTGCCAGAGAAAACGTGTTGTGCAAGGTTCTTTTCTAGTTACAATTTACCATCTCGGACGTAGTAACATTTACGAATTTCATACATCTCACAAAACCTATCAGTTGTATTTTGGCTGTAAAGTGGGAGATATGGATAAGAAATGGGCACCACATATTTGTTGTAATACTTGTTCTACGAACTTGAGCGACTGGCTATATGAAAAAGATCATGCATGCAGTTTGCAGTTCCAATGATATGGAGGGAACCGCCAGATCATACTTCAAACTGTTACATTTGCATGGTTCCTCCAATTAAAAGTCTATTCAAATAGAAAAAGTGGAATATTATTTATCCCATATCCCTTCAGCTATTCGTCCTGTGCCACATTCTGAAGAACTAAAGGTTCCACAACCTCCTGTATCTCATTCCACTATTTTATTCGACGAAGAGCAAGAAGCGGGCGACGGACGAAGTCGACCCAGGTGCGTCAATCCCAGTTGCAGATTCCACGTCATCCACCGATCCTGACTTCACAACCAACATATCATCTATTCGCCATATGATCACTCAACATGAATTAAATGACCTTGTAAATTGTTGAAAGTGGGGAGAACTATTGGCATCCAGACTCAAGCAGTGAAGAACTACTTCTGAATATGTAAAGTATCCGTGCATCGGACACGTCAAAAGACCCTGGGAGAGCATTTTTCAATGCAAAATGACACAGTGTGTTTAAAAATGCAACTGGTCTTATAAGTAACTTAACATGGAACATAATCTCGATGCATTACGGCTGTACATAGACACATCAAAACTAAGTCTGAAAGGGTGTTAGTGAACAATGGAAATGTTCTGCCGGTTATGCAGTGCACCGGAGGGAAGGAGACATACGCTAGCATGGAGAAACTGCTGAAAGCCATAAATTATAACGAATATAATTGGAATAATTGTGGCGAATTCAAAGTTCTAGCCACGTTTCTTAGCCTGCAGCCCGGCTACACAAAATATTGCTGTTTTTCATGCGAAAGGGATAGCAGTTATAAGGCTTCTAATACCTTCTTACCAAGCAATGGGGTGTAATATGTCACTAAAAACGCATATGTTACACTCTCACATAAATCTCTTCCCAGAAAATTGCAAAAGTAGTTTGCGATGAACAAGGGGGACATTTCCATCAAGCTATATCTACGATGGAAAAAAATCTTTCTACCGAACAATGGGGTGTAATATGTCACTAAAAACGCACACGTTACCCTCTCACATAAATCTCTTCGCAGAAAATTGCAAAGCAGTCTGCGATGAACATGGAGGACATTTCCATCAAGCTATTATCTACGATGGAAAAACGATATCAGGGCCACTGGAGGAAGTCTATGCTTGCTGATTGTAGTTGGACAATCGCTAGAGATGTTCCAGAACCACAATAAAACAGATAGGTAAAGAGGCGCCGTTTGTAATATCCATGTAAATTATGTTTTATCACTTACATTTTATACATTTTAATTTCATACTAACCCTTTTACATTCTTTGGGATAAACGCTGTGACGCGCATACATATAATCAATTAGCATACTCTAGAACCTATATATTTGCTTCAAGTAACTTTTTGCCTCATGTCTAGAGGATGTAACGTTATAACAAAATGCATTTTCCGTTCTTTACATACGAACGACACTTAGGGCTTTTTATTTTATATCTCCCTTTTTCCTATATGAAATTTCGTATTGTCAAGCAAGACAGAGAAATTTTTTGCCTCGTAATTATATTAGATATTACAATGAAACTTGATACATGTATTACATGCAAACCAAAGTAGTTATCAAGGTATATTATACTTGAGTACCTTAGCTGGGGTCGCTCCAGAGGGCGTTACAGTTGAAAAAGGGATAATTGGACAGAAAATTCCCAATTTTACCCCAAACTTCCTTTTTCTCGTATATCACACACACAATCACTATTTGAAAGCTGGATTTATTCTGAAGAGAATGAGGTATAAGTCATGATACTCAGATGAATATTTTGTTTTTATTTTGCCAATATCTACACTTACACTATTTACAGATTTCTTCCTTCCTTCCCTTCCTTGTTTCATGGTAACCCCAATATTTCAATACCAACATCATTTTATAATCATTTTCGCAATACAGGAAAAAAAAATTGACAATTTTTTCACATATACGAACATTTCGATAAATATCATTATTAAAAGGGCAATTTACACTTAATACTAACTCTGGCGTGTGCCAGCTTAACTTCTTTTCTCCCTCTTATAGCTTAAAACCCCGATATGATCTGAGTTTTTCTTCTAAGAACTGCATGATTTCCCACTGCTCCATCCTATAAAAAGAAAAGATAAAGGATTATCAATAAAAGAATTTTAAAACATCTTTAAAGGAGCAGTTCGACTTAGAAATGCATTTTTTACAATTTATTTCCATTTGTAGAGTTGAAAATTCTAAAAGGAATGGTGTTTGTTTGATCGCGATACGTTCAGTCGTTAGCGAGTAACAGAGGAAGAAAGATTTTGTGATGACGTCATAGGTGGGCAAAGAGCGAGAGCAGGCTTACAATACATACTACACAGTGCCAAGCATTTCGATTGTGAGAGGTGCGGTGGCACGTTCTAAGTGCGGTTTCCTTTCCGAGAACTGATTGCAAAGACTTATAAATATCATCTGCATGTAGAAAATGATATCTGATGGTGGGCTGTACAAATGTTTTTATAATATTATAAAACGTATCCTATAAAGCATGAGTTCAGCGTTCCAAAAAAAAAAAAAAAAATCGAAACCAATATGTAAATAGATGGCGGACGAGATTGCTGCAACACCTAAGTACCTTTTCTTTAATCATTCTTCCGATTCCCAAACATAAGTATGTTCATTTTCACGTTTTGTTGCAATTTTTAACGTTGACCCTATAATTTTGTGCTTCAAGGTATGTACAGGAGCGCAACATATGAGGCAAAAATGAAATAACATCTGTAAAGTTTGCCAGAATACGAAAAACACTTCACCGGTTAAATTTCTTTATTCTCATAGCTGTCCGCGGAACAACTCTCATCACCCGTTTCATCATCATTGTCACATGATACAGAGAAATTAAACGATGAATCAATGTCTTGAGGAACAGTCATCGTCACTGATTCCTTCTACAAGCCGATATATTTCACTCCGTAATTCACATTGTATAGCTTATTTCTAAAGTAGTATCTTCAGAATCATGAGTGACATTGTCTCTATTACCCTCTAATGCCTCGTCTTGACTACAACCGTCAATTGCGTCTTGTACGATATTTGTACGTTGGTAACTGGACATAGATCGGTGCTTGTTCAATGGCTCGGATTTTAAACCTTTCAATAATATACTTGGAACAGCATTCTTTCTCAGTTTGCGTGTAAATAATTCTCCTGGCATTAGCCAGAAGTGGATCTAGACGGTAAAAATTAAGGGGGGGGGGGAGTCAGAACCCAGACTATGTATATCATGTTTACTAAAAACTTTCAAAAATATCTAAATAATAGCTTAAATCAATTTTGTCACTCAAAAACTGGGGGCCTAGGCCCCCGGCTCATCTTAGATCCGCCACTTACATTAACTTTTCTTTCAGTAAACTTGACTTCTCGGAGGCAGGCTCTTCAAGATGTTTGGAACACGAGTGATTTTATTTGGTACATTTTTTCCCATTGATTTTCTTCGGCCATAATTTATATCGATCTGGTGATTTCTCCCGACTTAGAAACGTAAGAAAAGATACTTTACGTCCTCAGCTTCAACTGCACAAGAATTACAACCGAAAACACAGCAGGTGTTAGGCATTTCTACTTCACTTCACAGACACAGCACGCGCTGTACCAACACGTGTTTTCTACTTCACACTAGTGTTTCTTTCAGAAAAAAATCCGGGGGTGGGACACTTAGTATTTGGAGAGGCACACTATTTTTACACAGTACTATTATATTTATTATATTATAGACGTATTTTGGTCTCCTCCAGGGGAATCTCTCAGAGCTCCGGGAGACAGTGCCACCATAAAAACATGTCTGGAAGAAACACTGTTTCGCACAACAAACGTAATTACTGCTCTCTCTCTCTCTATATATATATATATATACTCTTTTTTTAATACTAATGCTATAGGAAAAACAACTAACAAAAACTTCCCTCAAGAATTCAACACAGAGCAACTAACAAATCCAAAACACAATCTATTAAATCCAATGCACTATTAAAGGTTTATCAGCTGCGTACAAGGGAGTGGTTGCTGACTCACATTGAGTTTTTCGCGTATCCCACCAATGACGTAAGCAGTTACGATTCAACAAAAACAAATGTCTGTAGAAGCTGAACGAAACGGCCTATTAAGATATAAAAAAATACGGGTCTCTTATTTTTTGTTACTCTTTCTATTACACCAAACTTGTTTTTAACTCGAACTGCTCCTTTAACAAATATTTTAAACATATGCAGAGTAATGAATTAACTATTTAAACGTAACAATTACCAGTAATACTGTATACCAGCATTTGTACGATAAGCTGTACATTATAACAATTTTTAAAATCCCAACATTGCTTTCGCTCTAATAGACACCAGTTTTTAATCCAGTTAATATATTTACATTTCTTTCAAACATTATCGAGAATGGAATATTGTGCTCGTAAGTTTTCCTCATTTTCTCATTCCAACAATTACAGTTCCCTTCTGATTAACTAGTTAGCGTATGTGGCTTTGGCGTGGAGAACTGGGTTCGATTCCCGGCAGGAGCTGATGTGTTTAGTAGCTCCCTCGTATCACATAGCCTCGCTACTGAACGGGACGTTAAACTCAACATATAAAATTAAATCCGTCTTTAACATGTACATCGTTCCAAAAATAAAATAGGCTGTACAATAAGTCACAGCTCTAACGTATAAAAAACTTTGTAGTTTACTCCCACTGTCAGTAAGTAATATACTTCTCTCGGAATAGAGGCCCAGGGTTGGGCAATGGTAGACTGTTCAAGTCTGGTGGGTGAAGCCGTTCATTCGATCCCCGGTCAAATTATTCTATTGTTTTCACGACAAAACAAAAAAATTGGATCTGATATAAATTGTGAACAAACACCGTATCCGTGAGTTTTCTCCTGTTTCCTCACATTTTTCACCCTACTTACTTTCTTAAAATAAGATATCTTTTAACTAAAGGATTTGTTTTAGATCTCTCCATTCTCCTTTACACACACATATTTACATTTAACATATGCGAAAAAAGATTTTTTTTCTTAAGGTAAGTACTCTCGTTCGCACAGGTACAAAAGATTAACCACGATAA
This sequence comes from Thermobia domestica, assembly GCF_964235325.1. Classification (NCBI taxonomy): domain Eukaryota; kingdom Metazoa; phylum Arthropoda; class Insecta; order Zygentoma; family Lepismatidae; genus Thermobia; species Thermobia domestica. Next base: position 166,845,890 of record NC_137458.1, read on the forward strand.
AAACAGTTGACTTTAAACTGCATAACCTGGCTAGTAAATCCTCTTTTCCCATCACTATGTTTGATGTGACGGCCATAGGTCCGAACAATCGCCCGGAAACAGTTTCCAAATTAGCAATGCTTAGAATGGGAATGGTCTCATACCACTTCAGCAATTTTCCGAAGTCCCTATAAAGTACGGGGATGGCGTTGAGTAAGTGCCTATTTGAACCCACAGAGTAGTCCATTGGTAAGACTCACGGGGACGAAGACAATTAGATCACTTGAATTCTCGTCTGTTATGCCTTAACTGCGTAGAACATCTGGTATGATCGAGCGGAATGGCTGGAGGGCTTATCGACATTAATTTATACATTTATGGTCTCGTCACCCTGCAGGGGGGGGGGGGAATATATTTATCATACAGAAGGTGTACGATATTCTCCTGGAAGTAAGCGCCGTTGAAAGACACTTCGGCTAGTGGTAGCGTTCCCCGGCTGCAATATTTCACCATCAGAAATCCATTGAAAAACTTTTCCTTCCACTGCAGCACAAACTCAAATGGCTCTCGTAGTTTATTTGACGGTAGAAATAGACTGTCTCAGCTAGGTAGAGCTACCCTCATGCAGGAAAAACACCATTTCCCCTGCAAGGTATGTTTCATAATGGCACTCTGTGAGACGGTGTCCGTGCGCTTCCAATGGGAGTTTCTTTCGGATAATGATGGAATTCGTTCCTTTTGAGATACGATGTCATATAGTTATACTTCTGTGAGTTGGGTAATTATCCTGTATTACTGCTCTCCTAATGGAGCGCACTTTATTGGAGATTCGAAAGGGCTGGGACCGTATTCTCCTTACAATTTTCGGCCAAGCATACTTCATGGGCCTGCTGGGCTCACTGCCAAATGAGGAAGGCCATACCAATAGACGCAGATAAATTCGGTAGATCCAAGAAAAACCTGAACATTCATACTGTTTCATTCCTACTGGTTATTAGTTCTGGATTCACAAACTAGTGGGTTTTGACCACCAGAAGGTGAGAGAAGAGTTGTTTTATTTCTCTTTTACATTTTCCAACATGAGTCCAACTGCCATTTGCTATAAACTTCGTGTAAGTTTCCAGAATGAAAACACTTCGAACACGTGACTAACATCTTATAAATACTTATACAATTTGAGTCTTGCTACACACACACACATCCATCACTCTCAGTCATGCATGACCGCGCCAAAATAAATATACGTAAAGTTTCAAAGGTTCAAGAGCTATCCTTATAACAAAAATGGCCCAAATTGGTCAGATTGTTTCTGCGTGATACAACTTGTAAGTTCAAATTTCACGGGCCCTTAACCGCGTATCTCCATTTGTTAATCGCTACATATAGAGAAACATTGCCAGGCCTGGCTGTGTGCCGAGAATAGCATAAATCGGTAATTCCTACATTCTAGGCCATTATGTTCTCGAATTATTATTCCTGTTTGTTTTACAGAATTTCTTTAAAAAGTAAAATTGCGTATTACGCGAATGTGTATTACTTGAAAATAATTCATAAATTAATTTGTTCTTTAATTCAAATATAATTCAAGCATTAATTTGATCTTTAATTATCTCAAACTAAGGTGCGATTTTTTCATTCATTCTTGATCTTCAGAATTTTCCGAAAGTCTCTGAATATTTTAATATTATTAAATGTTGCAACATATCTAAACATGGTAAAATGTCTAATTCGCTGTATAAAAGTACAAAGTCTTGTTTAATAATAATAAAAAGTTACACAGTATCGTTGTTCCCATAATAAAACTCTACCATGCCCAACCGTAGTTTTTAAAAATCCATACCGAAAAATTGACTCTTCTTTATAAAATAATGCCTTCGGAAAATAACAGCGACATATTTTTTTGTTGTCAAATAAAAATTGGAGATATTTACGGTTATTAATTTGTCTAAATTTCTAAACACTATATACTGTACACAATCAAGTGAATTTGGCATATTTTGTTGCATGAATTCATATTTTTACAATAATAATGTTTAAGAAAGCAGTCAAACTAATATTTATTTACATTTTGTAAATATTTTATACTAACAGCGATCTAACAGCGATACACTTGCAAGCGTCACAAAATTAGTCAGTCTCGATCATCATCATACAGGGTTCCCATTTACTTGAAGAGTACGAATTCCCCGACTTTTCCAAGGTTTTCAGGTCACAATTCACAAATTTTCAGCTCTCTATATAATGTAAAATAATAAATATCGCCAACAAACACCCCACGCCATCTAGGAAACTCTCGTTTCCAGATCCTCCTTTAGAATGTGATCCTGTTTTAACGGTGGATGCTAAGATAGTTTCAAGAGCTACCTACAGTTTTCCCAGTGGTTCAGCTTCACGCATTGATGGCTTATCTCCACAACATCTAAAGGATTTGATATCAAAATCGGCAGGGGAAGCAGCTGAAATATTGGAAAATCGAACGAGGTTAATTAATATTATTTTGAGTGGAAGAGTGCCTCAAGATATGCGAAAATATTTCTTTGGAGCCACACTTTGTGCACTCCGTAAGAAAGAAGGCGGAATTCGTCCAATAGCTGTAGGTTGCACCTTAAGGAGATTGGCTTCTAAGCTCGCATGCTCCAGTGTTTATCAGCAATGCTCTTCCTATTTTCAGCCCAACCAATTAGGATTCGCAACGAAAAGGGGGTGTGAAGCAATTATCCATTCAACTCGAACTTTTATCAAGAACCATGAAAATTCAGAGCACGTCACTCTTTAAACCAAAATATGGAATAAAGATAATAATAATAATAATAAAAAAGTTGTTCGAGTCGATAATGAATATAAGTATAATTTCAATGATCATGCGAGGTAAATTGATTTATAATTTTATTTTCTGGTTGTGGAAGTACTGAGACTAATAAAAAGTGCCAAATAAGCCAAAAACTAAAAAAAAAAGTGCTAAATAACTGTATGATAAGTGCCAGTTTCCATAGCAAATATTTATTTGTTCAAACAATCTCTCCAGATTCTCCCTATGCTCTAATAAATTAAACTATAGCAAAATGAGTAGCACATTTACTCTCAAATACAATATATTCATTGATAAGTTTTTCAAACTTTTTTTTTTCGTCCTTCATTTTAAAGACTAACAGTAAGACGGAATTTTTCTGCTCTAACTGCTGGCTAGTCATGTGTCAGGTGTCTCTGAAGCTTGATTTACAGTATCTCCTCCTTCCAAGTGATCCGAAGGAAGCATTTCTCCGGATTTCTACACAAACATGGCATTCACCATATACCTGGCAACTCTGAAAACAAGTTTGCCTTTGGAGAATAATAAACTATCGTAGAACTCTTCAGAGGGCAACAACTACACCCTCTGCTCCCCGCTTCCTCACCCCGAACTTGTATTCTTCTCTGAAGGGGACATTACTATGCATGTACATGTATATAGCGTGTGTGGAGGTAAAGAAGTCATGCAAAACAAACTAATTCATTTTATAAAATATATGTGTACTTTTCCATAGCAACGCAGCAGTGGAAAGGAGTTTCTCCATTAACAAAGAGTGCATTGTTGAAAATCTCCAATAGGAGTGCTTGATTGCCCAGAGAAGTGTGTTGGATGCTGGGCGTGTTGCTGGTGACATACGTAATACGAATATCACATAAAATATCCCTTCTCAAATAGCCGGATAAGACAAAAAGAGAAATAGGTTTTGAGGACTAAAAATCCGTACTTAAATTTCTAACTTTTGCAAGGTTTTCACGCTCTCGTGAAATTTCCTGACTTTTCCAGATTGTTCTAGGATGGTGGGAACTCCAATTTACCTACTAGGTCTATTGTTAATGTCTTGGAACAAAATTACGAGGGTTAGAACTTAAATAGTGGCAACACTGCCGTGGAGAGACTATGCAATGAAATGTACTAGTGGCGCTAATAGCGCACGTTATTGACATACCTACCTAACCTCCGAGCAAAAAAGACTCGTCCGTCCCAGGTCACCGGCAGGCGCACAAGCGAGGGAAGTACAGTCACTTGTGAGCGAGCGGTCTAACGTAAAGGTGTCACCATATTTTCGAAACAGCAACAACGGAGTTGGATCAAGATTGAATGTGCCAGAGGTCATACAGCACGACTGTCAGGGTTTGATAAAACCCGGGTTTCAGAGAAAACCCAACCCACCTGGGCCAATGTGGGTTTTTTCGAAATATTTCAATGTCTGTGGGGTAAAAATGCTAAAATGTTATTTATATTTCAAGATTATCATTGTCACAACTTGCAACAATTTTCTATTCACTACTGCTTTGAAGAAATGGCCGCCATTTTGAAATTTTACGTTCGATCGCCGCCAAAATACATACAGCTAATTTAGTGTTTCTCGTGCTTCTACTCTTAAAATTTCAACTTGAAAGACCGAAAATTGTGCTTTGTAGTGTGGATACCCGCTATTTTGACAAAATGGACGCCCTTTTGAAATTTTACGTTGGTATGTCGCCCAAATCTGTACAGGAAATTTAATGTGTCTCGTGTTGTACCCTGAAAATTTAAACTTAAACACTGAAAGTGGTACCCTGTAGTATGTGTGGTACAGGCAAACGAACGAACAAATGTAGATTAAATCATACCAGGAACCTCAGTGACGTTCGCCATATATGTACACCAAATATATTAATTTAAAACAAATATGTAACTCATGTGTTATAACATAAATGTTTCAAAATGTCCTAAATGAAATATTTTCCAGTGTAATATTTGTTTTTTTTTTTTGTTGTTGTTGTTTTTGTTTTTGTTGTTGTTGTTGTTGAAGTTCACTTCTGATACTTTGTGCGTTCAACTACGGGAATTTCCCGAGCACTTGTTGCAAGACGGTTCTTTCCAGAAAATTAATTTAAAACAATTAACAAATATATAATTCATATTTTATAAAGTAAATCTTTCAAAAGGTTTTAAATTATATTAAATATTTTCCATAAATACAAACTATTTGCTGAGCAAAACAATATATTCACATAATAAACTACATACGTGTTACAGTTTCGCCAACGAACACTTTGGCTTCATCAGACACTATCTAGAGATGAGACAGTGTCTGATGAAGCCAAAGTGTTGGTTGGCGAAACTGTGTTTGTGTTTAAGTATATACAAAGCAAAGCTTCTACTTATGGAAAATAAATATTTTCCAGCGTACAATAAATAAGTTTATTGTTGATGTATTCAGTTCCAATGCTTTGTGTGTTCAATTGCGGGAATTACCCGAACAATTCTTTCACGACGGTTTTTCTTTCTTGTCGAAAATGCAGCTTTCTTCACTGTACATTGAAACTTTCACTAGTGCTTAAGTTTAAATTCAGCACTTGAAATAATAAGTGTTACGTGGTTTTCGGAATTTTGAGCATTAAGCTCCTTAAATTTGACAAGAATTTTTACGCTATTGCTGCTGTTGATTCTACAGAATGTTTAATTGAAGAGTACTAACAAATAACTGGAATAAACTGTTGTTGTTGGAAAACCAAATTTTACTGAAGAATACTTGTGTTTCTATCAAAGGTAATAAAAATACGAGGGTGAGTCAAAAATTATCTACCCTTTTGTCATTGCGCACTTTGTCTTTTGTCCTCGCATATTTTATTGTTATACTGTTCTGGTAATGCTGTGAAAGTGTGATCTTAATTGTTCCATTTTTCTTCCCTCTGTTGCATGGCTGCTCCATTAGAAGTTTGCATCAAAGAGGAACAACGAGCAGTGATCCGACACCTCTGGTCGGAGGGTGTCAAAGGGTCAGACATTCATCGCAGACTATCATCGCAATATGGAAGAAGTGCACTATCATGTAAAACTGTGTTTTTGTTGCTCGAGAAGTTTAAAAGTGGTCGAACAAGTGTAACGCGTGAAGAGGGAGCAGGACGGCCATCAACCTCCACTACAGATGACAACATTCAGCAAAACTCGAGAGATGGTTCTGGCGAATAGGCAAATCACTATCAATGAGGTAGCACAGGCCTGTCCATGAATTGGCTCCCGGAGCCAAAGCGTGAGCGGGCACGAGCGAAGATAAGAACAGGTGAGCACAGGTGCTGCTAGCATCGCTTCTTCCACTGCATCCGATAAGTGTTGCCAACCACACATGATGGCAAAAAACCTATGGCCAATCCTGGCCAGAAATTCGCACGATTATAAGCATTGAGCAGACGCAAGCGTGAAATGTGCAGGTGTGCTCTCCCACTCCCCATTTCGAAAGCAGTGACGCGAAAACACTGCAGGAAATAAAATTGGTACGTTTTTTGGTCGAGGAAGACGCATGATAGAGGTTACAGTTAGCGTTGAAGTAACTAACAAATGAACAAGAAAAAAAGAAAGAAAGAAACTAATATTAAACATGTCATCTTACAGACGTAAAAACGACTGCAAAAATCGGAAACGAATTGTTTCAGACATTCTTAGCTTGCTTACACAATTCGTGACGTTGTATTACATTAGCACTCGGTCTGTAACTTGTCACTCGCTTCACGTTTGCTAAGTTGTAAATGCCTTTCGTTGCTAGATTGATAGGAGAACGACGGGAGGTTGAAAAATAATAATAATAATAATAATAATAATAATAATAATAATAATAATAATAATAATAATAATAATGCGTATTATTATTATTATTATTATTATTATTATTATTATTATTATTATTATTATTCGGACCAAAGAGGGATGAAAATAGGGATTGGAGGAAATTCATAACTAGGAATTGCATAGTTTATACCGCTCAACTAACATTATTAGGGTTATTAAGTGTAAAAGGCTCAGGTGGGCAGGCCATGTAGCCAGAATGGAAGAAATTAGAAACGCTTTCATAATTTTAACTGAAAACCCAATTGGAAGAAGACCACTAGGAAGACCTAGGCGTAGATGGGAAGACAATATTAAGATGGATCTTGCAGAAATAAGAGTACAGAGTAGAAACTGGATCCAGTTGGCTAAGGACAGAAGTTAGTGGAAATATTTTGTAAACGCGGCGTTGAACCTTCGGGTTCCATAGGCCATAGAGTTATTTAGTTATTATTATCTAAAAGAAATGTTCAAATGTTGTTAAGAGACAATTACACAGAAGAACTGAGTTCCGACCAAACACTAATTTGCCGGAAGGAAATTCCAGTGCAGTCCAGCCTACTTTAAGCGTTATCCGTGCAACCCACGTTTCATGTTCAAGATATTGGGAATAATTGTTCGTATCATTCAGTTGGAACGTTTCCTTCCGAATTTACGCTATTACAGTAGACCTACGCTATTACAGTAGGCCTACGCTATTACAGTAGGCCTACAACATTGTGACTTTCAAAATCAGTCAGTAACTATCGAAGAAAGACAAGCGTGTAGCTTCAGTCGTTGAAATGATTTAACATTCTTTTTCACTTTTAACAAGCCACCGGCAAGCAAGCAGCCAGGGACAATACATTTTTCCTTATTAAAAAGACACTCCTTGTTAAAAAACTAATTGCAGTCACTAACGGTCACACTTAAAAATGGAAAATCTCTTTGGCTCTCTTAATATTTTGTTTGATTCTTTGCGATCAAAGTAACTTTAAAAGTGGAGTAAGAAATACTATTCTTCCTATTGATAGTGTAATAGTGGCTTCTAATCTCCACAACCAACCCCTTGCTAAGCCTATTCGTACACACATACATGCATAAGCTAATTTTCTGGAGATAATACTTATATAATTACAAACAAGTGCTACGGTTTTATTTTTCGTATCAACAGATTATCTTTTTTCCTAAAAAGCGAAACAACATAATATAACAAACCCACATCCTTCTTTAACAAAAGGAAAGAAAAAAGAAGAAAAGGAACGTACATAGTTTATCATTTGATTGCTGTTACAAGTTTGTATTGTCTATAGTTAACGCTTACCACATTGTAAAAAAACACTTTACACTAAATGGCAAACAGTTACCATACATACTTTTTTTTTTGGTAAGCTAGTGATTACCGCCAAGGTTGACAACACTTCCGCTCCTCTAAGGACGAAACCCGAAGATCCACGAAGCACGAACAATGGTATTTGCTCGTAGAATGCTCGTGAGCGTTCACGAGGAGAGTTTCCACTATCTGCTCGCCGTGGGCAGGGCTGAGGTAGCAGCTACTTTGAACATCGGTCATGGCTCTGCCCGTCAAATCATCCACGACGAGCTCGGTTTTCATCAAGTCTGTGCACGGTGGGTATGGTCACACACGGCTTATCATACTATTGAAACCATCAACAAGCTGAAATTTGAGTTATTGGCACACCCTCCCTACACACCAGACCTAGCTCCGTTTGGGCCACTCAAGGATGCTTTGCGTGGTCGCCGATTTGCCTCAGAATTAGACGTGCAAAATGCTGTGCAAAAGTGGCATCACGACCAACCGAAAACCCTTTATTTGGAAGGAATACGTAAGCTCGTTGACCATTGGGCTAAGTGCATTGGTAAGGAGGTAGATTACGTAGAAAAATGATGTGCATAGTATAACCTTAGCTTCATGTAAATAAACTGTAGAATGAAAAGTGTAGATAATTTTTGACTTGCACTCGTAATACTAATAGTTTTACTAATGTAGTAAATATTTACTGGTAGTACCAGCACCTATGGCCTTAAACCCGTCAAACGTATGACGAATGACGTTCCTCGGCGTTGCCGAGCACACTATTCAAAAAAAGTATTTTCTAAAATATAAAATTGCATATTTTACTTCAAATAGGCTATAACCATAATCCATACATTAATTGGTTCTATAATTATCTCAAGCTAAGGTAAGATTTCTTTTATCCACTCAGTGCATTCAGAACTTTATGAAGGTCTTATGTTGAATGTTGTTGTATACCTTAACGTGAAAGCATCTAATTCGTCCAAGGAAAGAACAAAATCTGATTAAAAAAAAACACTTTCAATGTGATCTCCTTAATTGTACCAATAAAATAATTAAAAAAAAAAAACTAACCCAGGTGTGTTTTAAAGTTTTTTTTTTTTTTTTTTTTCGGGCTGGGCTCACTTGGGCAAACCCTGACGACAGTGTCATCAAGAGCTTTAAGAGGCGTGTGGGGAATCGGCATTTCCGTACAGAACAGTGGCACGGTGGCTAAAAGCCTTCAACGAAGGTCGGCAAACTGTGGCAGACATGCATCGGGCAGGTCGTCCTAGCGTCTCTGAAGAAGAAGTGCAAGCTGTTGCCGCGTTAGTGGACAGTGATCGACGTCTGACGATTCGTGAGCTCGCCTACGAAACCGGATTAGGGCATTGACGGTCTGCCCTGGAGGAACGTAATGCGTTAGGATAACACCATCACAGTCATACACGAGAATCACCATAACTTTCACCACATTGGGGCTCTGACGCACTTTCGACTTTCGCGGCGACCCATAATGACGCCATTCGTTGGATTGGCGTTTCAGTGTTGGCTCGTAAGATTTGGCCCATCCAGTGTTACGATACGGCATAAGAAAGCCTCGCTTTCGCGCTCATAGCGCTCCAAGTGCGTCTGAGCAGCGTCGTAACGCATTCATTTCTGCAATTCCGTCAACTCATGCGGAACCCATCGTGATGCAATTTTGCGCATGTCCAGGCGTTCCTTCAGGATGCGAAGCACAGTCGTATGCGCTAATCCGCTCACTCACAAGTGACTGTGCTTCCTTCGCTTGTGCGCCTGCCGGTGACGTGGGACGGGCGAATCTATTTGCTCGGAGGTTAGGTACGTATGTCAACAATGTGCGCTATCAGCGCCACTAGTACATTTCATTGCATAGTGTCTTCACAGCAGTGTTGCCACTATTTAAGTTCCAACCCTCGTATTTAAAAGAATCTAATTTGACTCAGGTTACCTGTAGCCGAAATGTTCACGTAAATGCGCCAAGTTTTCCGAATTATTATTAGTAAATGTTGCTCTCCAAGTGTGTTTTGTTCCTGTCTACTGACGCTTTCATTTCTTTTTGATTATTCTGTATCACACTTATCCGTATCGCGTGGCGTTGTTCCTAAAAAAGAATACATTACATTTATTATATAGGAAAAATTTTGAATAAAAAATGTAGCATTATTGACATACACCACCTCAGATATCAAAATGCCGCTATTTGTATGTTTCATCATAATCAAACGGTAATTCCGATTGTCATCATTGATACTGCAAATTAAGACTTCTACAGAATATATTGTTCGTTTTGCAACCACACGTGGTTAAAAATTCAATTTTCCTAATTTAATCAAAAAATAATAAATAAATAAAATAAAATAAAATTCTTTTCAAAATTTTCTTTTCTTTTATGCATAGCAGCACCACCTTATTCGTATACCAATTCATTTGACTACCAAATTTTTAATTAATTTTTTTTTCAAATATAGTGTATTTTAATTAAAACAATTCTTATGTTATATTGTCAGGTTATTACTGAAATATGTATTTATAAAATATGAACAAAGTCACCTATATCATTTTGGTGCAAACTATTCGAGGAAAAAAAATAATTCCAAAGAAAAAACTACTACTCCAGGGTTCCTATTGATCTCGAGAAATCTAATTCCCTGACTTCTTCCTGACCTCTGACAGGAAATTTCCTTTCATGACAGGTGTCGGAAGACGTTGACATATAAATAAGGAATAAATAACGGTGAATATTTATATATGAGGACATTTATTCTACAGAGACAAATAATAATCAATTGCTCATACGTACATTCCACTTACCACCCACATAAATCTAAGCAACGTTCCATACTGTTATCCTTTATGGTTGGCTAAGCTCAAATTGGTGTACTATTAATGTTAGAAAAAAAATTTTATAAAATTTCCCGGACTTTCCCTGATTTCCAGTCGTTTTCCCTGACCAGTAGGAATCCTGTACTCGTACACTTTTTTCGAGAGAAATGAGTTTTGCCATAGTATCAGGTTATTAATTACATATTTATTTATGAAATATGAACAAAATCACCTAAGTCGTTTTCGAGGAAATCGTGAAAAATACCCAGGAATGAATTACTCTTCGTACATTTTTTCAGGAAAAATGAGTTATGCCATATTGTGAGGATAGTAATGAAACTTTTTTTTTTTTTAATGAAATATGAACAATATTGCCTGAGTCGTTTTTGACAAAATCGTCCGGAAAAAAATCCCCAAGCGTAAAAATTTTATTTTCACCCTGCAGTAAACTACCTCTTATTTCTAGTGGTAGGAAAAAAATTCTACTCCCCCATTCCCCCGGAGAATCATATCAACATCTTAAGTTAAAATTTGGTCTCGATAAGGTGAACGGTGTGGCCTCGACGCGAATGGACATCAGGACGAGCAAATGTCGAAAGAATACTTATTCGGTATGTATGGGTCAAAAAACGCGTAAATCCATTGGGATCGTGGAATTCGATTTTATTCACGATCTTCATATTTTCTTCTCTCCCTTCATCGCTCGAATGTAAAAAAGATCAACACACATACATACATCATATACATTCTCTATAAGTATACAATCTTTATGATTCTCATTTTTACAATATTACTGCGATCTCATGCGATCTATTATGATTCTCATTATTACTGCGATCATCATTATTACAATATTACTATACTGAGGATACTTCCGGCACAAATTACCTTTAATTCCGGGCATTACAAGTCTTTTCTCATGTAAAATCCGCTCTCCCTCTCTCTGTTTGCAATAGTTCTCTCTTTTTAATTCTTAACTCCATTATAAAACTATATCAGATTTTCCTTCTGATTTTTAAAATGTTAACCCCTTCTCGGTACATATAAATTAACTTCTCATAAAACATTAATCCATGTCCCAGTTTCAAATGCCTTCCCATCCGGTCAACTTTTACTCCAAACCCATTCGCTCCCCAAGTACTCATTTCAGAACTACTTTATACTTTTTATTCCGGAGGAACCTCTTATGTTTCCCCATACATTTGATTTGTTCTGTATTCTGTTTCACATATCACACAGTGCTCTCGCAACAACTTCCATCAAAAAGTCAAAAGATTTTCTTAGAAACATTTTTTTCTTTCTTTTTTTCTAGCCACCACCTCCGTCCTATCCTATTTACAATTTTTAAATGCATCTGACGCATGTAATTTTTAGTAACCAACCTGTTAAAATTTAACTCATTAACGCCCTGGAAAAGTATTATTATTATTATTATTATTATTATTATTATTATTATTTTAATTAATCACATCCAGTTACATATGAGTGTTTTTCAAAACAAACACATTTTCTCCCCTGAATGGACTTTTATTCAGATATCCGCTGGGATGACTGGTTCCAGTTTATACCACCAACTGTTACACTCGAATAAACTTTGTACATCAATTTATTTTCACCCGCCCACATACAACAAATTTAATTCACCTATCCAAGAGATTTTCTTTTTTTCTTTCTTTTCAACCACGAAACACAGATGTTCTATATTTTGCAAATTTATTTACAAGTAGTATATGCTCAAAGCGTACGTATGTGCTGCCCTTTTACACGAAGATAAATAACAATCTTGTTATTTAACAACTTATTTTTCCGTACATCTATAGTACATAAATATCTGTATCACTTTCTTCAGGATATCATCTTGACCTTCGTCTCCATCACAGTATTACTCTCATCTACACTATCAATTTTATGTTCAGGGTTCCCACTCTTTTTTCCAAAAAAATTTTCAGGACGTTTTCAGGACAAATCACCAATTTTCCAGAACTTCGACACAGGAGAATATAACAGGACTGCAACTGTAGATTCAAAACTCTAAACAGCGAAATGAAAAGTACAGTAGCTTATGCAGTGAATATTAATGCAGTACAGTATTAATAAATAACTAATTAAATACACAAAGCGGAACGTAATGTGCTTTTTTTTTCCCCTGTGACGACCTAACTCCCCTTATAGCCCCCGATCCACCCACATCCAGCACATGCATTTTCATTCTTTCTACATGACATTTTAATTGTGCACCGAACAACTTTACAAACAACGAAAAATCTATTTTTCGTACACGCGTGATAGTGTGACAGATGATTAATGGAAAAAAAAAAATCATATTGCAAGTTTTTCAACTGAGCATAGAGTTGTGTGATTTCCTCATCTATAAATATAATCTCTTTCTCCTTTAGCAAAGCTGCTCTACGGATAGCATCTGACTTTGTCAATAAAGTAAAACACGACTTCTGCTCTGCCCCATGTGTAAGCTAGTTTGCTTGTCTCCAAATCTTCACTTGTTTCCGTCAATATCCTTTTCTTTCTCTGCATTTGACTTTCTCTTTCAACAGTCCTTATTTCAACAGCTTATACAAATCAAGAAAATTTAATGTTTCTTTCTTATAGCAAGGAAATTAGTTTCACCTCGATATGACCTTGTCACGATACTGGTACAAAGCATAGTTTCTGGAGGATAATGCTAGTGAAGACAGCATCCAAGAATGGGTAGAAAGACTAGTGGATGAAAGGCGAAGAGAGTTCTCCCTGTCCACCACCCTGTTGAAAGAAAGCCCACCAACCACCCACACATGCAGGATCATGACAAATTATTATTCAGCACAAAAACAGGAATAGCAAACAAAAATAGCAATAAATTAAAATCTTAATTATAATTATGAAAAATCTGACATTCAGTATCTCTGTAAATTTCAAGGACAAAAATGCATTTTCAAGGATGTTTTCAGGACAAAATCAATTCAAGGACATTTCCAGGTTTTCCAGGATTTCCAGAACGAGTGGGAACCCTGTACATTGTTTAAAATCTATTTATCAAAAAAACATACAGGATGATTTACAAACGAATTTTTCCACAACTCTATTAAAAGGCTGACGTAACCTTCTTTAATTATTACAACGAAATTGGGAGAATTCTTTCGTAACTCTCTATTCTTAAGGCAACAAAAAATCTTTCTACATGTTTTGTAAAGGTTTCAATGGTCATCATAATAAAACATCGAAAGTCTTCCGCATTCTTTGTATACGAAATCTCTACGAGGAAATTCCTTCTTTTAATAAACCATATTCACTGTCCAGCTATTAATTTTCTAGAGGTTTCGATGGTTCTTATAACAGAAGCTTGAGATCTTTCCAGAACTCGATGTTTCTTTATATGTCAACTAATTACATTTTCTCACATCATCGATCATTTTCATTAACATGAACCGGATATTATTTCAATTTAACGATTTTAATTTATTTCTAATTTACTTAAAAAACTAATGTTTTCTTATGCACAGACGTACAAATTAATCTCATACCTATAATCATTTCTTAGAATTAGGTTTCTAGCCTTTCGGCAGCTATGCCATGTTAGCCCGTTATGTGTGATGTCCCTCGGCGACCACACTACCCAGGGAATCGGGGAGGTATACTAATTTATTTGACTGTCAATTTTTTAATTAAATCTTTTTCAAATAAAATGTATTTTGATTAAAACAACTGTCATGTTCTACTACTCACAATACAGTATAAGTTAGGATATGGCTACTAATCAATTTGAAACTTTCATTTTTGTATCCGGAACGCAATAACTCTAAGCCTAAAGTGGTATTCGAGACATGCCTAAGAATGAAGTAATTTAGATAATTCTCTGCGTAATATTTGCTCTCCAATCCTTAAATTATCTTCAATGTACGACTCTAATCAACTATTGCAAACACATACTACTCACTCGACAGTGTCTTGTCCTTAGAACTTTATTTTCCCGAATCTGATTTACACAATCAATGCATATTTTTGGTTCTTTTCGAAAAAGAAATTAAATGATGAGATTAGACGGTCAGAGCCTATATCGAATTATCCACTAGATTTATTTTCATCTGTAACTGAATATATTTTAAAGAATCTCACCTAATGCACGTTACTTGCTGTTCTGAGTATCCTTGGAGATCAGTTAAGATCTTCGAGTTACCAGAAAAAGCTGTTCTCCAAGTGACCACTGACAATGTCTACTAACGCTCTGCATTTCATTTCTTTTTGATTATTCCACATCACACTTATCTATATAGAATGGTGTTGTCACTAGAATAAGAACAAATATTTATTAATTTGCTATATAGGAAATTTTTTGAGTAAAAAATGTAGCATTATTTACACATAATACCTCAGAAATCAAATTGCCGCTATTTATAGGTTTCATCAAAATCAAACGGTAATTCCGATTGTCATCATTGGCACTACAAAAATAAGACTTGTATCCTGAACGTTACTGGCTACATACAAGCATGATCATACAAATAATTTAATACAAGTGAATAATAACTAATGTTAACTATTCACATCTAAATAATAACGACTAGTTAGCATTACAGATATTTATTTTTTAACAATGCATGGAAGATGATAAAAAGTATAAATTATTTGATCCCATTGTCCCTATATATGCACAATTAAGTAGGATACCGAATACTGTAAATTTAAATATTAACAGATGATCGATCGTTTTATCATACAAGCTAATATTCTATATTAGAAATTAAATTTGTAAGTAATACATGGGCCAAGCGCTTAATATGCCAAAAATAACTTCTTTGGAATATAGCGATCACCAAACTTGTAAATCACTTAAAATTTTAACCAATGTTTTGGCTCATTACATGTATGTACTATATATGGAACATTCTATAGTGGAAATTGAATATTTTCGTGTATGTATATATATAAGTGATGAGATTAGATGGTCAGAGACAATATACAATTATCTACTAGATCTATTTTCATGTATAACTGAATATATTTCAAAGAATCTCACCTAATGCACGTTACTTGCTGTTCTGAGTATCCTTGGAGATCAGTTATGATCTTAGAGTTGCCAGGAAAAGTTGTTCTCCAAGTGACCACTGACAATGTCTACTAACGCTCTGGATTTCATTTCCTTTTGATTATTCCACATCACATTTATCTATATAGAATGGTGTTGTCACTAGAATAAGAACAAATATTTATTAATTTGCTATGTAGGAAAAATTTTGAGTAAAAATAGTAACAATATTTACACATAATACCTCAGAAATCAAAATGCCGCTATTTATATGTTTCATTAAAATCAAACGGTAATTCCGATTATCATCATTGGCACTGCAAAAATATGACTTATATAATTAATTTTGCAAGCTACACATAAGCATGATAACACACTCAATTTAATACAAGTGAATAAAAATATGTTAAATATTCATATCTAAATAATAAAGACCAGTTAGTATTATATAATAGGTATTCATTTTTTAACAATGCATGGAAAATGGTTAAAAGTAAAAATTATTTGAATCTCATTTTCCCTATATATGCACAAGATATGAGCAAGAGTAATATGATTTATCGTATTTAAATATTAACAGGTGATCGATCATTTTATCATACAAGCTAATATTCTATATTAGAAATTAAATTTGTAAGTAATACATGGGCCAAACGTTTATATGCCAAAAATAACTTCTTTGGGATGTAGCGATCACAAAACTTGTAATTCACTTAAAATTTTAACCAGTGTTTTGGCTCACTACATGTACAGTGCTGGAAATTGGTATAAAGGCAGAGGGACATTTGATAATAGGAAGAGGCAAGAATGCCGAGGATGGATAAAGATGATATATTTACAAAGTAACATTGTAGACTGTACAAAATCAAGAGCATATCGTTTTATAATATGTCACTGGCACGCATACTTTACACAAAAAGCGAAATGAGACGATTGTCGGGTGGAAATTGGTATAAAGGCACCCACGGTTACTTGTTGTTTGGCGCCCTCTACACGTTCAGCATTACTCCTTATGCCACTTTGAGAATCAGCTGACATAGTGCGATAAGAGAAGTGCGGATGCGAACGTCTTTGAGCTGTTGTGTGGGCCATGCCTCGTGGAAAATTGTTGTCGAGTGAAGAACAAGCACGTGTCTGGGCGTACAAGGACATGGGCCTGTCAAATCGGCAAATTGCAAAACAGCTAAATCGTTCAAGTTGTGTAATTGATAATTACGTTCGATTGGGCTCACAATACGGAAAGAACGGGAAGTATGGTAGAACAAGAAAACTTTCGGAGGCTGCGAAACGATTAATTGTGCGTAAGGCAAGGGCCGGAAATATGTCATCTTCCCAAATTGTTGCTGCTTGCAACTTACCTGTCACATCCAGAAGAGTGCGTCAAATTTTGAATCAAGATCCACATCTTATATTCAAGAAATGGAAGTGTAACCCCCACTTAGTGCGACGCACAAGCAGGCGCGACTCCAGTTTGCGGAAACACATATGTCGTGGACATCCGAATGGAATTACGTTGTGTTTAGTGATGAGAAGAAGTTTAATTTAGATGGTCCGGATGGTTTTCAATACTATTGGCATGACCTTAGGAAAGAGGAGCAAGTGCAAATGAGCAGAAATTTCGGCGGAGGAAGTGTTATGATTTGGGCAGCGTTTTGTGTTAAAGGTACATCCAACATTGCATGGCTCAACACCAAAATGAATTTATCTACGTACATAGAATTGTTAGAAATAGAATTGGTGCGGATTTATGAGGAGTTAGATTATCAGAACCTGATTTTTCAGCAGGACAACGCTGCTATCCACATGGCAGCAGCAACCCGACTGTGGTTTGAAGGTAAGGGCATCAAGGTTATGGAGTGGCCAGCGAGAAGCCCGGATCTTAACCCGATAGAAAACCTCTGGGGAATCCTTGCGCGCAATGTTTATCGCAATGGTCGGCAATTTGGGACGGTTGCTGAGTTGAAAAACGCGATACAAGAAGAGTGGTCAGCTATTCCACTGCAACAACTAACATATCTCATAAACACAATGCCGAAGCGTATATTCCAACTCATTCAGAAGAAAGGAGGGTCAATCAAGTACTGAACATCTATTTTCCTTTCTGTACCGTACACTGTATTTTTATTTTTTGCCAAAGACAATGGGTGCCTTTATACTAATTTCCACCCGAAAATGGTCTAATTTGTATTTTTGTATAAACCACGCGTGCCAGTGACGTATTAGCAAACGATATGCCTTTAATTTTGTGCAGTCTACAATGTTACTTTGAAAATATATCATCTTTATCCATCCTCGGCATTCTTGCCTTCTTCTATTTTCAAATATTCCTCTGCCTTTATACCAATTTCCAGCACTGTATGTACTATATATGGAACATTTTATAGTCGAAATGGAATATTTACGTTATATATATATATATATATATATATATATATATATATAATGTGCGATATAATATATGGTAAGTGATGAGATTAGATAGAGACTATACAGAATAATCTACTAGGTCTATTTTCACCTGTAATTGAAAATATTTTAAAGAATATCACCTGACTCACGTTACTTGTTTTTCTGAGTATCCATGCAGATGAGTTACGACTTCTGAGTTACCAGAAAAAGTTTTCTCCTAGTGACTATTGACCTTGTCTATTAACGTTCTCAATTTCATTTCTTTTTGATTATTCCATATCACACTTATCTACATCGACTGTCCCTAGAATAAGAACAAATATTTACTAGTTTGCAATATATGAAAAATTGAGTAAAAATTGTAGCTATTATTTACACGTAATACCTCAGAAATCAAAATGCCGCTATTTATATGTTTCATCAAAATCAAACGGTAATTCCGATTGTCATCATTGGTACTAAATATTAAGCATTAAATATACTGATTATAGACTATTTATTTTGCTGGCTACCGAACACGAATACAGAAAACAAATTTGATGTGAGCAACTACCATTAATACCGTTACTGTCGCTTCAGTGTAGTCTTGTTAGGCGAAAGCTACTGAATAGAAAGTAAAATGAAATGAAATCTTTGTTTAACGTCCCGCGTTTATACCCTTTAGACTAAGGGAGATGATTAAGGCAAGTGAACGATAATGGAAGAATTAGTGGAATGAGAAAGTGGGAATACCAAGAGAAAACCCACGATGTTGTCCATCACAAATTTAATTGGCCGGAAACCGAACCAAGGACCCCACGCACAACAGGTAAGCAGTCTACCACTGAGCCCGTGGGTGGCCATAGCCTGACCAATCACGGCTATCATAAATCGATATTGATGAGTGACTTTGTACATAAAAATATTTACTTGGGCTGATTTGAATTTTAGCGTGCAGTTTAGCACTGATGCTATGAGACATGGACCTACAACTAAGTGCGGGATCCAAACCACACGAGCTCCCACCGCAAATTGAACTTCGGTCTCTTGCGCTAAAGACGTATATGCTAACTACACAGCCACATGGCTTGCTTACCTGATGACCACAGATGCAGTCTCATTGAAAAAAAAAAAAAAGAAGTTAAATGTTGCTTTAACACATTTCTGGACTTATGGTTTTGGTAACATTGTGTACTGGACTTGTTTTAGGCAGACTTTAAAACACAGACAATGTTCCACAAAGATCTATGTGTTTAACCCTGAGCTATTCCATAAGAAATCAACAAATCAAGGTGGCTCATGTATTTTAGATTTTCTTCAAATTTTGTACAAATGTTGTGGTATCCAAACATAGAACACATGCCAAATTTTACACCTCTACCTCAGAGGACTGCCATTCGAAGTTTGGGGCTTTTGTGCAAAAAGCACGTAAGTCCGCCTTCGAGTTAAAGCAGTGAAACCGCTAGATCTCTGGAGATATTGAAGCTATTTAAAATGGTACGCACTAAAACAATCTTAGAATTTGTAGCATTTAAAATGTTGTAGTAATGAACTGCCCAAGTGGGGTTAAGCATATGAATTTCACCATCAACGAGAAAAAAAAAAAAAAAAAAAAAAAAGAGGAAAAAATAATGTCAAAATTTAGCAATTATTTCTGAAAAAGGCCCACCTAACACCACACAAATGCCAATTGATTAGAATAGTAAAAGCTTAGCTAACGCTCGTTTTAATTATTTTTGGTACTCTCTGTATGAATATTTACACTTAAAATTTGCACCTAAAATTCATAGCCATGCGAACAGTAGTTTATTTTCACTTCTGAAACACAGCAACCTATTAAAACAATTATACACAGTGTTATAGAAACGTGTAGTTTGTATAAATACACACAAGTTTTCTAAAAAATTAAACTTACTATTCTTCTTGCTCCCTGTACAACAGGATTAACATGATACCAAAAGCTTTTCATTGACTGTCAAATGTAGTACCCAGATCATTAACAATGTTACCTTTTCTATTTATATATCATTGACCTGGTATTTGCTCACATAATATCGAATTTTATTTGGTATATCGTAAAGTTTGCATTCTTACCATTGATTTTAAATAAAATATTTCCACACCATGTATATTACTGTATTCAAATCTGGCTGTATTAAATAGTTATACTCATTGTTGAATAGTCTGGACAATTTCATATCATCAGCAAATAAAGAATCTGATTTTCTGGGAGATAATTTAAAAATAAATAAATAAATCAATAAATAAAAGTGGTCCTAAGGGTAACCCGTGCGATATCCAATTTCTTACACAGGCCGCACGAGAATATACAACCCCAATTTATGTTCTATTTGTCAGGTTACTTTAAAACCTGCTATTGTACAAGGTTTATACACCAATGTTTGTAAACTTGTTACTAAAATACATGATTGATAACGTCAGAAGCTTTTGAAATATCTATGTATACTACATTGACTTTTAAATTTATTCTTGAGTGTAAAGTACTTAAAATCTGTAAAATGGATTACACTGGGGAAAATTAACTTACCTTTATATATATATATATATATATATATATATATATATATATATATATATATATATAAATACAAATATATAATCAGTTTGAGTATCTTTGAGAACCACTGATTAAAAGAGTTACTAATTACCAGTTTCGCAGTCAATAATAATAACGAACTTACGAGAACAAAACAATAAAAATTATGGAACACAGTGTCCCATACGTATAGATATATACACCATCTCAGTAACTACTGAAGATAAAAAGATAAAGAGAGCAATGTTACTGGAAAGAACGGATTTATAGCAAACGGTTTTCTAAAGAGAATTAGTGTCAACTTACATGTTTTCACTTATTTTCTTTCGGATTACAACATGTAACATTTATTCTTTAGTAAGAGGTTTATTTCGAATACGGGAAAAAACGAATGTCTTCAAGCAAGTGAAAACCTCTCCACCTTAAAGCGTATTCTTCCAGGAGGCTACGCTAATAATTTTCGAAACGAAGATTAAAATTACTTACTTTTCTTACCAAATGAGACTTAAAAAAAAGTAAACCACATCCAGTATAGGAAAAAAAAAAAAAAAACTTTGAAAAAGTTGCCAAAGAGCACGATATTATAAGGAAAAGATTTTCCACTCAGGCACAAGGTAAGGTCCTTTTATCTCGGAATATTTAATACTAGCTGAATATATCAATTCTTAGCATGGGATCAGTATTTGGTAGTCAACGCCTGTGGATGTATTACCATTCATTTCGGCAACGGTGAAAACCATGGATTTGACACTAATATCGGTCATTTTGGATTACTTTTACATGTCTCGGTATTCCCCTTCCCCCGCTGACTCCCGGCCCGCACACAATTGTAGCTTAATTTGCAAGTCGTCGCTAATGGAAGTGTCACCATTGATCTCAGCGATCGCGAAAACTATGGATTTGACACTAATATGTCATTTTGGATTATTTTTGCATGTATCGGTATACCTCCTCCCCGCTGACTCCAGGCCCGCATACAATGGTAGCTGAATTTGCAAGTCATCGCAAATGGAAGTTTCACTATTGATCTCAGCGACCTGGATTACTTTTACATGTCTCGGATCCCCCCGCTGACTCCCGGCCCGCATGCAATTGTAACTAAATTTGCAAATTATCGCTAATGGAAGTGTCACCATTGATTTCAGCGACCGCGAAAACTATGGATTTGACACTATATCGGTCATTTTGGATTACTTTTATATGTCTCGGTATTCTCCCCCCCCTCCCCTCCCGGTGACCCACGGCCCGGAGCCGAATAGCATGAATCTGGAAGTTAATGCGATCGGAGTTTCACTATTGATTTCAGCGACCGCGAAAACTATGAATTAGACATTAATATCGGTCATTTTCTACTACTTTTACATGTCCCGGTAAACGCCCCCCTGGTTCGAATTTTGACAAAAACGTTTAACTCTGATCTGGAGCCTGGATCAAGGTATTCGTGACTAAAATTTGGTAACTCTCGGTCAATTTGTCTGGTTCCCAAGCCGGTTCCGGTAAACGCCTCCCCTGAGACCATCCTGGTTCGAAATTTGAAAAAAGGGCTTCAAATTGATCTGGGGCCTGGGCCAAGGCACCCCTGACCAAAATTTGGTAACTCTCGGTTCACTCGTCTGGTCCCCAGGCCACAGACAGACAGACAGACAGACAAACACACAAACAAACTTTATTTTATTTATATTAGACTAGATTAGATTAGATAGAAAATATATGCTGTAAGTGCTATTAGAACGTACTTTAGATGGTTTAGCTGCTAAATATATTACAGGGAAATTTCCGGTCATATTCATATAGTATTTAATTCCTGATCTGTTTAGAGTTAAGGCAAGGGATATAACCAGTGTGGATTATAACCTTTGTTTTACTGTTCTGGCACCTACTAACCTTAACAATAAGAAAATAACATTCCTAAGTCGAGACAAAATGCTATCGATTTTACATTTAAAGAAAGCCACTGCGAGAAGTGGGCGAGTTTTCCCAAGTAACTAGACAAATTAAGATGAACTGACTTACTCAAAGATTACACCAAATTAACTTGATCCCCATGTTCTTCCCTGCTACTACTATGTCCCGATTACATCCCCAGTGTATCCACACAATTTGACCAAAAAATTTCCCTGACTTTCCATGACCAAAAATCCAGATTCCCTTGACCACTGAATAATTTAAAAATAAGAAAAAAGAAAGAAACCCCCAGTCTCCACCTTCCCCATAGCTGGTCTTGTGTACTCTCTCTCCACTTCTGTTTCTTTCTTTTTATAATCTCTTTAATCCAAAAGAATGTAAATATACAAACATAAAGCATTAGGCCGATATTACACTTCCTACTTCATAAAATCAATAACTGAACAATAGACCTAGATCGATTTTTCCGTGACTTTTCCTGATCAATACGCCATTTTCTTGATTTTCACTGACTTTCCAGAATGTGGACACCCTGATCCCTGAAAACAGGAAAATACGAGCCTTAATTTATACCTAGTTATATCACAAATACTGTCACAAAGTTTGGAGTGGCGCTGTAGGCATCCGGAGTGGCAGTGTTGTCACCTGTGTATAAGGCGGAAGATGCATGTAGTGTGTGTTTGTTCATGAAATACGTTGATACTGTACTGAGTTCTGATGGAGTGGGACGATTACGAAAATCACGTAGCAGTAATTGCACTACACAAGGTCGGGAAGACAGCAGGTGAGATTTTCAACCTCCTGAAACCCCTACAAATCAGTAAGAGATTCGTGTATAGCGCCATACAGCGGTACATCGAGACTGGAACGGCAGCTGACCGCGCAAGGAGTGTCAGACCACGATCGGTACGAGTCCCGCAGGTCCAGAAAGCAGTCGCAGCAAGAATTCGAAGAAATCCTGTTCCTTTCAAAAAATGATTAGTGCCTCAGGTGTACAACATATCAATGTAAAACATGACCAAAATAAACTGCCTTGGTGTTAATACTCTGTGTTATTCACATTCAAACTTGTGACAGTATTTACGATATAACTAGGTGTATAATTAAGTATTGTAAATCGAAGACTTGATTTTAAAATGTGATTAACAACTTACAAAAAAGAGCCTTGTTATGTGCAGTCACAATTAACTGTCAAAATGGATTAAATTAATATATATTTAATAATGACTGACAGAATGCATGGTACAGTTTCAATTCAACTGAAGTACTCAGTCTTGTATTCCCTGAAGCGGAGTAGTTAACTTCCTGTAATTCCGAAACATGCTCGAGTATTCTTTCACAAGGGTAAATAAGGGTTAATAAATCTTTTATCTTGAGTTTTTCACATGGCTGTTTGTGTATCATTGGACATTTTGAATTGGAACCAGAAAAACATATTATATGTACAGTAAATTCAAACACTTGGCCTCTTAAGTTTATGATTTGTGAAAAGTGCACTCACTCTCACTTAACTTACTCATTATTATTTATATTTTCCAAACCTATAAAGGTATTGTGTCCTCCATTTACCTTGATCAAACTTCACGTATGGTTTCAAGTCAGAAAAGTAGAATTAAAAAATAAAAATTAAAAGAATGTTAAAAGTATTCAAGAAAGCGCTTAACGCAGAAAATAATTAATTACTATTCTCTATAAAAACTTTCGAAATCCGTGCCAAGCAAGCAAATTAATGTCTAGTATAAAAACTAGTTTCGATGGCAATTCTATGAAGCATTTATCTGCTTAGCTTCGCGAAGACTTCAAAAAAAATTTTTTTTTATAGACAATAGTAATGAATTATTTTCTACTTTTATGAGTTTTCCTATTGTTTTCTGCTTGTTAGCACTTTTTTGGAGTTAGTTAACATAAAATTTACTTATCAGTGATTTTTCTTTCAAGTTTCTTGAATTTTTCCACTTTCTAAAAGCAGTATCGCCCAATGCGATGCATTCATGATCATAATTTGCTAATAAAGTAAGCTATTTTAACAACAAATAGTATATCATTGCGTTTCTCTTCATGATAGAACGGTTCTCTCTCGTTATCACATATAATTCAGTGATAAATATCCCTCTCGAAAACCAAACGTTCCCCATTTTGTTTCTACTAGGTTCTTAGCAAAACAAATTAATCCACTACAGATCCCACACATCAATGGAAACTGGCCACAGAATTAATGCCAAAGGTAGCTATACACTTTTTTTTTTTTTTTTTTTTCATTATATTGCAGCTGGAAATAGAGCGTCTTAGACTGGTTTCGAAGTTCTCAGGTTACTTTTCGAAAACTAGGGCAGTAGCACGGGACTTCAGCAATGCCCCTTTTCATAGTTGGTTCAAAGCTCTGGTAAGAAGTTCGCAAATACCTTATCCCACTGTTTCATAACATTGGACCCTTTTTTTAAAAAAAAGTCTCCTTACTTTTAAAGAAAGATGGAGAAAGAAAAGTAGAGTTCCATTTAGAATGTTTAGAAAAGTGGGAAAATGAACTCTATCGAAGTGGTATTTGACTATATCAGTTCTATGAAGTTCTATGAAGTTATTGTTTTTGTCATAAAGGTGAAGATTCATTTCATGAACTGTATAATTCCAATGTCCCGTTTCTTGGCAGCATTATGGATTCTGCACTTAGCAGAAAGCTCTATATGGACACATTCAAAACCAGGGACTAGCTTAGATAATATATTAAATGATAATATATATATTGCTTTGTATGTGTTCAAAGTTTAAAAACATACAATTATCATTTCCTTTTTCCGCTTTACTTTTCAGTGTTACACTTATTTGTGATATATAAAAAAATATTATTATTTCATAATATAAACCAGTGAAATACATACTAGTAACATTCTGCTACACCGCCGAAAATGCGATAAGATACGGTGGTGACTGCGCAGTAAAACTTGCCCTTATAAACGGAACATCAGATAAAGCAGAAACTTTTACTTACTTTACGATGATGGTGTGGGCAGCTCTGCCAGCAGATCCCGTCATCTGACAAACATACAAAGGCTTGGCATTCGCTGCACATATACATGATCTTTTGATATTTTTGTTTTGTTATGGCAGGATTTGCAATTCCTTTGCTTCCCAGTTCTCACAATTGCATGCTGAGCAACATCAGGAATATGACTCCTTATCTAATTGAAACATACGACTGTGACGGACAATCACTCTCAGCCTTCCCAAATTCCACAAGCTGTTCCACTACAAGATGGGACTTGACCTCCTCCTTCATCGTAATGCTCATTACGAAGCAGCTGACCATAACCATGCCGTTCAAGTGAAAGAAGAATCTGATTGTCCATTTGATTGTTCTTTTCTTCATACCAAATGTCATGACCATGGGCCCTTAAAATGGTGGCAAAATAAAACATAAAAGCTTATTTTTCATTGTTCACATTTTATCAAAAACAGAAAATGCTTCGTTCTAAACACAATCAGCTGAACCTTCTTCCTTTCTATAAGTTGTGTTTATATAGTGAGTGGATTTTAAACTCAAGTCCAGTGCCTTTTAACTCAAAGTAAACAATAAGGAAATTGTACGGTGGGGGGGGGGGGAAGAGGAGGAGGAAAGAAGTTCTAAGATGTGTAGTCTGTCTGATGGTCATGTCGACAACATATATATGTTCTTGGATCTCATAAAACCTTTCAGATACCCTCTACGAGAGAAAATAATCCTTTTGCGTTGTACTCTTGAAGGTCAAACAGTGCACGTCATGACCCCTACCAACTTGACAAGTTCCTCAAAACACATGTGACCTATTTTGCATTGCATGTAAGACTGAACAATAAAAACTTCCAGTAGTAATTGATGTTATATGAGCGTTTTAAAATAATATACACGTTGTTAGATAATTCTAACTTATACCTACTAAGCTATATAATTCTACTTTTAACTATTCTAATGATATTAATGTTCACATGTTCTTCAATGTATGAGTGACTCAATATTAACTACCGTAGATTAGAAGTCTGCACGGGTTTGGGCTGAGCCTGCAGGCCGGACTCGGGCCTACAAAGCACATCACTTCGAGCTCGGGCCGTAAATTTTTAAATATACAATCATATATTTCGGGCCTAACTTTGTAAATATACTGTCCAACGATACTTATGGGACCGTTCTTTCTGGAGAACTTTAAACACAGCTGCAAAACCAATCTTCTAATTGCTGTAAATAATAATACAATTTTGCGTTCATTATTAATTTTGAGTTGATTTCCGTTTAGTGTTCCTTTGAGCAGCGAGGCTATACGAAAAATGAAAAATGAAATGAAATTTTGAGTTTTACGTCCCATGGTTATGCCGGTTAGGCTAAAGGAGACGGTGATAATGAATGAAATGGTGGAATGAAGAAAGTGGGAGGAAACGGGAGAACCCCGAGAAAACACACGCACACGGTGTTTGTCCACCGCGAGGCTATACGAGACGTGGACCTACTGATTAACGTGGAATCCGAACCACATGAGCTCCCGTCGGGAATCGAACCCGGGTCTCCCACGCCAAAGGCGCGTACACCAACCGCTCAGCCACGAGGGAGCTTGCGTTCATTATTAAGTTTCTGTAATTCGGGCTTATTTCGGGCTCACTTGATTAACACACAGGCTCGGCTCGGGCCTAAAGGCTAAAACATATCTCGGCCTCAGGTCGGGCTTCTCATTATCAACTCACGGGCCGGACCGGGCCCGGGCTAAAAATTCCGGCCCGTGCAGACCTCTACCGTAGATACAAGATAGTCATTCTACAATAATTGTCATGGTTGTTTTCCGAATTTGACTTAGACAATAATTGCATTTTGATTCTTTTCGGAAGAAATAATAAGAGGTTAGATTAAATCGTCATAGACTCTACACCGAATTATTTACTACAGTAAGACGTCAATAATCCGAACGCGGTCCCTAGAAGTTTTTTACATTTTGTCTTAGTGCTAGCGATAAACAAACAATAGAATTATTCGTCGGCGGATCGAGGCAATGACTTTTGTGTGTCCTTCAGTCGGTCAGTAAGAACAGTGTAATTTAGTGTACGCGCAGGTTCTTCAGAAACATTAAATGTAAGTAGCCTTACGTACTGGATTGTTAATTACTGCGTGTACCCGATAACTACTGTATCGATAAAAGAGCATACATTCAGTATATTTAAACCTAAATTGCATTTTCTTCGTTATTTTAGAAAATTCGAACTAACTGTAGTCCCAGGTTCGATTCCCGGTGGAGCCACTCGGTCGAAAAAGTGTAAAACGCTTTTTCAGGCCAGCCACCCTGAATCAGGTTTTCCTGAGTTTTCCTCATTCACACCAGGCAAATGCTAGGGTGGTACCTACCTTATAGGTCCCAGGCAGCTTGCTTCCTTCCTTAAGCCTTTCTTCCTTCCCTTTCCCCGGATAGTGTGCTCGCCGAGGGACGTCATCCTTCAAAACGTGACGGGCTAAATGGCCTTAGAGCCGGTAGCCCAGAGATCTAAATCCTAATCCAGAACTAGCTATGGTCCCAATTAGGTCGGATTTTCGACTTCTACTGTACATCTCATTTGTAATTTAAAAGAAACTCACTCGACTCAAATTACCTGCTGTTGAAATATCCATGCAAATCAACTATAATATCCCGAGTTACCAGAAAAGGTTACTCTCCAAGTGACTCCTGGTCTTGTATACTAATGCTCTTGAGGGATGATCATCTGATGATTCCATATCACCCTTATCCATACCGAATGTCGTTGTCCCTAGAATAAGAACAAATTATATTCGCTAGTTTGTTTAGGAACAATTTTCAGTAAAAACTGTAGCGTTACTGACAAGTAATATCTCAGAAATCAAAATGCCGCTATTTATAAGTTTCATCACAATCAAACGGTAATTCCGATTGTCATCACTGATACTGCAAATTAGACTTAAACACAATACACTATTTATAGATCATTTATTCTGCTGACTACTGAACATGCATACAAAAGGTAAATTCAATGCGAATAAATAAACAGTTAACGTTAATATCCACATTTAAATAGTTAAGACCACTTACGGATTACATTGATGTTTTTGATGTTCCAATAATAAGTTTAAGTTTTACGTCCCACGATTATGCCGGTTAGGCTAAAGGAGAATGTTTCAATAATGTGGACAAATGGTTAAAAGTATGAACTAAGAACACGTGGCTATTTTATCGCGAACGCGGCATTTTATGCGTTAGGCGATTTCATTATTATTTAAGGTCGCATATATTACCTTAAACTTATTATAAATCTTTAATATGCCAGTAGGTGACATTGCAGTGCTTCCGGGTAAGGTAATTAATATATGCGTGTATACTGTATCTGGTACACAAGAACTGAATACTTTTAAACGAGTTTCTTAATTAGGAGGCTGACTACGCGGACATGTTATTCCTGATGAGGTGTATTTTTGCCTTAGTGGATAGTTAGTAGTTAAAATAAGAGCTGATCAATAGAAAACTCTCATGTGTTACACAAAATTGTTATATTCCCTGACGGTAGGAATGTAGTGTCCACTTCCACGACAAATACTGGAGACAATGCATCACACAATAGTAGATGAATCATATGACAACGTGCCGGTTCACTTCGCACAAAACGATCAAAAATTTTCTAGCAAGCAACATTTCTGCTGTTCACCGGGCATCGCTTCTTGCGACTTCTGGTTTCTCCCAAAATCAAAAGAGAACTCTTAAGGTGCCCACTTCGACAGCAAAGAGATCATCATGTGTATGTGACGACTAACCTGATGGTAATTCCACAAATTTTCCGCACCTGCTCCCAGCGATGGCAAAAATTGCTGGATCTAATGTGCAAGCTGCAAGGGAACACTAAAAGTCATAAGGAACTGAACTCTGGACTTCATTTTATCCGTCTACGTTAATATACACCTTGGACAGATCTTGTATTATGTATGAGGTAATTACTGATATAGATAGTTAAGTGGATGGAACGAATGAATGAACATCTTCCAGGAGGTAACCACATCAGTCTCTCATTTTAATCAGTATATTCTGTAGCTGGATTCAACAACGTGAGATGATTTGGGTTTTTGCAGAGCTCCCAAGTCACATAAAATATATAGTATAATATAAATACATTGTATATCAATGTTTTGTTTACATTAATCAAAATTTTTTCTTACTTGAACTGGATGGTTCTTCAGCATGGAAGTCATTTCCTTTTTTACTACAGATTACATCTTGCAGAATATAGTGAACAGCTATTTATAATAATCTGAAACAAACGAAATTTAAGATTATTACACACACAACTATTCACAATAACACATCAGAATACATAAGATGCACTAAAACTCAGAAAACAAAACCGCCAAACATTCTTTTTTCATTAGGTTCAAACGGTAATTCCAATTTTCATCACTGATACAGTGCACCACAATGAATCTGATTCTACAGTCTGTAATTTAATAACCACAGAAGTACAGTTGATCCTACTGTAACTAAAGTCAAAACTTCGTAATTTTGGAATACATACTGAGTCACGAATATGGCAGCACCTTTGAAATAGACGAAGTGTTTTACTGCATATAGTAGAAGAGGTGACTGGTATATCAAATACGTATGATACCGATGCGTATAATACTATATTCTAGATAAGAATCACGTGCCTAAGCTTACGTCATAAGTGAAGATTGTGCTTAACACGCACTACCAAGTTACAGTTGACCAGTTGGTTACTGTACACCAGAACTATCGCCACGCCACGAGACTGGGATGACATAATTTTACCCTAACATTGTTGCCGTAGACTGTGGGGAAAATGGAAAAAACGTCCGCTACAAAGGGAAACGTAACTTCCTCGGGAGTCACGAAATACTACAGATGTAGCAACATTACTAAGGATTGTGGAAGTGTTCGACAAAGCCGACCTAAAACCAATTACCAAGGTATATATGAAATTAGCACTAGTTATTCCAGTGACTCTATCTTGTTTTAAGATATGAGAGCTACTGTTACTTCAAAACGATTCATGTCCACGAACTGAATCAGGATAACTCTAACACGCAATTGTAACTGTATCAATTTGTTTTAAGGAAAATCGAAAATGATGAACTTTAGTTTCACAAACTGTACTTTCGTGATGAAGTTATTCCATGTGAACAGAAATGCTAATCAATATAAGTGTCACTAATTTGCTGGAGAATCTTAGTTGTTAAAAAGGTGCTTCAAAATGCGGATCGTTTACAGCTTTGGGAGCCACAGAACGAAACGGATTGTTATGAATACTAATCTTGAAGTAAACTCTGAATTTCTGTACATGCAAATAGATATTGCGAAAATCTTTGCAAACTTGTAGTGCCAGCGACTTACACGAATATTACTTACTTCAAAAGACTTTCTGAATGCAGTTGTGACGAGGGAAAATTTGGATTATGATATTCGGAGCAGGTGTTTAGAACAGAGGAAACCCACAGAATGATCATGTCGCTTACCCGATTTCACAGCCGATAACTACTGACTGTGAGGTTATATGGAAGAAAGTTTCACTTCTGGAAACCGTGAAGATCACGCTGAACTCTAGTTCCTTACCATGAGACAACGCCATCCTTACAAAGCCAAACGAGGAAGAAATTCTTACCATTCCGGTTGACATATATTGAAAAGTAGTTAGTGAGTTTGCAAAGCGTTGTTGATTATGCTTGGAAACAATCATCATATGGCAAGGTACAAGCTATAGTACTTTGCAAATGGGGTGAAATACGTTTCTCTGTAAACAAGGTAACATTTTACCTATAACAGCTACGAGGCTCAAATTTGGTACATAGATATCTTAAGTCGATACCGAGACCCAATAACCAAACCAACCATCTAGGGGCACTCTCAAGGTCAAAAGATTAAATTATTGAAAAATTTTCTAAAATCTATGGAAAGATACCTATACGTTACAGTGACAAAAAGGATACGTGTAAGCATTTAATGCACACTTACCTGCACAAAATGCAAACACCCATGGGTCACATTGAAGAGTAGGAAAATTATTTTTTCTAGGACATCACTATTTTATGCTGGAAAAGGCATTTTTTATTTAGTGCCAAATATTAATAACGGTTTACTATAACAAAGACAACCGATGATTTTCAAGTTAACAAATACTATATAAAGTGCGGGACAAGAATAAACGACCAAAAATGCCATTAAAACTAATGTCGTTTATGGTCGTTTATTCTTGTCCCGTACTTTACATTAACTAAGGAATATAAAAGCATCACGCTAACAGTTGTATCGTACCACTACAAATTTGTGTCATTATTTGGAGACGATACTGATACATCTAGTTATCATTTAGTGAGAAAAATATTTCGCGACTAGTAGCTAAAAAAGTTGCGAAAAGGACACAATATATATCCCACAATCAATTGCGTTATACTGCCATCTATGTTTGCATAAGAGATCACTGAGTTGAGGGACAGGTTCTCCAAGTCTTGCTCTGTGATACAATTTGTGAATTAGTTGATCCAATCTTTCGATGCGTGTGTTATCTGCCATACCATATGAGTCGATTATTCCAACTCTATCATGTCGATTGATCCCAAAAACCTAGATAAGTGTCCGTCATCGGCATAAGGAAAGAAGATCAACTGTGACTGGTGCATTCTTTCATAGCAATATTGATGTATGTCACCGCACTCGAATGTCGAAACATTGCACAGGTTCATCAGCAAAACTTCGTCGAAGATAGTATAAATACTATAGGACAGAGTAAAAACGGTTGCCAATTATTCGAATATCGGTTATCGTTTATGTATCCGCTCAACATATAAAAATAAATATCGATCACAGAAGCTGACACATCTCACGTTGGATCCAGCAAAACTCCTGAAATTGAAGGAGCTACTCTTGCGTCATCATAAAAGCTGAATTCTCTGGCAGATGTAATTGCTGTAAGCATTGAGTCGTAATGAGCAGTTGTCCGGCGTATTCCGCGGATGCCTGCTTTTTCTAGATAAGAGTATAAATCTTGTACTAACTTATGTATTTCGGCGTTATATTCACTACTAATATACATTTTTTTAATAAAGTTCTTATGTCTATATTTTCCTCAAGTAGTTTAACTTTTTTTTACGGGTCGTAGTGCATGTTTAGTCTGTATTTTCCTTCGTTTTGAGGGTGTTGGTCTCGATGTTTGCACCAGAACTCAAATCTATCAGTAGGATATCAGGGATTAAAAATCATGAAGTTTCTTCATATTTCCGACGCTGTAGACGTGCAGGTATATATATATCTATTTTCCGTCGGAGTTCAGTGAATATTGGGTCGAACATGATGCCGGATAATGTTTTGCACCTACTTATCGCAACGTATGTTAATCCCAGACTAGTTTCTCCGTTACCAATGTCTATTACAGCTCTGTCAAGTGTGATGCCTTTAAATCGTCTGATAGATCACGGAGGCAATTTTTCTTCCCTTTTCTCTCGGGGGATCGGTTGAGAAACACGTTTGAGAGAAGCTAATTGAACTCAGGAAGTGAGAATGAGGGAAACTTAATTGATATATCTTTCATTTTTACATTTTTGAAAATGTGATTTTTTAAAAACTACACTCATACCTCATGCTATGATTTTAATGGGGTTTGAATTAGTGCTGTTGAATTTTTGTGACATTTGCGGTTTTCGGTTTTTGAGAAAACCGATTTTCTGAAAACCGAAAACCGCAAATGCGGTTTTCAAAACCGAAACCGCAAATGCGGTTTTCAAAACCGAAACCGCAAATGTGGTTTTCAAAACCGAAACCGCAGATGCGGTTTTCAAAACCGAAACCGCAAAAGCGGTTTTCAAAACCGAAACCGCAAATGCGGTTTTCCAAACTGAAACCGAAAAAGCTCTTTTCGAAAGCGAAAGCCGCCCGAAACCGTGTTTGCGGTTTTATAAGGGATTGTCCTTTTCAAAGTAGAAACAATGTTTGCTGTTTTTAATTACACTTTTTAACAATTGTGAAAGCATCTATCGATCGAGACAAATGTATTGATTTATATGTGTGTTTTAACTTTTTTTATTTGCTCCAAGACTATTATGGTAATATGTGCATCACAGTGCGAAAGGGATAATTCGATGGTTGTACAAGTCACAGCTAAATTAGGGTGACAAATACTGACGTTCGATCCTTAGCTTTTTTTTTTTTTTTTTTTTAGTTATTTCTTTGACGACTATTCAATGTACTTTTCGGCTGCAGGGAAGCAAACTGGACCCCACATGATTTTCATATATGTTGTAAATTAGACCACCAGGAACACGAATCTGAAGGAATTTTGACATTTCGAATGTCGGAACTCGAGATATTCGAACATAAATTGACCATGGAAGCAAACTGGACCCCAACTGATTTTTATATATTTTGTAAAGTAGACCACAAGGAACACGTATCTGAAGGAATTTTGACATTCCGAATTTCGGAACTCGAGATATTCGAACATCAAGTGAAAACGGAAGCAAACTAGACCCCAACTGATTTTTATATATTTTGTAAACTAAACCACGAGAAACACGAATCTGAAGGAATTTTGACATTCCGAATTTCGGAACTCGAGATATTCGAACATCAAGTGAAAACGGAAGCAAACTAGACCCCAACTGATTTTTATATATTTTGTAAACTAAACTACGAGAAACACGAATCTGAAGGAATTTTGACATTCCGAATTTCGGAACTCGAGATATTCGAACATAAAGTAACCAGGAAGCAAAAAGGACACTATTTGATTTTTATATATTTTGTAAACTGGACCAAAATTAGCAATTATCTGAACGAATTTTGACATTCCGATTTCCCGATCTCGAGATACTAGATCTTATACAGTAGTTTTATGTAATATGTATAAAAGTAACGAAGAAAGTTCTGTCGCTTTTTGACCTATCACTTAGAGCATAGATATGTCACCAAAGACGTACCTGGAAGATCAAAAATAGTACCCATCAGTATCAATGACCTTCTGCCAACGTTCGGGATGGGCATGGATTCCTTCGCGGTAGAACTTGGTTTGCCGTGAAGCGAAGAAGGTACCAAGTGCATTTAGCACCTCTACTACGGAGTTGAACTGGAGTCCTCTAAAGTGAGTGTCCAAGGAAAGGAATAGGTGATAACCGGACGGTATAATGTCCGGACAGTATGGCGGATGCAATAGTGTTTCCCATTCAAGGTGTAGGATGGTGTTCCGGCTCATTCTAGCTATGTGGGGCATAGCTTTGTCCCGTAATGGGGGAACCCCTTAGCGATTGAGAAGTGTTGGCTCCAGGGTATTGAGTTTTTCTTGAACACGGCTCAACTGCTGACAGTAGACAGTTGCATTGATGTTCTTCTCTGACCGCCCGGTAGCAGTTCCCGATGCACGATGTCGTGAGCAGTCCACCAAACACACAGGAGGACTTTCTGGCCCGGAAACAAATCATCTGGGACACATAGACCCAACTTGTAGTGCTTCCCAAATTGATGGAGGTGCTGGCGAATGGTTTCTCGACTAACATTGAATGTTAGCACCAGTTCCTCACATGTCTGTTCGGCTCAATTGCTACCTGAAGATCCTCATTTTGTACATGTGTTGGTCTTCCGGCACGTGTGGTGCGTCTTTCGTGAGTGTTTCGTCACCGTTCTTGCTAAACCACCCTTGCACTGTCTGCGTAATCACGACACCCTCACCAAAGGCCTGAGGTATCTTCCGCCCCGCTACAGTGGCGTTTGATCCAAGTTGGAACTCGTACAGCATACACGCCCCTATGACGCTCTGTGGAGGTTCCATATTCACTCCGTCCTTACATACGTTTACGTTGTAACTGAACTTCCACAACCAGGTAGAATGTCGGATATACCCACACCAACAACTGACCTTCGCCTTATCTCCATTCGCATTAAACTCACGGTATGAGGGCCAATTTTACACAGAATTCCACAAAAAGCGACAGAACTTTCTTGGTTACCTTTATATATCTCTCAGGACATATGTTTCGTATAGAGAATATTGTGTTTTTTTTTTCATATAGCGTCTATATTAAACTTTAAGTTTTAATATCTCGAGTTCCGGAGGTCGGAATGTCAAAACGCCTTCAGATTCGTGTTCCTCGTGATCTAGTTTACAAAATATATAAAAATCAGGGGAGGTCCAATTTGCTTCCCTGCATCCTACTTTTCAAACGAAAGTTTTCCAGATTGTACATTTTGCTTCAAACTGAGTTCTGCCCTGGCTAAGAAACGTAAATTCGCTTCTATAAGAGTCTTTAAAGTTACACTTGAAATTGTCGTTCGGCATTCTTGTAGCTTGTGAAGGTATGAATAATTCAAGTATGTTTGTTACAACATCTACAAACGAATATTCATTCGTATAGAACCTCCAATACATTACATAGAAAACACATGAACTATACAAAGAAAACCATTGTGCATTAGAGCAGATCTCTTATTAGCAAATGATTCTGCACACGCGCACTGCTCAGATAGCCCAGAGCTTGAGCCTGAGCGCGAGTCCAAATTTAACTCAATCGCGATTGAGATTGTCAAAGGTGTAGCGGTTTACGAGGAATATATCATACCAACACTTTATCAACTAAGTTTTCTTAGATTTTTCTCCAATCCCAAAAAGCGGGTGGTTTTTCGGATATGTTTAAGCGGGGGACGAATATATAACCTGAAAATCGGGTGGTACCCGCTAAAATAGGGTAATAAGCCAACACTCAATAGAAATATGGTATATCCCTATTTAAGATCACTACACATGCAACTCATGAAATTCAATTTGAAATATCATCCACTTAAACTGACATCTTTCATATTATTATTAGTCTCTCCCCATATTTTTAAAAATAGTACTGCCACTCTTTCTTTTGTTAACAAAAAGGCACCACCTCCCTTTCTTAATATAAAGAAAGAGAAAAGAAAGAAAGAAAATCTCTATCGCAATACACAATTTTATTGTTGATTTGTTGCCACTCCGATAAATGTGAATGTTGTGGTTTTGCATGTGTCGACTGGCTTCTTATCGCAAGTCCCAGACACCTGCAATAGTTTATACTAGACGGAAACACCGATCATATTTTATTCTGTATCTTTTTACTTCCCAATAACGATAGCCGTGCCTCTTTGAGGAATTGCAGCTTATTTTTTTTTTTTATTCTGACAATTGTAAAAGTATAGAATTTCCCTACACTTTAGGACATTTTAAGAAAAAATACCTTCTTTTCCTTCTACAAATTTTGATCATTTTTCCCTAAGCCGCCGAGGGAAATTTCCCTCCATCTGGCAACTGAGAGCCGGTGTGGGGAAAGATTCTTTGCTGTTTTCTCGTCGTTACTTGATATTAGTGCTGTAGAATTTTTGTGACATTTGCGGTTTTCAAAACCGAAACCGCCAAAGCGGTTTTCAAAACCGAAACCGCAAAAGCGGTTTTCAAAACCGAAACCGCAAAAGCGGTTTTCAAAACCGAAACCGCAAATGCGGTTTTCAAAACCGAAACCGCAAATGCGGTTTTCAAAACCGAAACCGCAAAAGCGGTTTTCAAAACCGAAACCGCAAATGCGGTTTTCAAAACCGAAACCGCAAAAGCGGTTTTCAAAACCGACATTTCGGTTTTATGAAATTTCACTTTTTTCAAAAACCGGTTTTCGGTTTTTTCAAAAACCGATTTCGACAGCACTAGTTTGAATCTATCATAAGGACCTCGCCACCCTCGTTCCACGAGCGCCTAGTACTAGTCAACAAATTTGAGAACGAGCATTAAGCCAGAATGCATATTGTTTTGTAACGCATGTACATCTTGTTTTCTGACAATGAAGCAACATTTACTAATTATGATCAGTCGCACATCCGGAAAATGCATTTTCATCACTGATACAGTGCACCACAAAGAATCTGATTCTGCAGTCTGTAATGTTATAACCCTCAGAAGTACACTTGATCACACGGTAACTAAAGTCAAAACTTCTTAATTTTGGAATATATACTAAATCACAAATATGGCAACTCACACTACTGACATTCTTCCCATTTGTATTTTATATGACTTTCCAAAACATTGTTTCAATTGTTACAAGCTAAATTTTTCGTATAACGCCTTTTCGAGAACTAATAGTTATGAACAGGTGCACGAATTTGTACTCAAGTTTTCTACCAGGCTTATCCCACATAGAAAAACAATACAGCGACTTCTTAAAAAATTTCAGAAGGCTGGAATATGTGACAGCCCACGAAGTGAAGCAGAAAATATTGTGATACCTGACTTTTTGGAAGAACTGCAAAATCTTTCTCATTGGCATAACTAGAAGGAAGCGAAGGAGGGACCAGGTTCACTAGAATACCACTGGATACATAAATTCTTTCAATTATATAAGTAAGAGGCCATGCACTCTCTGCTAGCAAAACATTCTATTTTCGCCTCAATACGTTCAACTAAGAAAATCGTTTCGTCATGTATTGAAACAACATAAATCAAAATATGTTTTTGTTTCATGAAGTACAGTGTGCACAGAAAAACATTCCTTGATATTTGAAGTTGTTAAAGAAAATCAGAACTCATCATTGGAATATGTTGAAATATAAATAATCAGTGAATAATATTGGCTCCAAAAACTTGCTTCTTGTTTATATGCAGGATCTTGCGCAGTCTTGTTCAAAAAATCTGACCACCCATCTCTCCTTCAAAAGCCTTGCACTTTTTACTTACAGCTCAAATTATATCGAACAAATGTGGATACTCTTTGACCTATTGAGAAACTTTATTTAGGGCCAGAATATCAGAATTTCCTACAAAGCGATCGTCAAAATATGGCCGTCTTAATCAAGATGGGTGACCAAGATTTTTTGTACAAGACTGTACCACCAGAGGGTAGTGAAATAAACTTCAAGATGATACTCTCCTGACAGCAACGCAGCTGCAATTGGCGCAAAAGTTAAAACCGTACGACAATGCAAAAAGATTTCAATTCTATACTGCTTTCCAGCAATTAATGACCAATGAAGGTAACCTGTTGCAAAGATCACTTTTAGTGATAAGGTAACATACCACTGAAATAAAACACGTAACTGCTAAACAAGACTGTACTATTTATAAAAATAAATACTTTACATGTTACGTTTCAGTGTTTTATTTCTGTTCTTATTTGCGAGACGTGCAGCATTCTTGTGTTGTCAGTAACATACCACGTAAATGGGAAAGTGAATGGGCATAATATGCAGATAGGGGAGTGAAAATTCGCATGGCACACAGAAAATTTAACGAGACACAATAAACTCTAACGAAATTTATGCCTATCACAACGGAAAGCTCGTTATTTTCAATAATGACAATGACTGGGCAAAGTTACCTGGATAAGTTCTTTAACAAGACAAGGCACAACTCAACTGGCACTGTGATGTCCGAACATTTCTTAATGATAGATTCCCAAACAAATGATTTATCGTGCTGGACCAAATGACGATGTTCTCAAATACCCTCATTACCAGTTCACCACCAGACATCACTGTTTCCGACTTTTTCTTTTAGTGGTATGTCAAAGACCAAGTATACACATGCCTTCACTACAACAAACTACGGCTTACCTAGGGAAACGCATCACTGAAGCTCTCTACTCGATCACATTGAACATGACTCGAAATGTGTATTCCAAGCTCGATCATCGCATCGATATTTGCCAAATAATACGTGTAGCACACATCTAGTGATTGTAATGAACTGATACCACATGAACTTGAAACTATATCTACAAAAAACTAATAAATCTTGATTTTATAGTTACTTCAAATCAAGAAGTATTTCTATGGGCACGCTGCATGTTGAATCACACCAACCTCAAAATCAGATAGTTATTATTGTAAAGTTGTAAAAACTCAGTAGGAGGGGCTACGTTGCTCAAGAAGTATCATGGTAAAGAAAATTTAAAATTTCGTTAAGATATATATTAAAATTTACATAATTTCTTATGGAGTTCAGAAACCTTCGCTAAAAGGTATAAGGCCCCTTAAATGCTTCACCGTTTTTAATAGAAGTGTAGGAATGCGTTTAAAGACGAGAATTACTTTTAAAAGCTAGGTATGTATGTATATATGCCTATAAAAGTTTTATCAAACAGGAACTAGAGCAAATGATATCCTTATTAAGTTCTTCGGGAAATGGAGAGGTGGAAATATTCGAAAAAAAAAAAAAGAAATGAAATCTTTAAGTTTAACGTCCCACGATTATGCCGGTTACGCTAAAGGAAACGGTGATAATGAGAAATGAAGAAAGTGGGAGGAAACGGGAGAACCCCGAGAAAACCCGCAAGCACGGTATTTGTCCACCAGAAAGTCCACACGGCGCGAGCTGGGATCGAACCAGGGACCCCAAGCACCGGAGGTGAACGCTCTACCACTGAGCCACCGCGCCCCCTGGAAATATTCCAGTGTTTATCATCCCTCGTATGAAGAAGCAGAGTAATCAAAAAGCAAATATCTCGTCCTCGTTCTGGAGGAAGTAACTACGTTCAAAATATTAGCTTTGAAATGTGGCTGATTTGAAGTTTGAAACCATTGCTAAAATCGGGTTTACTAGTCTTATGTTCTTACCCCCTATATACATAATTTTACTGTTCTTGCGCTGTTCAGTTTTTTGCATTAACTTACAAAATCTCACATTAAGGGAGTCTGTGACTTCTGCCATAGATATGACAATATTTTTTTTTTTTTTTTTTTTTTAACGAATGTTGAAAAGATTCAAATTAAGTGTTAACGCTTTTCTTCAACAAATGAGTAGAATAAAACATCTGAAACAAATGAGAGTGTGAAACAATGTTTTTAAATTATTATTTATCACCTACAAAAGATACCAGTTAATGCTCATGAAGACCATTTATGTACAAGAAAAATTTTACGGAAGAATACCTGAAGAAAAAAAAGAAAGAAGTAATCTACCTTGGAAGAAGATAATCGACGAGATATAATTTCTCAGACAATGTTAGTTCTCTGAAAAGATATGTATCACGAAATGGCAATAACTTCTTACCCAGGGCGCAAAATTTTAAAGTTAAACGCACTCGTCAATCCAAAAACGATGATCGCCAGTATCTCTCACGTACAAATTATGAGAGGTCCCGCCCCCCCACGACCTTTAGTTTGACAAAGAAAGAGATTGTATTAGCGTATAAAATTTCAAAACCAGACAATTAGAATCAGGATAATGAATTTTGAATTGACTTCATATTCCGTGTTTTCTCTCACTCAGTGACAATTAATTTCGTGCAAAACAGAAACTGCGCAGCACTTTGAGCTTAGGCAGATACCATTCCTATTGAACACTGGTCACCACAGTTGCCAATGGCTATCTGGCGACCGGAAATTTTGCACCCTGTTCTTACCTATAAGTTCATATTTAGGTTAACTTTTGGGAAGGTATTTTCTAATGAATAAAAATCCATATACTTATCTTTCTATAAGCAAAGAACTTTTGTGATAAAAGTTGTCAGAATTTACTTTGGCTCTGAGATTTACAAGGTGTACTTGTAACCAAACCTATATACGTATGATTAAGAAAAAACACGAAAAAACTAAAGGGCGTGACAAACATCTTAGCATTTGAAGGCGGCGCTTCAAGCTCCCTTTAAATGCTGTTAGCAAATATGAGGGATGCAGTATTGCCCCATTTATTTTGTACACACTCACTTCACATCGGGGAGAGTTACCATTCACTTTATGTTTCACTCCTTAGTATTATTTGAATAAGAGTACTTAACAAGAAATAAATCAAAGACTGTCAATGATTTTGCTGAATCGGCAATGTCAGAATGCCATTCGGAAGACCAGGTTCAAAACCCCGGAAAAGCTACCATGGCGGACGTACTTCAATGACTGTTCCTTATTAAATTAAATGACTAGACAATTCCAGAAGCAATTGCTGGATCATTGTGTCATCTTTGTCTTAAGCCATGATCATAAGATAGTTGACTAACTTTATACCCCAATAGAAACGTTATTCTTTATAGTCAGTGATTTATACGTGTAGTCCATATATTCATTGCATTATACACATCCTAAGGGTGAAGGGGAACAAAATTTAGCGTCTGAGAAATATCTCAAGTTAGAAAAATGAAACTTCATATACGAACTCATTAAAAGTAACTAGACACGTGCCCCAGTGTTTTCAAAAATTCTGCTTCTGAGGGCTGAAAGGGGATATTTATGCCCTTTTCTCCATATTCAAATCGACATTGTCTGTCTGAACAGCTAGAAATGAATTACTGAACACAGTTTGCACTTGGATCGAATCAATTTTTTTATGTCATTTTCATTAAAATGTGTATCCGAAAGGGTGTGGAAGAGAGGTTTAAAATATATTCCAAAAATGTTTTGTAAAAAAACCATTTCACAATCTCTGGATGCCCCGAAGATGAAACTATGTATATAGTCTCCTTCTTATAAACAAGAAGTGGCCACATGCTCAAGCGTTTAAAAAGTTCCACTTTAAAAGGGAAAGTTTTATGTTATTCTCAATATATAAAAATCACATCAACGTTAGGTTTCATCACCAGGGGAAATTAGTGAACCATCTGGAATGCTTCGATCTTGTCATTTTCAACAAAATGCATATAGTAAGTGGGAGGGGTTACAAAGAAATCTGAGATGTGTCCTATGGTTTTCGAAAATTCTGCCTTCAAAGAAGGAATATTTCCGTAGTATTTTCATTTCCTATTTTGTATTGATAAAATGAAAATACGGCTGAACCGTTTAAAGTGAATTTTTAAACGTAACTTGGGTTGACGTGGATATTTATCATTAGCTCTACACTTAAATTGAAATGCGTACTCTAGGGGGGAGAGGGATGGCAAACATTAACGGCCGCAACGTTTAAGAGAATTTCTTGTAGATAGATAGCACTTGGGATGAATTTGATTTCTGTCTTTTCATTTCGATTCAAATACACTTCCTGAGAAGTCAATCTTTGATATATTTGCCACAAACAATCTTCCTGTGTGAAGAACAAGCATTTCAGCTAGTTGTTAACACTGTACATAAGGAGAAAAATATATTATTAAAAAAAAAAAGCCATTCTTGGTTAGAAACATCTTACTACTAACAGAGCTTACATAAACGGTTCACTGTCCCTCGGTTACCTTTTAGGCTAAAGGAAACGGATGATTAATGGAAATGAATAATTGTAAAATTAAATTTTGGTGCTCTCCCATCGGGAAGGACGAAAGATCTTATGTATTATTGTATTATGAGTGCAGATAAGCTAAAACCAAATGTTTATATTCACACATAATTTATGCTGAAATGATATTAAAAACTGTATTCAATTTATAAAAAAATAAATAAATAATATACATATATACTTACTGTGAATTGCAATGTAAAATATTTGCAGTCTGCAAAATGATAGCATATTCTACAAGTGCATATTTTACTTTGGTTCTTTACTGATTAAGATAGAAAAAAAAATACATACTAAGATCATCACAACTGTCTTTCTTTCGTCCAATTATCTGAAGTGAATTCTGAGGATCGCTGGCGGTCACTGTCCATCCTTGTACGCTGCCAAAACAATAATGTACTACTACTGTCACACGTGAAAAACATCTTGAAAAAGCGTAACATATATGTCAGGAAATCCTTCGGATTTCACTTTAACATCAAATAAGGGAATCTGAAACACCTGTGGTTAACTAGTTGAAAAAGGATTATCATTTAAATTAGATTTAGTTTTTCTTCTTCTTTCTTTACCATAGTATAGGGTTATTAATGAAATATTGATATATGAAATATAAACAAAATCGTCAGAGCTGTTTTCGAGAAAATCTAATGTTTAATGAATTTAAAAAGCTCTTTACTGAATTCTCTTTTTCTGTCTGTGTGTGTGTGTTATTTGCTAATTTTTAAATTTTGAGCCTTCCATTTTGACCACGTGTCTTCGTAAAACAACATATTGTAGAACGTTTTGACAGAACTTCTGAACAAAACATGTGGAAAAACTTTAGTGCTCAAGGAAATTATAAATGGATAGATCTATTACAAAAATTGTTTAATGAGTATAATAAAGTACATAGAACAATTGACATAAAGCCTGCATAAGTTACTAACAAAAATTAATTCTTTTAAATTCCCTCTGCCAATGCTCTTGAAACATACTCAACTGGTTTTATTCTCCCATTTGTAAAATACCCTTATTTTGAGGTGTAGGACGAAAATTCGACTCCCTCTCGGAGAATCTTATTAAAAAACTTAAATTAAAAATTCGGTGCGGATACGTGTAACGGTATTGTCTCTAGGCAAATCAACATGTTTGCATGAGACTAATGGACGGACGGATAGATATTCAAAAATCATTTTCTCAGTATATAAAAGATCATGAAACATATAAAACTGTTGAAACTTCGAATTCGATTTCTTTCACAATCACCCTATCGTCGCTCGAAAGTAAAGGACGAAAGTCAGGATCTTATGTCGAGAGATGTGCCTTAAGCGACGGAAGAAACGTGCAGCCAACAGCCACCTTAAGTCTGAAATTTTGAATTCAATTTTAAAATTTCAAATGGAAAGCGGGTGGTTAGATATTTTCCAGAATATACGTTGTGCTTGTTTTATCTGTAGTTCTTAAGATATATAAAATTTGACACGTGTTTTGAACTTAATACAAACATACG
This sequence comes from Thermobia domestica, assembly GCF_964235325.1. Taxonomy (NCBI): domain Eukaryota; kingdom Metazoa; phylum Arthropoda; class Insecta; order Zygentoma; family Lepismatidae; genus Thermobia; species Thermobia domestica. Next base: position 166,890,100 of record NC_137458.1, read on the forward strand.
CACCTGTTATGTATTCGAAGCCTAAAGTTTGATTGTTAAAAGTTATCTGTGGTTCCATTCAGCATCATTGTGGACAAGACATCAAACTGGATATCCTGAATCTTAATTGCATCACAAGCCTTCAAATGATGCCAGTGGTATGAGGCCTGGTGACTGTGGGAGCAGTGCAAAGGTCCTTTGCATCCAATCCATCATCCGGGGAATTGCTCGTCTAGGTATGACCTGAAAATGAATCCATAATGAAGCAGAGCTCTGTCCTGTTGAAACTACTTTGGAACACAACTCATTCTCTGGTAAAACATCCTGGCTCCACAGTAGGAGATAATGAACTGCTGCGAGAGTTAAGCTCTATTGTATTCATTACGTTTTGAGTTAAAGGTAACTTACAGTAGTCTCAGAAGTTTCTTTCTTATTGTAGTTGTAGATGTTCATTTGACACTAACATTAAGTTGAGAAGTAAAGAGAGAGAGAACAAGTTATATATATATTCATTGTAGTAATATTTTATGAAATTCAGCTCTCTACACGAAGAGTAAATAAATTAACTCTCTCACCACATTATTTCCATTGCCTCTCGACTCATCCTCAAGCGCAGACGTGATGCTAGGCGGGATCTTACTTTTTAATTCAAAATCGAAAAATAGATTCCAACATAGCTGCACTCGACGATAATTCCAGAAAGGATCGAAAAATTGTGAGCATAACAGCTCAACCCTTTGGAGTTCCAGTACCTATTTATAAGTACTAAAGTAGTGTCTTCATTGTTCGATTAAAAAGAACCAATAAAGCTATTTACTTAGGCTTTCTTTAAGGTCTAGAGGCATTGTAGAACACGTTACGTGTGGTTTCACGCCTTTTTGCGTCGAGGCATAGGTGATGACGTCAAAAATTTAAAAATAGATTTTGTTTGTTAAGCCTATTTTTATTATTTTTTGGCGGGCTTACGTTTATACCTAGAATATTGAAATTTTGCACACACATTCAGTCCACCAAGTAGTATTTATCAATTCTTTTTTCAGATTTCTGCATTAACACAGGGGGATCCAGAGGGGCAAAAAAGGTTTAAAAAAAAAGTTTTACCAAAAAATCCCTTTTTGGCGATTTTCACGCCTTAGATACATGATAGAGACATGTGAACGGTACCGTTTGAGAGGCAGTTCTATTCTGAAGAGAATAACGTACGAACCATGATCCTAGGATAAATAGAAATATCTCAAGAAACTTCTACCCAAGTCCTGTTCTATACGGGAATCTGAAGTACTGTGGGTATATTATTATTATTATTATTATTATTTTGGCGGGCTTACTTTTGCACCTAGAAGATTGAAATTTTGCACAAACATTCAGTAACCGAGTAGTATTTATTAGACTTTTTTCAGACCTCTGCGTTAACAAAGGGGGGAGGGGGGTCCAGAGGGAAAAAACTTAAAAAAAAAAGAGGTATTTTAACCAAACAAATCCCGATTTTAACGTTCAGATGCATGATGGAGACGTGAATAGTAGACCGATTCTACTTCAAATCGTCCAGGTAAACCACAATTGGTCCCCATCATAGTCTCAGATTTCATTTATCTTTTTATATGGGATCTACATGCAATATTATTAGACCCATATTTTTTTTCTTTTTGCTGAAAAAAAATTTTCTTCGATATGCAGCCTTCCAAAATGGCTGCACTCCTCTCGCATTGCTCGAAAAACTTAAAAACATGTCAAATTAAAAGTTCTGTTGTAGAGAAACGAGGTACTTAGTAACATAGTCGCAATAGCAGGAAGAGTATAAAGTTGTATGTTTCGGTGGAGTGCCAAAATTCGTCTATTGGTCCAATAGGAATCGCGCAATTCATTCACAATTTTGCCAACTTTGAAGTTTTTGCTTCATTCAAACATTTTTTTTTTTTCTGTCGTCATGAGCAATATCAACCATCTGCTTCTAGAATCGAAATCTACTCCGTAAGGTCTCTTGAAAATATAAAGGCCTTACGTTTCTGATTGTTACCTCCCGCGTTATAGTATGATGAAAAGCTGAAAATTTCATTAAGACGCCATTTTCTCCAAAAAAAAAAAAGCTTTTTTTTTTTTTTCAACTATTGGAGAAGTACCTAAGTATTTAATATCCGTCAACTATCCATGCGGCTACAGCCCCAAACATTCGCAATTACTTATTGAAATTTCGATTTTTGTATTATTGATAAATAATATTAATATCAATTTCGGATTATTGATAAATATTTTCCCGCCCTTACTATTCAATATAGAAGCTTGAAATTCGGTACAGACATTTAGTACACCCTTTAGTATTTTTCAGTTGACTTCCAGGTTTCTGCGTTAACACGGGGAAGGGGGGTCCAGGGGGCTCAAAATTAAAAAAATATATAATTTTCAGAGAAAAATACCAATTTCTCTGAAAATTCCCCGCCTCAGGGACAAGATAGCGAAATGTGAATGGTACAGTGAAACCGGTTAACTTGGCCACCTGCTTATCTTGGCCTAGTTCGTCTTGAACCTGCATTTTCCCATAAGACATTCGTTACTTACTACTCTATAAGTTGGCTACCTGTCTATCTTGGAAGTTGGCCACACTGAAGCAATGTTTACCCTATGATAATGATAAATTGACCTGCGTATCTTGGCCACGAAAAATACAATTTTGTTATTTTTCTTAACTCTTTCGAATTCCCATATGAGAGGCAGATGTTCTGTATTTGTGACTGGACACAAGGAAGCATAGATTCGCACGATTTGTTCTTGGAGGTCAATGGCCAGAACACTACCCTCATAAAAGGGTGGTGAAGGAAGATGTGAATAAGAAAAAGCAGGTACAGGAATTCAGGAAATGGTCGTACGTATTTGTTTACCCTGTCTGTATTGGTAAAACCATTAGCTATATCGGCTCCTTTCATCAGTGGGAAACTTTAGTAATTCCGAAAAATTCTCAAGGTTAAAGCTCAATTGTCATTTATTGGCACCTGACTGGATGTCAAAAGGTAGCGGAGGTTTTGAGATATGAATTCCCTCAAGATTTTCTCAAAACATCTTTTGCTCCGAGGCAAATACTTCTATTAGTTCATTAACAAGAGGTAGTTAACTACAATATTAGAATGTGCATATCTGCCAAAAAGAATAAAGCAAATATGTCTAGAATGAACCACCATTCAGTAACAACTGTAAAGAAGTCATATAAATTGCATATGAATTTCTCAATTTGTAACTTAGCTTTTCTTGTTTTCAATCTGAATAACTCAGTGTGCTATAATATCAATTTTAATAAACTGCGTACATACACTTCTATTTCATGGTTGTTTGTGTTATTGTGTTTTCAATCCGAATAATCCAATGTACCAGACTAGTTTTCAGGAAGAGAAAGGTATGCATATATATATTAAACATACTATCAAGAGCGCCGATCCTGGGGACCGAGGGGGCCTGGGCCCCCCCAAAGCTCATGTGGCCCCTATTTTATTTATGAGTATACAATATTTGGTATAATTTGAGTGCAATTTGTCTTAAAATCTTCATATATATACCGGTACCTTCTGCATCTGAATGCTGAGTTGAGTTGAGTTTGGGTTTAACGTCCCGTTCAGCAGCGAGACAGACGTGGACCTACTGATTAACGTGGAATCCGAACCACATGAGCCCCCGCCGGAAATCGAACCCGGGTCTCCCACGCCAAAAGTGCGTACGCTAACCGCTTAGCCACGGAGGAGCTCTGCATCTGAATGCGTCCCCCCCCCCCAAATTTACAGAGAAATCGGCGCTCTTGCATACTATAGTAATATTTTCTAGTACTGTATATTTTTATGATTACTCTATATACATTATTTATAAGTAGCTGTCGTGCCACTGCTTATTAAAATTTTACAATCAAGTAATACTAGAAATCCTATTCTAAAAATACACAAATCACACTTATTTTCTGTAAGTTGGCCACTTTTCGATGGAACCGATGGTGGCCAACATAGACAGGTTTCACTGTACCATTTGAAAGGTTGCTCTATTGTGGAACTAAAAAAAAAGCGGAATTTAGAAGGTGAAACACGAATGGAAGTTAGGAGTACAAGTTTTAAGTTTTAGGTCAGGATTTCTGAGTTTTAAACTGTGTACCGAAAAGCACAGTTTAGTAACTATACATCCCTCACCTGTTCGCCAACGGTTTCACCATCAATTATAAGATTTGTCCAGGAGGTGGCAAGAAATACACACACACACATAATTTAGAACAGAAGTGATGTGGAACGACTTACTCGTTTCACTGTATATTTTGAACAATTTTCGACGTTTGTTTACTCCAAATCTAGACTCTGGTGATAGAAGACTACTATTACTATACAGCAAGGACATCTAATGGAAATTCTACATCAACTCTCACACTATTCCTACTAAGATGATTTTGAAAAACGTAGTTTTTCGGTTAACGTACTTTCTGAAAAAGCGCATCGATGTCGAGAACTTATCGATGAAACTGCTTGCGAACTAGTTTTCACTCAGGTAATTCAAATTAGTGTTAAGAGTGCATGCTACTGTTTCATTAACTATTTAATCCTTTCGGAATCGGGTCATTTTTGGCGTTTTCGTATACTTTCAGTTAATGATTTATTAGTCAAAGACTATTTACCCGATTGATATAGTTAAGACCTTAGTTTTTAGAAGGATGTGACAATATTATGTCGTAAATTTGACTGCAACGTTGCCAACGGGAGGGAAATAATGGAGGAATATATAGGGGTAAAAATTCACAAAAAAAAAAAATCCCTAACCTAATTTTAAGAATTTTTGGAGCTGGCACCACAGTTGTCACTTGGGTCCAAGACACCTCAAAAAATTCTTTGGTGTGCCGACAACGCAGAGTGAAAACCTGAAGTCGTTGGCTGCCATACAAAGACAGAAAAATCTCATTATATACACGAAATTTTGACATTTTTCCGCCTAAGAAGCAAAAAATCAACAGTTATGCAGGGTAGGCAGCTTCCCTAATCACCCTATTGAACCTTTTTTGTGTGTGTGTGCATATGTGTGTGTATGCGCTGTGTAGACCAAAGACGCAGCTTTGAGATACTGGTACGTTTGTTCCAGTGTAGCCAACAAGAGGGAAATTATAAAAAAAAAAAAAAAAAAAAAAAAAAAAAAAAAAAAAAAAAAAAGGAAATTTTCCAAAATTTTCGCTTAAATCGGAATTAAAATTTCCTATAGCTGGAAACTACAAGCAGACAGACGCAAACTGCCTTAAACTTTGGTACCTCACTAATATATAATACATCTATCATTGCGATATATAAGAAACTAAACATGAAATTAAAATATCTCATTCTACCTAAAAAAAAAAAAAAAAAAAGTCCTGCAAGTGTTATGTCGATATTTAAGAAACGAAGCTTGTAAAATTGGACTATGGTAAACAAAAAGAAAAATTCGAATTTTTCGTACGTCCCCTAATTATCCAATTGAAGCGATCTGTACTTGGCTTTTGTTCAGTAAGGACTGATATTAGACCGGCATAAGTTGACTGAGTTCGTAAGTACAAGTACGGATTTATAAAGATAAATTTCGAAAGTTTCTAATTTTTCTACCCAAAAATGGGGAAATCTTAATTGCTCTAGTTCGCAACACTGATCGCGGGATGGTCCAATTGGTCTCAACAACTAGGTATCTGTACCTGACAAGTCCTAAGTAGATCTCTCTAAAACAAAGGAAGCTATAGGACAAAAAAAGAAACTCGACACCCAGGGAAAAACACCAAGATAAACTTATGATCCAACCATATCTGGCATAGAAAAAAAATCATATTTCGCATAGATATCTTAATTAGTGTCCACACAGCAGAGGATCAAGTGTCACACCAGTCTGTGACACTTTGGGCAACCTGTCCTGAAAGGGTAAAAAGTAGCTTGGGATTAGGAAAGCTCTGATTAGACAAAATATTACATTTATTATTATATTCTTCATGCAAGTTTACACTAAATCTGGCACTAATTTAAGAAAAGTTTTGTCTTTAGAGTTATACAACATTTTACGGAACTAGTATTCCAACGCAATATAGAAACTTGGTAATCAATTTTTGCATACGGAATAAGTCAGACCACGAGGATGTAAAAACTCGCTGACACTAATTAATTTACGCCAGCGTTTGGAAAAAAAACAGATTTAAAAAAACCCGGGGCCCATATGGGCTTTTTTTTTTTTTTTAAAATATTTCAATCTCTTTGGGGTAAAAGTGTTAAAATGTTATTTATATTTCAAGACTGCCATTGTCACAACTTGCAACATTTTATTATTCAGAGCTGTTTTGACAAAATGACCGCCTTTTTGAAATTTTATACTGGATCGCGGAGTAAATCTATACAGCAAATTAGAATGTCTCATGCTTCTACCCTCAAACTTTCAACTTAAACGTCTGAAAATTGCACCCTGTAGCGTGGATACCCGCTATTTTGAAATTTTACGTCGGATCGCCGCCAAAATATATACAACTGATTTAGAGTATCTTGTGTTTCTACGCTGAAAATTTCAACATAAAAGACCGAAAACTGTGCTTTGTAGCGCGAATATCCAATATATATATCTATGCAGGAATTTAGTGTCTCGTGCTTGTACCATGAAAATTTAAACATAAAAGGCCGAAAATTGTACATTGTAGTCTGTGTAGTACAGGCAGACAAACGAACAAATGTAGATTCATCCTAGGAGCCTTAATGACGTTCGCCAAATATGATCACCATATATATTAATTTAAAACAAAGATATAATTCATGCTGTATAAAATAAATGTTTCAAAATGTCTTGTTGCTGAAGTTCACTTCCTGTACTTTGTGCGTTCAATTACGGAAATTTCCCGAAAACTTATTGCAAGACTGCTCTTTGCCGAAAATTAATTTAAAACAATGAATTAGGATATAATTCACATTTTATAAAGTAAACGTTTCCAAATGTCTTAAAGGAAAATAAATATATTCCAGCGCAAAATAAATAATTTTAATGTTTATGTATCCACTTCCGATGCTTTGTGCATTCAACTGCGGGAATTTTCCAAGCACTTCTTTCACGACGAGTTTTTCCCAAAACGCATCCTTCTTTACTGTACATTGAAACTTCCACTAGTACGGAAGTTTGAATTCAGCACTTGAAATAATAAGTGTTACGTACTTTTCGGGACTTTTAAGCATTAAGCTTCTTAAATTTGACAAGAATTTTTGCGCTAATGCTGGTGTTGATTCTACAGAATGCTTATTTGAAGAGTAGCAACAAATGACTCAACTGAGTTCTTTTTATTCTCCAGTGCAATCAGAACTTTAAGTTCTGAATGCTGTTGTATATCTTAACATAAAAGCATCCAATTCGAGCAGGGAAAAAATGAAATGAAATTTTTGAGTTTTACGTCCCACGGTTATGCCGGTTAGGCTAAACGAGACGGTGATGATGAGAGATGAGTGAAATGGGGGAATGAACAAAGTGGGAGGAAACGGGAGAACCCCTAGAAAACCCACGAGCACGGTGTTTTCGAGCAAGGAAAGTCCAAAATCTGATAAAAAAAAAAATCACTTTCAATGTGATTAACTTAATTGTACCAATAGTATACTAACGAAAAGCTCAAAAACCCGGGTGAGTTTCAAGGTGGGCCCAACCCTGATTTATGCATATATCCTTTTTCGTTTCAAGTAACTGAAACGTATACTAAGCACCCACATTCCCGCTGGGTTGGGAAATAAATCCCTTCGTGAAAGCACATCTCGCAAAAGTGAACAGTAGAGTAAAATATTATTTTCTTTTCTTTATTATGTAACGTTCTACAATTACATCCTTTAAGCTAAAAGAGACAAATGATTAACAAAGGTGAATTATTATGAAACTTCTTTTGTGCTCCCATCGGGAATAGAAGTCAGAAGCACGTGCACCAAAAGAGTACGCGTTAGCCACCACACCAGCAGGGAAAGAATATTTGCTTTTGCAGTATATATTTTCCCAGCTAAACAGTGTTTGCCAACAGTACCTGCCCATGCGTCTTCGGCGACCTAACTCAATGTCATTTACTTGGTTCGCTTACTCTGCCCTCTACATTTCTTGTTGGGTCACGAAACAAAACTCACGCAACCACACTTCGTAAAAGGGAACAACAGACACTAGAATAATTGCTTTTACGGGATACCAGTTTGTACCCATATCATACATATACGCAATAGGTGGGGAGGCGTCAAGAGAAGAATGTCTCAAATCTCTAAAATACATTAGGATACTACTAGGATGCAGCTTTACGAGAGGCCGTCAAAAATGGTTTTGTTGTTGAAGTGAGTGACTGCACCGTAAAGAAGGGTATATAAGTTATCATCTTCGCCGGCTTGTAATATTGCACAAAGGAAAAAAGCTGTATGTTCACTTAGAAGATGAAGGTTACATATGCGAAGCAATTGTATTTTACCAAATCGACGAATACTTACTAATTTTTGCTGCACAAACTTTTTTTTTTTTTTTAAATCACGAAAATAGTGCAAATATACATATTCAAGCATAATAAAAAAGGAACATACACAGTAGAAAATGATGATGCACGTAGCACGCCGATCGCCTACTTTTCAGTAGTGATGCACAATACACAATATCAAAACGAAGGAACCTCCAATATTGTTTAAACAAAGAAGATATAATTCTCAAAATAATTACACAACGCGAATAGATTTAATTCTCCTTTGTAATGACACTGTAGCAAAGCGTTTATCACACGCATAATCGTTTCTACGCATACCCACTGCCGTTTCGCGTCTGCTCCCGAGATTCACCACCGCGCAGTCCGCAAGTTTTGCCCTGACACGAATCAGAATAGATACAAATCTTGCTTGTAGTAATCTAGGCAGTACAAGTTGTAGCGTGATCTTCACATGAACGATTTCATTTTCCTTCGTTCCACGTCCCACGAATATGCACCGACACTAAGGGGAAAGGTGATAATGACAATGAATAATAAGATGGAATGAAGAAAGTGGAACCACCCTGAGAAAACACACGCACAAGGCGTTTGTACAACACAAAGCATAAATGCCGCAAGCTTGAATCGATGCAGGGATCTTATGCAGGTCAAATAATAGTTTATATGACCTTAGTTTGCACACACATCATTTCGTACACAATTATCAGGGCATGCGCAAGAAAATAACACTATCAGAGTACGGATTAAAAAAAGAGAAGTGATGGATTTTTTTTTTTCAATTTCACAACATCTCGTATAATTGCACGACTACTTATACCAAGAAATGTGATAAAATATTTATATCTAATCCTTCTTTCCCAATTCCTTTGCTGCACAAACTGAATTATTATGTATTATACTATACAACAAACGTTATCCTAGCGTCTAAGTACAGCTTCCACAATTTCAGATTAAAACCCGGGTTACACTATGAAAATTCAAACAAATACCGAGGCACCCTATGAAAATTTAGTTGGGATGTAACCTTGTGGCATAAAGTTTTTCACAATTATTAAAGATCTCGATGAGGAACACAACCGTACAAAAAATATTTGCAATTCGACTTTCGGAACTTTTCTACTTACAAAAAGGATAAAAATAAACTGAACTAAAGTAAACTAAACAAGTCAACAATGAGACTACCGTACAATTGCAATTATTTCAACTTTCGAAAATCAAATCTTATATATATTAACCAGGGTGGAAAAAAATCCAGATTTTTTAAATAAAAATCATTTTTGTTGATTTTTTTGATTTAAATCGATTTTTTTGATTTAAATCAAATCTTTCTCCTCGTATAATACAAGTCGCGAACTGGAGAAAAAACATTAGGAATTAATATTAAATGACAATTATGCCATTTAAATGAAAGTATTTTGGTTTAATTTCGGATTAATCCTCAATCGTTAACCTATTTCAATCCGAAATAATATTTCTTAAGCATTAATGAAAAAACGTTCAGCAACGTTTATCAACATAACACTTTTCTTTTCACGAAAGTTCCTGATATTTGGCAGGAGTATATTTTTTAAAACATCGAAACTATCCAGCGGCACGAAATACATGTAAAGTACATAAATTTCGCCCAAAATTAACTGTATAACTCTATGGCCTATGGAACCCGGAGGTTCAATGCCGCGTTCACGGAAACGCTCCACTGACTTCTATCCTTAGCCAACTGGATCCAGTTTCTATTTTGTATTCCTATTTCTGCTGGATTCATCTTAATATTGTCATCCCATCTGCGCCTAGATCTTTCTAATGGTCGTTTTCCGATTGGTCTCCCAGTTAAGAATTTGAAAGTGTTCCTATTTTCTTCCATCCTGGCTACATGACCTGCCCACCTGAGTCTCCTAGACTTGATGACTCTAGCAATGTTTGATAAACCGTAAAAATTAAGTAATTCCTCGTTATGAAGTTTCCTCCATTCCCGCTTCTCTTGGGTCTGAATATTCGTCTGAATGTCGTCAGGATCTTGTTCTCAAATACTTTCAGTCTACGTTCTTCCCTCATAGTAAGCGACCATGTTTCACAACCATACAGAAGCAGGGTGTCTACCAGTCAGGGAAAGTCAGGGAATTTGCAGGTCAGGGAATTTCATTGTGTATCAGGAAAAAATCTTTCCCAGGCTGTGAGGGGTGAAGAAATGCCACTAAAATAGTCATAAATTACAGGTAAATGAATTGGTTCGTTTGTACGTCTGTACAATATTGTATAAGCATATAAACAATGGTGAAAACTTACAGTTCACTTTAAATATAAGTTGGGGGCGCGGTGGCTCACTGGTAGAGCGTTCACCTCTGGTGCTTGGGTTCCCTGGTTCGATCCCAGCTTGCACCGCGTGAACTTTGTGGTGGACAAACACCGTGGTCGTGGGTTTTCTCGGGGTTCTCCCGCTTTCTTCATTTCATTCATTACTCATCATCACAGTCTTCTTTAGCCTAACTGGCATAATCGTAGGACGTAAAACTGAAAGATTTCATTTTCATGATTTAAATATAAGTTACTTTTCATGAGTTACTAAGAAAAAAAGAATGACAGAGTCAGGGAAAATTATAATTTTGTCAGGGAAACTCAGGGAATTTGATTATGCTTCCTTCTAGACACCCTGAGAACAACAAGCATATATATTTTAATCTTCAAATTCCTGGACAGAATTCGTGACGACAAGAGATTTTGAACTGAATAATAACACGAATTCTCTGCTTTTAGTCGACATTTAATTTCTTTGTAGATATCGTTTTCGTCTGTTTCAAATATTGATCCTAGATATTTGAAAGAATCCACTTTATCAAAAGTATTATTCGATATTTTAACACATCCAAAATTTGCCGTATTACGATCCCGAGGAACTTCGTTCAATGTATTTAGTACATAAATTTCGCCCAAAGTTTTATTTATTTATTTATTTATTGTTTCGGAAAGGGGATCGGGCCCCTCTAAATACGCCCCTATTATCTGGAAACAAACAAATAGACGTGGACATAAAAGAATTTTTATCTTAAATGTCGATGGTGATTTCTCCGTTGGAATAGTTAACGATTTAAAAACCCTATGTTACGAAGAGAAGAAAGCAGGATTCTCCCGTTACCCGTTCAAAACGGGATTTTCCCTAATCATCCTCTGCATGATACTCGTTTTCATACTGTGTTGTACATACATTGGAGCAGTGGCGTATTTAGGGGGGGGGCTTCCGGGCTTAAGCCCCCCCCCCGAAATCTAATTTACTATAGTAAAGTATATAAAATATCTTGCAGAATATTCACATTTTCAAGCAAAGCACCCCCAAAAGTTAGCAAAGCCCCTCCCGAAACAAAATCGTAAATACGCCACTGCATTGGAGTCTCATTGTATTATGAATATTATCTTCCATAATCGTAATAACAGAACAGAAACGGGGTTTTACTTATTTTCACTTTAAATTAATTTATTTCGAAATTTGATTTAAATCAACGATTTTTATTTAAAAAAATCAAGTGATTTAAATCTTGATTAAAATCGTGATTTAAATCAATCCACCCTGATATTAACTACGACAAACATTCTTTCTGTCAACACTTCCCAAGTGAAAGTACCCGAAAAGGGGCTGGTCAAATTTTCACACATTTTGCAAGATTTACAGGTAAAAGTCAATACACTGAACGGAAAGATATGTTTGTAAGAAAGAAGTTTTTGCAGGCGGCAGAATTCAATAGTAAGATATACAGCTGTATTTTATGTTTGCAAGTGCAAAATCATTATACTAGCTATACGACGGCTGAAATAAGTGAATGCATATGAAAGATGACTGTATTAGTCCTACGTACTATATAAAAGATGACTTATTAGGCCTACGTAGTATCTTCTGCTACTGGAATATTTCTGCAAGTGTTATAGCAACTCGTATCACTGTGAAAACACACGTGCTTTCTCTACCATTGCTTATGCGTATATTATCGCTGGTGACGCGACTGCTCCCTTCGAACGTACCTCCCGCTAACCCAAGGGTCCACCTGCTTCGCCCTACCATGAAACGGTTAGATAGCATTCGTGCTTTTTAGTAGCTTTCTAGCACAGGCTGATTAATGTTTCTTGTAGTGTACATTCTATGGCACATGCCTGGACACTGTATTTATAAGCAAATCGTGAAAGAATTATACTTTTTCAACAATTACTTCTAGTGGCTACCTTGGAATTTATCTATGCTGAGTCAGGTATAGTCATTCTGCCTAGCACAAATATTTTGGAAAAGAATAAAAAGGAATTTAGCGAAAGAATTGAAATTTTTGAAAAACTATTTCACGTGGTGTGGCCAAACTTGACCTGCACGCCCAAAAGTTATATATATATCTCATGTTCTGAGACCAAGATCGCGTTTAACTTTTAGCTTATAACATACCAATAGTCACATTGTATTGTAATGTTCCTCTCATCGAGATATACAATAACTGTGGAAAAACATTTTTTGTTTCAATAACAGTTCTCTAAGCACAAAGAAAAGCGTTATCTGAAGCTCCGAAAATCTGCAAAAATTTTTGCACGATTGCATTTCTCTCATTGAGATCTATAATAACTGTGAATTTCTGACGCCACAACTCTTCACACCAAACAAAAATTTATAGTAATCATAGTTTTATATTCTAGCTTTTTGATGCAATAGGATTGATTAATTAATTAATTTAAAAAAAGAAAACCAGTACTCGATAGCTAATTTATATATATATATATATATACACCATACCGGTAATCCTAAATATCATACGAATGATATAAACTTATGCCTCTGCGCCGCAAACATAATAAGACTTAGGTTAGTTTTGTTTAGCTTACATATTCCTGGATGACTTCTGTACCTACTGGCGCCTAACTCTCAATTATTGAAGAAAAAACCCGGGCGTCTTGGAGCCCTAAACGTTAGCAGTCTTAGGTTCTATCTCAAGGCGAAACGGACCTGTGCATTAGATATACAATTTTTACTGCGTGTGTTCCACTACCAAACTTAGATAATTAGCAATCTTCAAGGGTTCACTCGAGCAGACGGTTCTAAAAAATAGAAAACTTATAGGAAAAATACTAAGTGAAACATCATCTGTGAAAGAATAAGAGTATGAATATAAGTAATTACTGTCAATACACAGCATATTGAAATGACCTTACAGTGATAGTTAAAAGTATTTTAAGTGTAAGTTTGCTATTCCACTATCCTCCTTCATTCATATACCCCCATCGCTGACGCGCCTGTTCCCTACCGACGCACCGTACATACCGCTCGGGCACCCTGCTGCGCTCCTGTTCTGACTCATTTAGATAAAATTCATCCTTTAAGTGGCCACCTAGCACAAGTTGGTTTGTGTTTTATGGACTACTTTTTATGCCATACGTCCACGCCGTATTCACAGTGTTCTCAACTCAATCTGCATGTAATAATGGAGCTCTTCATTAAGTGCATGTTCTGCTAAAAGAAATACAAAGCTCTAACCTAATCTAAAAATGTAAGAAACGTGTCAAAATTTGGTAAAACCATCTTCTCGAGTAATGCCTGCCATCTTCAATTATTTCCTTATCCCATTCATTTCATAATCCATACATAAATCTTCTATATCACACTCCAGAACTGCCCTTGTACTACAACATAAAATAAAAGATAAACACAAAAACCCTTCGTGTATATTTTAGTTTAGAACAATAATAAAATGCCGTAAATAAAGCAATGAGACATTCATTAATGTTCGCATGCAAATACTACAATTCTTGCTTTCCTTGCACGTGAAATCACTCGTTAATCGCCATTTGCAATACTCGAGGTAACAATACGTCGAAGCATTTTAGAGGATTTGAAAATAAAATTAACTTCTTTTACCCCTTAAGATTATTTACCTTAAATTTACTTATAATTAAAACTGCGTCTGCAGTTAATAATCTTACCACCAAGAAATTACTGGAAAGTACGAAATACAGACTCCATGATGATAATGACTACCTGAAGGTCGGAATACCATACCACAAAACGCTCATAGAGCTATTCAGCTAAATTTTAAACGTTAAATCCGATTTACTTTCAAAATATGTTGTGGTTATTATGTTACACTACCAAAATAAATACTATATCAACAATTAAGCCCCAAATTATAAAATTTTCGTAAACCCATTTCACATTCGTCCATCCTCGGTCCTCTGACGTCACACTCGGTGCAATTCGGAACCGGTCGCAAACTTATATTATCCTCCCACAATTCCTCCATAGTACATGTCCGCCATAAGTGCTGGTGGCTGTACGTTGGTTGCGGAGCTGGACATTCCGAGACCCAGTACGGCCTCATGCAGCACTCTCCATTGGAAATCAAGGAAAAGTTACTGAAGGCACTGGACAAGGAATACAATGTAAGGTTTTCAATAATGTTTACATTTCATCAGCAAAATTATACTAAATCCGAATACGTATTACAAGCCGTTGCAAAGCACTGTGAAAGTGGCGTGTCTGGCTACTATTTAGGGTTAAGTTTATAAATGGATAAAACTTAAAGTATACCCTCAACTTACCTCAGTTGCTGCTTAAAGGCACCAATAATAACCAGGGATTCAAGTGTTATTTGCAAAATTTGCTGAAAAGTGGAAGAAACTGTTGAATTTGTACGTGAAATTTCGACTTACGGAGCTCAAGAAATCGTTGTCTAATCCCAAGACCACCTCACTTACGCGGCACGGAGCATGCGCAATGAAGTTCACAATGGATTCCGGCGGAAGTCAGGGCCCTTGCAACACAATTTTGTGACAGTGTTTTGGAACATTAAAAGTCTTACTTTTATGAGTAATGGCTACACTGTGTGATTTTAAAGGTTAGCGTTGCAATGAGGCAGCCAAAATGTGCAAACTTGCATTGAATTGCAAATAAAATTACAATAATAAAGTTTATTTTGATTATAAATATTCGGTATTGAAACGAGTTCACTTCCCAAGTGTGTTGCAAGGGCTAGTTGAAACAACATTAATGTTTTCTGTGTATGATTGCCTTTCGTATTTATTTCAATTTAAAAGTAATTCCCTGTATAAAGTTAAAACTCTACGTGTGCATTGAGATTATTTCTTATCTTAATGTAAAAATATGCTATTCTTTATAGATAAGTACACCGTAATGTCAATAATGCGATATGCATATTTCGTAAGACGTTGTCGTGTAATGCCCTGAAATACATATGAAACGAACAGATTGTTCCTGTAATAAAGTGAAAATTACCATTACACAATAAATATAAAACTGCTTTAGAGCGTAGAGGAAGCTATGAAATAGTGTTCCTGTAATTGTGGAAATGCCGATATAGTATCATACAACTATGTGATAATTGAAGCATGTGGCTTCGTCCTTGCCCGAGATAGAGGAGGAAAAAAGACCCCTGCTTAAGATTTTGGTAGTTCGATATTTGTTGAGTTCGAAAGACACACTATGTACCGGCTTTTCCATATTCTTGCGTAGGATGTATCAAATTATTAATTTTTTTTTCTGATTATATGAGCAACCATACCATTGACCTCGAAGGCATTTTGTCTTACTTTGTTAGCCTTTTGATGATAATTAAAGGTTCGGATAGATTGCACGCTAGAATATGACCTATTATTAGTAAATAGTTGTTATTTGGATAAATTGAATTAGTGGTTGCAGTAATATGACTTCCTTGGCAAATACAGTCAGGTTTGAAATTTAACGTCGTAATATCAGTACTATTAGATGTAGGATTACTGACAAAGTTCGTTGACTAAAATCTAGATACTTGGTACTTTATATATACAGCATAAATGTAAGTGACATTTTCAAGTTACAATAACAAGATACAAACTGCGTAACTTTCACTTTTTATTTGTATTGATGCGTAATAATTTATTATATTATTATTATTATTATTATTATTATTATTATTTACTTCACTTCCATCGCTTAAAAGGAATATAAAATACACTACTCGGTCACCGATGTTGAGCTTGCACGTAGTTACAAGGCACGAAACATAAAATTAGTGTTTAAGTCAAATAGTTTTAGTGTGTACAAGGCAAACTAAGATGCCATTAACCATACGTTTTGGAACAAATACATAGTACTGTCCAATGCTCATAAAAGAATTGAACAGTAAAAGTTGACAAAAATAACTCTGAAGTCTTTTAAGGGACAGTGAAGAGCCCGAAATTGTTTATGGAATGTTGTTACTGTCCTCTTAAGGTTGTAGTATTTTCTGTAAATGTGTGCTTGAATGAATGGAAGCTATAAACAGTGCACTAAATAACATAACTAATCTGAACTATTAATGTATTTATTGCAGCGAAGTGATTTCGAGCTTTGCTTTTCATATCCTTATGAGTCCTTAACTACCACTCAAGTATGCCGAAAAATTATCAACAAAAACTTCGCAAAATCGTAATCGCATCAAGAAATACAACAATACACATACTATTTCACGATTTATATTTTACCACCTTATAACATTTAACACAAATTGCTGCATTACTAATGCCGGTGGTTTAACTTCTTGTAAAGGTTTTATTTGTCCAAATGTTACGTGGGTTTGTTCCATCTTACATAATGACATTCAAGCAGATTCCTATCCGTCCGAGGTGGTTTTCATTTTAATCCCCTTAATACGATGATGGACTATAGCAGGGTTGGCTGGTTTGAACCAGCTGTTTTTTTTTTAATAAAAAAAAAAACGTTTAAATCCAAAAAAAGAACGAAAAATGCTTATAATCGTGTTAACTTTATGGTGCAGTTTCCACATATCAAACAATCTGTATTAGTTTTATCCAGGGTTGGCAAATACCATGTTTTTTATTGAAAAAGCAAACCACGTTTTTTTGTTTAAATAATTTGCTCTATGTATTTATATCACATATGGACAGAAATAAGTTTGTTTCGCCTTGGTGTTATTATGCAACAAACAGGTTATGCTGGAAGAGGTCAGTTAAGCTTAAGGCGGAATCCAAACCGTTTCTCGGCTTACATCCGAGAGAAATTATCTTCCATTTGAACTCGAAACTGGGACTAATGGGCCACAAACGCGATACGTCTGCCGACTCACTCACGAAGGGCTCCTGATAAAAATACGTTATGCTGATCTTTACATACTTAATATAATTGTCAAGTGTCATTTCAGAAGGACAAAAGGATAAACAGTTGCACAAGTTAAACCATTATACAAAATTACGTATGGACAATTTCAACGTGCAGAGTACAAAAGAACTACTTGAGTACAAGTTAGTTACCTACGACTTTTATTGCTCCAAGCTAAAGAAATATAACGACTTAATTTGCATAAGGTGAAAAGTGAATAAAGATACGAATTATTTGAGTCCACTTAGCAGGGTTGGCTGGTTTAAACCAGCTGGTTTTTTCAAAAAAACCAACTGGTTTAAACCAAAAAACGAAAAATGTTCGTAAGAGTGTAAGTGTTTGTAAAATCTTGATGAACACACATTTGTGGTTTATCACGTTACACTCACGTATGTTATTCGTATTATATTCAGACCTAAATTCCCCATTCATTACTCTAAAAGATTATACTACTAAAGCAACTTTTTTATATAAGTTTATAAATGTTTTTGTGATTATTTTTTTTTTTTTTTTTTTGTAGTTGTTGTTATTGTTATGTAATTGCAATCAAAGAAAAATTCTAAATATTGTTTCGTTTCAATGTTTACTATTGATAAAATACATCGAAAATACATCATTGTATTTCTTTAATTTGCACCAATAAAAGTCGT
Organism: Thermobia domestica; assembly: GCF_964235325.1. Lineage (NCBI taxonomy): Eukaryota > Metazoa > Arthropoda > Insecta > Zygentoma > Lepismatidae > Thermobia > Thermobia domestica. The sequence goes on from NC_137458.1 coordinate 166,908,275, forward strand.
TGTTTACTAACTTGAACTAAATTAGTTCTTCTGTACTCCGTAGTACTTTGAAATTGTCCATATGTAATTCTGTATAATGGTTTCACTTGTGCAACTGTTTTTATCTTTTTGTCCGTCTGAAATGACTTTTGACAGTTATGTTAAGAAGCATGTAAAGATCAGTACAACGTGTTTTCTAAATCAAGATTTCTTCGTGAGTGAGTCGGCAGACGTATCGCATTTGTGGCCAATTAGTCCTGATTCCGAGTTCAATTACTCTCGGATGTAACTCGAGAAGCAGTTTTTATTCCGCTTTAAGCTTATGTGACCCCTTCCAGCATAACCCGGTTGTTGCATAATAACATCAAGGCGAAACAAACTTATTTCTGTTCATATATGATATGAATATATAGAGCAAAAATTATTTAAGCCAAATAAATCTGGTTTAAACCAAAAAACCGGTTTCTTTGGTTTTTTCAATAAAAACCACGGTTTTTGACAACCCTGCCACTTAGGGTCTGACCCATTTATCATAAATAAATACCAAAGATTCTTCTTATTTCAATAAATGCCTCTCGTGGGATTTGTATGACCCCCCACCCCCTAAAAAAAAGTACGGCATTTCGATGTATTTTATCCATAGTATACATTATTAAAACGAAACACTATTCAGAATTTTTCTTTAATTGCAATTGCATAACAATAATAACAAACTATAAAAAAAAATCGCAAAAGAAACGTTCATAAACATAAAAAAGAAAGGTTGCTTTTGTAGTATAATCTCTTTGAGTAATGAACGGGGAATTTAGGTCTGAATAATATACGGGAGTTAAACATAACCCACAAATGAATGTTCATCAAGCTTTTATGAACATTTTTCGTTTTTCGATTTAAACTTTTGTGTGTGAGTGTGGGAGTGAGAGAGAGAGAGAGACAGGGTTGGCAAAAACCATGGTTTTTATTAAAAAAACCAAAAAACCCGGTTTTTTTGGTTTAAACCAGGTTTTTATGGTTTAAATAATTTGCTCTATATATTCATATCATATATGGACAGAAATAAGTTTGTTTCGCCTTGATGTTATATGCAACAACCGGGTTATGCTGGAAGGGGTCACATAAGCTTAAAGCGGAATAAAAACCGCTTCTCGAGTTACATCCGAGAGAAATTGTCCTCCATTTGAACTCGGAACCAGGACTAATTGGCCACAAATGCGATACGTCTGCCGACTCACTCACGAAGGAATTCTGATAAAAATATATATATATAAAAAAAAAAAAAGTTGTACTGATCTTTACATGCTTCTTAAGATAACTGTCAAGAGTCATTTCAGAAGGACACAAAAGATAAACAGTTGCACAAGTGAAACCATTACACAGAATTACATATGAACAATTTCAAAGTACTACGGAGTACAGAAGAACTAATTTAGTTCAAATTAGTTAACAACGACTTTTATTGGTCCAAATTAAAGAAATACACCGACTTAATCTGCATATCAGTAAGAAAAGTGAATAAAGATACGAATTATTTGAGTCCACTTTGGCTCATACTCATTTATACATAAATAGATACCAAAGATACTTATTTCACTAAATGTCTCTCGTGGGGTCTGTATGACCCCCCCTCTACACACACAAAAAAAGTACGGCATTTTCGATGTATTTTATCAATAGTAAACATTGAAACGAAACAATATTTAGAATTTTTCTTCGATTGCAATTACATGACAATAATAAGTACAAAAAATCACAAAATAAACATTTATGAACTTATAAAAAAAGTTGCTTTTGTAGTATAATCTTTTTGAGTAGTGAATGGGGAATTTAGGTCTGAATATAATACGAATAATATACGGGAGTGAAACGTAATAACCCACAAATGTGTTCATCAAGATTTTACAAACACTTACACTTTTACGAACATTTTTTTGTTTTTTGGTTTAAACCAGTTGGTTTTTTTGAAAAAACCAGCTGGTTTAAACCTTGGTTTAAACCGTGGTTTAAACCACCTTGGTTTAAACCAGCCAACCCTGGAGAGAGAGAGAAAAAAAAACTGGTTTAAACTCTCTGTCGAATCACTTTCTTTTGAGTAGCATTTCGGGTGTCACTTTAAGCAATAGTCTTCATGATAACCGTTGCATTACGTAAGAATGTTAAGCCTAAAGATACGAAACAACAAATTGCATATTTCTGCTTGCCTGAATGTTTGTTTTCTAAAGAAGCCAAGATTGCGTAAATATATTGATAGAAATTGGCAAAATTTACCTACTGCCTATGTAGTCCAACAAAACGGTTGACTTTGAACAAAAATTGAGGAAATCTGAACTACAGATTAACCTGTTAAAAGATAATACTAAACACAAAATGCACCAGTATTTTTTTTTTTTCTTTCTTGTAACATGTTATTCTGTGTCAAATGCCGAACACTGAGATTTCCTAAATTTTTGTTCAAAGTCACCCCTCACTACGATTTGCTGGTCGTGGACGTAAATTTCACTGGATAACTCGGATGTCTTGATACGAACATTTTTCTCCGAGCAAGTACTGGAAACAAAACGATCACCAGAGGTAAACATCTTCTAAGTATCACAATCACGTTATAACCACGACAGCAGCACTGACAAGCAATGTACAATTGCTCAGCGAGCATCCCGCCCCCGAACAGCAGTCTGCTAATCTTGACTCGGCTGCACGCACAGTATTACTGGCGATTGTAGGTATCGCGTACTCTTTCCTTTCGCGCCTCTCAAGCTTGCTGGTATATTATCATGAGTATCAAATATTAAATTGCTCTGAATCATTTTTATTTACAGAGGAGAAAAATTTCTGCAGTCGTAAGTTTTCTTTAGATAGTAGACAATCTTTCTGCAGTCTGCATTTTCTTTGTTACAATGTCGCAACGTTGCCTGTTGTTCTGCTTTGAGGTTTCAGTTATCAAGAAATTAACCAATGAAGTGTTAGTCTCGCTTGAAATATTCCTTTTCTTATACACCATTTAGTAAACATGCTGCATTTTTAGTTATTATATCTAGAAAAGAATATATATATATAAGGAATTAAATTTGAACTCTTTCCTAAAAATCTCGCAAAATTTGGGAAGAGCTTTTACCACCAACAAGGTTATCAGTTTTATTACTAAGAACTTGATTTATCGTAAGCTCCCAAGTTATGTCAATATGATTCAGTCTCATTGGTACCCTCATAAGTGCGCTTTGTATAAATCCTTGCACTTTTGGAATTTTCCGCATGTGAGTTGGTAATATTTTGTAACGACCACAGTTCGTATATTTACATATAACTAAGACTACTGATTTTCATCAAAAACTATTTACACACGGCATCATGATATTACCTTTTATTGTAAGATGTGACACATTAAACTTTTACACACATTACAAATTGTACATACAGTGTTCACAAGATGGATCCGCAATTATGCATTATTTATTTTGTATTGCTATGACAATTTCACATCGTCGAATTACTATATTAACAAAATAACAACGTATAACAACTGAAAGAGAAATTACATCTATTTCTTTTTTTTTTCATATTGTTGTTCTTCCTTTCTTAAACAGCTTGTGCATAGTTTAAAAGTGAATTCTGCCCACAAGTACAAGTAAGGATTGAAATACAAGTATAAATATAACTATCGCTGTAATTTAACCTACTTACATTTTCATGTTTATTTTATTTATTTTTTTCCTGCAATTTATGATTTTATATATTTATTTATTTCCAAATAAAGAACTGTCAATATTTAGGAAAGCGCCAATAGTAATATCCATTCGTAGGAAATTTTGCTTTTTGTAGTTTTTTACAAATCAGAAAATTGGTAACTTTTCTTAGTTGAAATATTTTTATTATTATTCGTTTTGCTAACTTGTTGAGCTAAGCTAATAATTCATACACGGAAACCAAATGAAGCAAGTCAAATACTGTCAGTCTAAGTAATTGTGTTACTTAATAGTATCATTTTATGTTTCTTTTACTTGTAACAAATTACTACAGTAATATTTTAAAACAGTAGATAAACATAGTTACTGCTGTTAATAGCTAATAATACAGTGATTATTAGCTATTACCAGTGTTTAATGTTATGTCTTCCTTTTCTAGATTTTAACATTTTGCACAATATAATTGTTCTATATTTAACGTAAAGAATATTTTTGAAGAAAAATTGATCATGAGCAAGTAAAGAGTAGGGAATTAGAATGGGCAGCTGTAATATACCTTCCCCAAATCTGTATTGTTATACTTTTAAGTTCTTGCATATGCAAAAATAAAACATTCTTTGAGTATCCTGTTTTTATGGAATTTCAGAGAAAATTGAAATCTCATTAAAGTAGTATTTCTTTAATAATAATAAAAGCAATATTATTACTTTAATAATATTGTTTTTCTGTATTTACTACATTTATAGGAGCTCGTTTAATTTTCTTTCAAATTGACTAAAGCAGTATCTGTAAACTTTTCTGAAAATCCTAAAGTTACGGCTGTTCGTTGGGGAAAAGAATGGCAGCTTCTTTTCTTTCTTTTTTTCTTTTTAAAAACTGTTTAATTATATTATTCAACTATTTCTTGTGTAATAACTTAGATAGTCCCATTTTATAAACTATAACTTTATATTTGGTTCGTAACTGTTAACGTAGTTGCTAGTGATATCTTAGAGTATGTCAAACAATGTCCCCTGCCGATATTTGTATGTTACAAAATTTCAACGTTTTTTGTCTGTTAGTTTTAAAAGTTTTAAGGTCGCATCTAGTTAAATGGTCCACCCTTCCACTAAATTTGGAATTAGTTAAGGTAAGAAGGGAAGTAATATGATTATTACTCTTGTTACGGATTAATTGTGTACACATAGTTCTAAAGAAGTAGAGTATTTTCTGTCCATCCGCCAAGTTTTTTTTTTAAAGCAACACTTTAACAAATTGGGCATTAGAAGAGAGCAAATTGGCTAGTTTTTCTTTCGACAATAGATTTATCTGTGAATCTTGTTGATTCCAGCGGTGATACGAACATTTTAGCATTTAGACTACATAAATCAAACTATTGTGGTAACATCAGTCTGAACGAGAGTGTGATATCTATTATTGAAACGGCTTTGCCTGTATAATAGTGGAAGGCTTAATACGTGATTCAATTGTAAAGTTGCTGAATGCATTTGCTTTAAAAGAAAACCTCTTAATTTCTTTTGTCCGGGTCTCATGCTTTCGATACTAAATGTAAGGCAATGAGAAATGAGAATAATTAAATTATCAATGAAATTGCACTCTAACTGAATTTTGTGATCCTATCAAAACGTGTAATAAAAGTTAATGTGGCTTCGTTTCATTGTTTACTATCTGGCAAATAAGTGAATGCACACCCGTTTGTGAGTCTGGCATTCTTACACTTAATATTGAACTGTGTCCATTCATTTTTAAGATGTAAAATGTATTCTTGGAAAAATTGTCCTTATTTTCACTCGTCACTAACTTGTTTCATAGTGTGCACTATTCCCTCGCAATAATCCAGTTCTATCCACCTGTGTGCGAAATTTATTTTAGTTATTAAAAATGATATTCTGGCTTTCCTTTACAGAATTCACAGTATAACTATAGGTGCTTGTTGAGTACAAAACACTATTGCCAGAAGATGATATGTGCACTTAAGCACTTGGAGTGTTTCATTATTACAGAACTAAAAACTACATAATGTATCAGTAATTTCTTCCAGTTTGCGATAGTGTTTGCGACGATATCCTCAGCGCGGGCTGAAGTATTAAGTTTTAACAGGGATACAAATGCACCAGAAACAAGATGAGTTCCTTTTCTGTGTTAAATATACATATTAAAGCATCTAGAAGTTACTGTCAGTTATTTTGCATAAGTGATAAAATACTTTAAGCTTTCTATCATTGGAGGGGATGGCAGCTCCAATCACCGTAATGTAGTCCTTGGCATCAGTATGTGTTAAGGGCGGCATAAAAGTTTTAGCAGGTTTTTCTCCTTCGTTTGTTGATTCCTAGTTTTCAGTATTTTCTTGTAACCCAACTTTCACTGTGTTGTCTCTCAGTCAGTCATTGCCAGAAACATGTTCAGAATAATAGCAAAAGAACTAGCTTTTCTGATTGGACTGATGGGTTCGACCATTCCCGGTAGTTGACATGTGACCAGATCTTACATTTATTTCTTAAACGAGCCCTACGAATGAATTGAAGATACTAGCTATTTACATTGTGAACATGTATACTGCTGTCAGGTTCGATATTAACCATTCAAGCCGAGAGTACGAGTATATTAAATGCCTACACTCTAGGTGGGATTCCAAACACGGACTGGGGCCGCAGTGGCTCATTGGTAGAGCGTTCTCCTCTGGTGCGTGAGGTCCCGGGTTCAAACCCTGTTTCCACCAAGTGAACTTTGTGGTGGACAAACACCGTGTGCGAGGGTTTTCTCGGAGTTGTCCCGTTTCCTCCCACTTTCTTCATTCCATCATTTCATTCATCTCTCATCATCACAGTCTCCTTTAGCCTAACCGGCATAACCGTGGGACGTAAAACTCAAACATTTCATTTCATTTTCCAAACCCGCACTCGCTAAATTCAGAGTATTAAAAAATTCAGCATTGCTCTTTGAACTATGGAGACTCTAACAGATAGGCCTAATATGATGGATTCAACATTCACCTAATGTGAGGTGATGCATTTTTTAATCTAGTTTGTTTGTGTGTGTGTGTATGTTTGTTTGTTTGTTTGTTTAAAATTGATTGAAAGTAGGTCATGTACAATTTATTTCAGAAAGATTAACCACATTGATTAGTCTATTTTGAGTTGAAAATTCTCGAACTTCTGGTATCTTCGGAAACAGTAAACCAAAGATGCCAGGTTCGAGTCCCCAGAGTTAAAGGGAAACAATCTTCGCAATTGAGAAAAATTTGTGCCGATGTGTTTTTGTTCTAAGTGTAAGAAGACATGTTGAAGTGTGAAATAAAAGGAACATTCATTAAAATAAGTTTCGAAACTATGCATACGTTGAACACGTGCTGGTTTTGTCACCTACGTTTCTGTACGTAAAAGAACATTTTTAGTGAAAGGAAAGACAGCAAACATAGTTCTCCAATCCATAGTGGAATGAAAAAGACACAGAAGAAAAAAGAAACATTTGCAACAGGTATGAATGTCATTGTCTTAGAAATTCAGGTATATTTCTTCAGAAGGAACTCAGCAGAGTTGTTGATTGTTCATGTTAGCTCAGTGGTAAACTGTTAGACTTCTAATCGTAAGGTCGTGAGATAGTTTCCTACTTGGGTCACTTTTTGATATGTAATGCTATTTTCCTCAATGCATAATTAATTATATAGGATAATTACGTTAAAATAAACTATTTGTATGTATATGCATATAATCATTTCAGAACGTAAGTAATTATTATGTTTAAAATATAACATCTGGTTTGTGGTGGTTGTTTCATCTTCCTAACTTGACAGGCTCATGAAATACGTATTTTTGGCTTATATTTGTATCTCCCTCCTCTTCGATTAGGAAGCGCCCTTTAGTCAGAGTAACATATCAATTTTTTAAAAAAGCTCAGGGTAGCTACTCTGCTCCAAAATTTATTTCAAACTGTCCAACCGTTTCTCCGTGTTGCGATCACAAACAACGAGCAGCATCGCATTCATTGTGAAATAAGGAATAATAGAAAATCTCTCTCCCCTTAAAATGGAAATTTTCAAAAACGGAGAGACTTGTACCCTTACATTTAATGAGTAATTCATATACAGAATTTTTTCTTCCTTGGCGAGCTCATGAGATACTATTAGACGCCCTTGAATTCGTAATACGATAAAAACCCAGCTTAAGAGGGTATTATGTTCAAAACTTTATTTCAATTTGTTCAACCGTGTTCCCATGATGCGATCACAAACAACAACGCAACATCACTTTCAATATGAAGAAAGAAATTATAGGCAGTGCATCCCTTCACTCCTTAAAACAGGATTTCTTACATGCAGAGAGACAGGTCCACTTACTTTTAGTGAGGGGTTTATATACCGAGTTTCATGACTTGATAGAATTGTGACGTACTCAATTTTGCGCATAGATTTTGATCCTTCGCTCATCGCCCCCTTTAGAATATGCATTTTAATCAAAGTAGCATGATAAAAATCCAGTTCGAGGTACGCCATACTTACATTTATGTCCAAGAATTTTAAAAAGTTTAGTCATTTCCTCGTGGTGCGAGCACAAACGATATCATTTTCATTTCTGAATATTATAGTTGAACACTGTTACAGTAAATTCGATGGAGCACATACAAAATTCTTTATGCATGATTCCCATACGTTTTTTTTTTTTTTTCCAATTGTATTGTTAAATTTATATTTGAAGCCAATTTTGGAACTAAGCGTGTACTAAAAAGCACAATTGAAGAAAGTAATTATAAACACATTGTTATTATTTCAATGCGAGTCTTGAAGTATATTTTTGAAGGTGGTTATTTCTGAGTTATGAAGTTTGTCTGTGTGTGTGTGCGTAGGTTTTTTCTCCTCCCCTCCAAATTAACACTGGTGAAAATTCCAATAACTCTGGCTATACTGCATCTGCAACTGGCAGACGAATACGTATCCTGGCCGCTACAGCCAGGTTGTAGATTCAGCAATATCATATTATAGACCATATTGGTAATTTGCGATCTTCTGGTCCTCTTCATGTGTCTACCGAGGCGGAAGATGCAAGATTAGTAAACTAAGCCCAGTAGAGACCCACTAAGAACGTCTAGATAGCTAAGGAAAGCTTAATAGTTCCCTGGCAATACGCAGACAGCTCCCCGAAGGCTTCATTGTGATGGGTTACGTAACCGTGTTGCTGCCGTGAAGGAAAAACTCAGACGAACACAGACTTTACAGTCTCGACGTGCGAATGTGCGTCTTAACTAGGAAAATATAGTTTTCTCAAATGAATCCATATTCAAAGCATCGAATGATGGATGCTATGTTGTGTATCATCCGAAAGGCACCCGATACTACTCTGGATATGTGACTGCTTGCAGTTGCAGTTGTCATATACCGATATCTATTAATTGGGTTGGCGCAGGACCCCTTCACAGAATTGAAGGGCACCAGGACAGTGCTTATCATGAATAGCATCATGGATGGTGCCGTAACTACGAGTACTTCAGGCTTATGGTGCCATTCAGTTCCAGCAAGACTAAATGGCAGTCTTGCCCCGAGTGAAACGTATTCTAACGGACAGTTGACTTAATGCAGGTCCTCCAAGAATTGTTAAGGCCTGTGGGGCCTTGTTTCCCAGTATGGCTGGAGGCAGGGAAAGAAAATAGAAAATTTGTCGACCATGTAATAGACCACACTTAAGAGAAAATGGCAATGAATTTTTTTTTTTTTTTTTATATATATTTACTTCCATTACTTAATTAGTGAAAGCGAAGATTTACAAACCTTTCAAGTTTTATATTTTTGGTTGTGGGATTTTCATTTTTTACAATGGCGAAAGTATTAAATTTCGAAGTTCGGAATTCAAAAATTCAATTAATGACTTTTTAATGCTACGTATTCGACCAACGTTGGTTCTTAAAGATATGTCATGAAACCTGAAGATGAAAGTGTTTGACCAATTACGTATGTTTCTCCCTCTCGTTCAAAAGATTAGAACAAACCGCTTTTCTCTAATTATACAATAAACAGTTCATTTTACTCTGCATACTGTATTAATGTATTAGGTAAATAAAGTGCATATATAATAATACTGAACTTCAGCAGTGAATAAACAAACGCCAGATTCAAATATTTTATATATAGCGATTATACTACTATCTTTAAGAACGTAAAATCTCCTTCAGTAGTGAGAATATTGAAAAGTAACTTCTATATGACAAATAGCTAAGACAAAAACACTATATATACTTATGTATTGCTATTACACATTTTACTTAATTTGTATTGAACATTCACATACAACATACCGAAGTTTGTCAACACCCGCCACATCTTAGATGTTATATTTTAAACGTAATAATACTTATGTTCTGAAATTATTGTGAGTAGACATAAAACGGATTTATTTTAATGTAATTATTATATATAATTATTCATGCTTTGATGAATATATAATTACAAACCAAAAAGTTTGTCCCAAATGGGAATCGAACCCGCGGCCTTACGATTAGAAGTCCCTCATTCTACTACTGAGCTAACACGAACACCCGTGCTGATTTTTTTTTTCCTGAAAAAATATGATTAAATTTCGTAGACACTGACATTCAAATCTGTTGGAAATGCTTTTTTCTCTCCTTTGTCTTGTTCATTCTAAATGGATGCGAGAATTATGTTTGCTGTCTTTGCTTTCATTGTAAATGTCCTTTCAGATTACGTATGGAAGCGTGACAAAACCATCATGTACTTAACATATATACATAGTTTCGAAATGCTGTAACATTAAGTTTCAATGAATATTATTATTTTTTTTTTTTTTTCACTTAATAGCATTTCAAAATGTCTTCTTACACTTAAAAGAAGAAAAAACATTGTACTGTTTTTTCAGTTGCCAAGTTGAATCCTGCCCTTGGGAGCTCGAACTTTGACATCTCTGATTTACTGATTCCGAAGATATCCGAAGTTGGACTTGAAGAATTTTCAGTTGAAAACAGCTATAATCAATGGGGTCATGTGTTTGGAATAGGGTGTACATCACAAATATCCTATATGTGAACAACATAATAAAGTTTAATGAAAATGTTTCGCTTACCTCCTTTCAATCTTTAGCGGCCCTCTGGAGGTCCACGGACTACTGATTGTGAAGCTTTATTTTTAATTACATTCTGTATTTTACTTTCTACGGAATATTAATCTGAGGCAAAACTACTACCCATCAAAACTGGGACCTATATTTCCATTATTTCCAGTAAGGCATATGTGCATAAGAAAAGTGACTTCCCTTGTGCCTTCGTGTTTGTTAGTGAAATTGAATATTTCCTCTCTGGGAACGCCCTAGGCACCATTTGTATTATTACGTCTTTTCTTTTCAAGAACAGTTTGTGTAGGAATTTCTCTCACTGTCAGTCAGTGGTAGAGCGTTCACCTCTGGTGCTTGGGGTCACAGGTTCCATTCTAGACCCCGCAAAGTGAACTTTGTGGTGGACAAACACCGTGTGTGGGTGTTTTCTCGGGATTCTCCAGTTTCCTCCCATTTTCTCCATTCCACTATTTTATTCATTTCTCATCATCACAGTCTCCTTTAGCCTAGCCGTGAAACTTAATCTGTGGGACGTGAAACTTAGATTTCATTTTCACTCACTCACACGATTTTAATAAGAGTTCTTTAACGAAAACAACAGCGAACGGACTGCAACTACGGGTAAACTATTAACGGTAATCAAAAACCGGAATGAAATCTACGGAATACTGTGTACAGATTGTTCTTTAAGAGAGAAACTGTAGTGACAGCCGATGACGCAGTGATAAAAATGGTGCTGAACACGTTCCCACAGAGGAAAGAAATATTCAGTTAAAGTAATAAACACAGTAGGCTACTGTCCTCACATTTCCAGTATTTAAATCTAATTAGGTTCGTTTTTTTCAGAATGGAACGGATTTTTGTCTTTGACAGCGTTTGCCGAGCTTTTGGCTTTTGTGGGTTTATTTGCTCTTTTTGTACGGCGTTTATGTATGACACCCACGTCTTACTGACTGGCAATAATAAGAAATTGTTCTCCTTGGTATAGCGGGAGAGAAAATCGAAAGCAATACCCATCCGCAATGTTTTGTGCTCCTCAAAGGAACTTTGGTATCCAACGAGCAGAGAACTTGCGGTAGCTCGATCATAAGTCTGAGAAATTGTCGGAAACTGACAGAAGTTCAGAAGCTATTAACCGACGGATTTCACAGTTGTTTTGTCAATTGTCTGCACAAGTTCATCATTGACTACAGAAGGGCGGCCACTTCTTTTCCATCATGCACTTTATAGTTCATCCATCTTTAAGCGCGTAACACCTTCAGTCATTACGTTTGGTCCTTAAACATTGCGGAATGAATCTCAGCTGCAAATGTTTCGCCCACAGAAAGCTTGTTACTGTAAAGCGCTAAACATTTTTCATCGCAGCGTTCATTTTATCCAGCGGAAGAGTAACCTACAACTTTCCCAGTGATCACTGCGTGCGACCTAGTGCTCATTCCACCACAAGGCGGGTGTCGCTATCATAACTTTTCGCACATGCTCAAACGAGAAGTTTCTTCTCGAACTCTCGTAATTTGATATAAATTTTTAACTTGTGTATAATTCATATATTAACTCATACTCCAACCAGAGTGAATTACATTATTGAAGAAATAACTCGTGAACCTGTTAGTGATACTTCAATACTAATGGCGGATTTCTAAACAGCATTTGAATTTATATATTTGTTGCAATGTTGACATTATTATGTTATGGATATCTAATGCTTGTTTTCATCTTGCGAAGTAGTCCATCTCATAACCATGTTTTCTTTCCTATTGAAAATCGAGTTTGCTATTGGTGTCTTCAGCTGAGACAAACCTTATGCTTTCAAATGGTAATCCTGACATTGAATCTTATCTATAAGCATGAGCAGATTTTTCTTCTTCTGAATATAATAATCACTTGTATCTATTTTCAGTACAACTTTCAAACGAACTTTACAGTATCTGGGAGATGTTAATAAAAAGAATGCAACTTTTTTGTTTCACGCCCCACTATTATGTCCTTTAGGCTCAGGAGACGGATCATTAATGAAAGCTCAAGATCTTCCCGACAGGAAGAACGAATTCTAACTCAACTTCGCATTGGTCATTCGCACTTGACACGTGGATTTTTCCTTCGTGTCGAAGATTCACCATTGTGTGGCGTGTGCAGCTATACAGTGTTCAACATTTGCTCGTAAGCTGTCCTCATCAGGCTCAGCTTCGAGCCGACTTTGCCGTATCAGCAGACTTACCATCACTTCTCTGAGTTGACCACCGAAAGATTTCTCAAGTTTTTGTTTCTTTGTCGCCCGCGTGTCCTACCCGTATTGTGATTGTCCTAGTGTTTGTATTTAACTCATTTCTTGCTTCCTCCTCTGTGTTTGTCTCTTGTCCATTATCAATAAAAGCATTTTTCGTTTCCAGTTCAAGTATTATGGTAAGTACAAGTATTTGACTTCTTCCATCTTTTAATCGTTTCTTGAGCTAGATTTTTGTAGGATTTTTCAATGTTAATACAAAATGCCCAAAGTTCTTCTTTCAGACAAGACCTGTAAAAATATGTTCTGTAACTGGAATACAGATTTTGAGAGGAGGGAATGGGCATAAAAACTTCTGAGGTTGGAGAGTGTACCTCCATGGGGCACCACTGCTAGCACCATTCTCAGAAAATACGTAACAAAGTTTGGATTTCGACCTTTAGCAATTTGCAGCGAAATGAAAAGGGACTGTTATAATTTACGATTCAAATTTGGTAAAATAATGTTGGTTTCATTTCCGGTATACTGGAGAAATGACTAAGTTTCATGATTTGCAAGTTTTTGTTAAAGTCCGCGTAGCTGTGCGTATTATTTGTCTTTTTGTGATCCTGTTATTTCAGTATCTTAGGTGGTAATGAGATCATCAATTTCAACACCTTACTTCGAAAGATATATTTGTAGGCTAACCTTTTTTGTCTCGTCTTAGCAGTACTAGTATAAATTTACTAATAGTTCAAGTAAAGTGATTTATTTCGAACAAGTTCATAGGAAGGAACTAGCTAAATTTTTTTTGCTGCTAAAATAGAAGCACTTGAATTTCACATTTCCCAGTGTACGCGTATTTTTCTGAAGTTGAATTGAGGCACCCGTAGGCTTCATATCTGTATTTTGAGTTATGAACATATTTAGGTTCTTCAGTTGTTTGAATTGTTTTGCGTTCTTACGGAATGCGAGATTATGAAGAATGGAACCTACTATTAACGTGTTTTCCAAGCCTCGACCGGTGTTTGAGTCCGGTTGGCGGGTACACAGATTATCATGCAAAGTCAGAATCCCATGGCAATACTATTTAGTTCATGTGTGTCTGTGGTGTGCATGATTAGTGTTCGATTCGTAGTGGGAACAGAATTTTCAGTATTGACGCAACATTGTGAAGCAATCAGGGAGTTGAGATGTAAGCTGGCAATTGCCAGTTGATAGAGACAGGCAGTAAGAGTTGACGTTCTGATCATGCAGAGCCCAAAAGAAAATTATGTTGCTTGCCATAGTCCATTTTAGTTTGTAATGTTAGGGCTTATTGTTACTGAGAAAATGAGTTTTTATACATGCTTATGATTGTTAAATTCTAACTGAATTAAGTTTAGATTGTCCTGCTAATTACTGATGAAATGTATAGTAATAGGCTTTCATGCAGTTTTTAATAAAACTGGACATAATTTCAAACTGGTTTTGTATTTTTCAGGTTGTGGACATGTCAGCCGTCGTTGAGATCATTTCTATACTCGAAAAAACTCGGATTACTAAAGAAGAATTGGAGGTAAGATATATTTTTTAAAGTTATATGTAATATTTACAATAGAAAGTTAGTAAAGAAGTTCTGAAAACAGATTTTATTTTGTGTCTGCCTTTATAAAAAGCAGAATCAGTTGCAAATTCTTATAAAGCAATATAGAAGCTATGATGAATTTGATACAATCAAAATAAAAATAAAAAAATCCTTATTTTCCTTGGATGGTTTAAATAATGGCTTCATGAAGGGATTTGTTCAAATCTAAATGTTAACTACACATTGGTCATCCTTTTTTATTTTATTTTTATTTTTAATTTAATATTGAGACTGTGATGGCATGGATGATTATAGTGAAATGATGAAAGTGGGAGGAAACGGGAGAACCCAAAGGAAGAAAAACACTGATACAATGTTTGTCCATCACAAAGTCCACTTGTGGGAATTAGGATCGAGCTAGGGTCTCTATTAGACAGAGGCGAGCACTCTACCACTGAACCCCCGCAGTCCCCTGGCCGTCCTGGAAATGGCTTGGAAATAAAAAATATCAGTCAGTTCAGTAAACATCAGGGTTAAAAAAATAGTTCTTTTTTTGAAAAAGAACAAAACACGTGTTTAAAACATGAGAAATATGTTCAAAATGTTTTAAACATGTTTTAAAACATGAACTTAAAAAAAAAAAAAAAACATGTTTTAAATATTTTGAACAGTTTAAAACATATTTCAAAATCGTGTAATAACTTATTTAAGACTTTTTATTTGCAACCAGTATTACGGATTCATCCTGTATATACTGATTAGTGCAACATTGATAACAGAAATAAAATCGTTTGACAAAATGGCTTTTATATATTTTTTAATGAACTTTTATTGGCCACTTGTTGTTCAAGATTGTTTTCGAAAAAAAGATTAAATATTTTCGTAGTACACTGGTGATAATGCACCTTAATATATCAAATTTCGTTTTTGTAGCATCAGCGGTTTTGGAAATGACTTTTGAGTGTCCGTATCAGATTCAAAATGCTGACTTTGTATTTCCGTAAGTTGTCACTGATAACGCTTTTTTTTTTTTTAAATACCTAATTTAATTTTTGTAACACCAATGGTTTGCAAAGTGACTTTCGAATGACAATTGGATTTAATATGACATTTTTTATAGTATTTGTCTCAAATAATTGTATTATTATTGGAATTTTGCACACATGTACATAATTTTTACTCAGTTGATCACCTGGAGCTGGGTGAAATTGTAGTTGCAAAAATTTGATTGCTGTTTCGGAATACTGATGCTAATAAAATAATTTTAAAATAATACATTTTCGAAAGTGATGTTTCAAGCACACTTCATATTGTGCTAATTTTAGAATATTTTCTGCAAGTCCTTGTATTGGTTGTTGTTTAAATCAGTAGTTGTATTGAAGAGAAACAATATTTGGAACATTCAGAGCACAATGGATCCAAGTCTATTTTCAATAATGTTCAGTTTTGCTCAGCAAATGAACGCTATTTCAAAACGTAATATCTTAGCAGTCAAGAGTACGAAATAAATGAAACTAAAACCATGTGAAAGAGTGCGGGCTAGTTTCATGACGGCCGCTAGACAGGGGCGTCAGTGGGGGCAGGAGGGCATCCGCGCCCACCCCCGCTCTGAATTTCAGAGTTTGGGGGCAATAAGACAGATTTAGAAACTTTTTGATAAGCAAAGCCCAACAGAACAAGTCCTTACACCGAATAAATACGGGGGAAATATAGATGACCAAACTGGAAAGTTGCTTAGGCACAATTTCCAGAATTTTAAGCAGGCCCGAAACTCTTTAAGTACAGCCATATTTGGAATCCTTGGGTTAAAAAGAAAGAAATAAAAAAAAAAAAAACGAAAGAGCAATATAAGCCTATACCTCCTTGCGGCCAATTCAAATGGATTTTAACTGATCAAACTCCGTATTTATTCGGCGTAAGGACTTCAATTTTATTCCGTTGGACTTTGCTCAGCAAAAGGTTTCTAAATCTGCATTACTGTCCCAAAATTTAAAATTCAGGGTAGGCGGTAGGAGGGCGGATGACCTCTAAACGGACGCTTCTCTCTAGCGTAATCATATAAAAGCTCTAGATTGCACCTTGTCACGTAGTTTTCTTTCTTTTCGGATTCGTGGTTGCGAATATATGACGTTTTCCGTCGGTGTATTCTTTTTTACACACCCTGCATTTATTTAATGTAATCATGCATCATTGACTATGACATTTTGAACTTGACTTATTAATCATTCTCATGCTACAACGTACACAATATCTTAAATTTATGAGCAGGGAGGGGGGAAATTAGCCCTTCTGTTCCTCCGTTCTAGAAACGCCCTTGTTTAGCTGTTGTCCTATGAAACTCTAGCCCACACTACAGCTTTTCACATGGTTTTTGGTTCATTTATTGCGGACTCTTCGCTACAAAGATACTATGTTTGCTGAGTAAAAATGAACCTTTTTGAAAATGGACTTGGATCCTTATGCTCTGAACGACCCATATCTAAAAATATTATTAAAAAGCCATAAGTTGGAGACAAATTTATCCTGCAACCCAAGTTTGTTCGAAACGTATAAAATTAGTTTCTTCGGTTTACTCGAAATGATGTCCTTTTTTCTTCCCGTAAAACTCAGGTTAAACGATTCCAAGTTGTACGAAGACTGAGAGCCAACATGTATGGTATGTATTAACGAATGCCTGCGATATTTTAATTTCAGAACCGCAATTTAGTAAAGAGTCCTTTGTTTTCTGAATACAACACAAAAACTTGTTTCAATGATAATTCTTTTATTTATTGTTTGAATATAATTTCTACAAGTAATCTAATCTTCGACTCACTTTCTCGCAAGTTAACTGATAAACATTTAAACAATACAGTAGACGATAAAAAAAACAAAGAAAAAAGAGACGAAATAAATTGTGGATCACCACATCGATCGTCTGTAGCCACGAGAAATCAAAACATTCACATGGGAACAGTGTTGCCACAGTCCTAGTTCTGGAATGGGCTGAAAAATAGTACCAAATTAAAACAAAAAAGGGCTGAATTCATTATTTTAGCAAAGTGTAATAATTACATGGCTCTATAATACGAAACTAAAATAAGTAAAGTTCTAGAACACCCCGTCCCATTTCTCCAAGAGTCCAAATCAAGAAATTGCTTTTTTTAAAAATTACTTTTTAAAAACATCCAAATAGGAACACCCCGAACAGTTGGGGAAGTATATAAAACATTTCTCGCACGTAGGAAGTATAATAGAAGCCGCGAATTAAAAGGGAAAACAGTTATCTTCGGTATGTATTGTAGGAAAATCAAACGCTCCTCTATTTCAAAGTAACCAATAGACCAAAACGGTATTATTGCCATATATGAGAAAAATATATAAAACGAGGAAAAACTCAATCATGAGATGTAGGAAAAGTCTTACTGACACTTTTGAAAATGTGACAAGCATCTGTTACATGATGCTGAATTGGATAGAATTGTACCAACCTTTTTCACAAAAAGGACTGAAAATGCCAGCGTGGTAGCAACGGGCCGATTAAGGACAAAAAGGGCTGAATTTGGTAATTGTACCAAGTGGTGGCAACACCGTACGGGAAGAAAATAGCCTTCTGAACGGGATCACTTTTTTGTGATTTTCTTTCTCTGACAATTTTTTTTTTTTTACAAAAATAAAATAAAATAAAAATAAACATGTTTAAAACAAGATTTAAAAAATACACGTGTTTAAAACAAAATGTTTAAAACGTATATAAAATTTGTTTTAAACAAAACAACCCTGGTAAACATTCAGAAGATGTTTCAATTAAATGGGAAGGGGAGAAAAGCACAAATTGATTTTTGTGATTCACACGTTCCCAGAGAAATAAAACAATACCTCACTGTGTCCTCTGTGTGAGACCAAATGTAATTTCTTTAATGTTTCGGGCTTGAAGTGATCAATCTTGACTCCCAAGATACGATAAGGCTGTTTTGAAAGAAAGAAGTACATTTATTCTGCCTCAGCACATTCTTATAACAAACTTTGCTGTGGTCAGAATTGTCAGTCAATTTTTGTACCGGTATTATTTAACGAAATTAATAATTGAAAAAGCTTGAAATCAAAATACAAAAATACAGTATTTCTAACCAGAAACGATAATGATAATATAAATGAGATGAATAAACATAAAGCAGTAAAGAAATACAATAAACTCTTTTTAATTCGAAGTCCAAGGGGACACGAAAAAACTTCGAATTATCCAACAACATTCATTTTCACATATATAACAACAAACAAACCAAAGTACTGTGCATCAAAAACATATTCATATGGTGTAGACTTTACCTTTAAAGCAGATTATTATTTGCGTGATCGAATACCGCAAACTAACGACGACTACGTGTACAATGGAAAATATATTTACGTACAACACTTCAACATACGTTGAATAGCCCAAACAATTAAACACCAGTAACAATTTGAATATTCTGTTCTCACTTTTAGGAAGTCGTAAACCTCATTTGCTTAAATTTGTTTTTGTACGGTCAATAAATCTTGAATTTCATGTATTGCGTAGAATACGATATTAATAACATTTAGTTGACTTTATCAATAATTCATCTTAAATTTTCAACCAATTCTAAAACAAGATGAGATTGGTACACGTTCTCTATCTTTACTTCTTCCCCAACTCACCTTCATCTTTATCATTACATAGATTTTCTATTCATCTTTTGTATTACTCTTCCCTATGGCTGCATCTGGATAACTGAAAACACGTTAAAACTGTATTTCTCTGTTTACATCTGCCCAACATTAAAATATTTCAAGTGTATTTACTTCGAATTATCCAAAACATAGGTTCAAAAGTTCGATTTAGCCACGATTTTTTACTATTGTTTTCAATACAGTTTTCAAGGGGAATGGACTTATGTTCGAATTATCCAAGTTCGAATTAACGAGACTCCACTGTACATTGGTGTTCCAATTTATGAGAGCCAAGAAATGAGAACTATAATCCGTAGATACAGCATTAGAATGACATTAACCTCCTCTTCCAAAAAACATTAAGTAATTGCCACGTATTTAATTGACAACTACTCTTCCAGTGATATGTCTGACAAATGATGAACAAGCTGTGTTCTGGAGAGGTTTGTGAACGTATTTACATACAGTGGCTCAAAAAAAGTATTGGTCTGTCAATAATGCAGTAATAAACGAACATTCACTGTACTGTCAGCTTATGTATTATCCCATGTCACATATAAGATAAAAGAAAGAAAGCAGTAGCCATGTCAAGAGAACAAAACTAAAAAGATAAAATAAACTTATTACATTTGTCACCAAAAAAGTATTGGGCAGTCAAGAATGATTACAATTTTTTCCAACATTGTTACATTCTTAGTATTTGGTAGGTCCTTCGTTACTTCTGAGGATTGTACACAACCTCTTCGGCGTCGAATGCACCAAGCTGTCTGTGGTCTCACGATAAATTTTACCCCATTCTGCTAGTAATACACTTTTCAGGTCCATTTTGTTGGAGATGTTATGTTTTCAAATGTTTTGTTCCATGCAGTGCCATAAATTCTCGATTGGGTTGATATCGGGTGATTGTGGTGACGTTTCCATCCAACGAGATGTTATATAACAACCAGAGCCGGGTATTTAGAGCTGTATGCTTGGAATTATTATCCTGTGAGAAGACATATGGTGGAGGGAGACCCAATTTTTTCCACATTTGAAAGATGTGTCTTCAGAATGTTGATGTAAGCCTTGTGGTCCATTGTCTCTTCAGTAAAGCATAAATCACCCACACCATTTGCACTCATACAACCCCATATCATAATCGAAGCCCCTTCATGTTTCACAGTGGCTGTCAGATTTTTTCTAATCTAGTTCTGCATTCTTCTTTCTCCACACTATCACACGCCCGTCTGTCCTGAACAGGGTTGGCAAAAACCATGGTTTTTATTGAAAAAAACAAAAAAAAACGATGGTTCTTTTGGTTTAAATAATTTGCTCTATGCATTTATATCACATATTTACAGAAATAAGTTTGTTTCTCCTTGGTGTTATTATGCAACAAACAGGTTATGCTGAAAGGGGTCACATAAGCTTAAAGCGGAATTAGAACGGCTTTTCGGCTTACATCCGAGAGAAATTGTCCTCCATTTGAACTCGAAACCGGGACTAATTAGGCATAAATGCGATACATCTGCCGACTCACTCACGAAGGACTCCTGATAATAATACGGTGTACTGATCTTTACATACTTGTTAATATAATTATCAAGAATCATTTCAAAAGAATAAAAAGATAAACAGTTGCAGAAGCGAAACCATTGTACAGAATTACATGTGGACAATTTCAAAATACTGCAGAGTACAGAAGAGCTAATTTAGTCAAAGTTAGTTCACTACTACTTTTATTAGTGCAAGTTAAAGAAATACCACAACTTAATTTGCATATTAATAAGAAAAGTAAATAAAGATACGAATTTTTTTTAATCCACGTTGGCTCTGACCAATTTATACATAAATAGATACCAAAGATACTTCTGATTTCAATAAATGCCTCTCATGAGGTTTGTCCCCCCACCCCACCCCAAAAAAGTACGGCATTTCGGTGTATTTTATCAATAGTAAACATTATTAAAACGAAACAATATTTAGAATTTTCTTTGATTGCAATTGCATAACAATGATACACTAAAAAAATCACAAAAGAAGCATTCATAAACTTATATTTAAAAAAAAATGCTTTAGTATCTTTGAGTAATGAATGAGGAATTTAAGTCCGAATATAATACAAATAATATACGAGAGTGAAACGTGATAACTCACAAATGTGTGTTCACCAAGATCTTACGAACACTTACCCTTTTACGAACTTTTTTTTTTTTAACCAGCTGGTTTAAACGATCCAACCCTGGCCTTGAAGATATTAAATTTACTCTCATTGGTAAAAATGATTGTTTTCCAGAACTCATAAGTCATTTTTGTGCTCTTTCGCTTACGTCAATTTCTTTTCCTTGTTCGCCTTGCTTATATAGGGCTTTCGACGGGCTGTTCTCCCCCTATATCCGCTATCACGAACATTTCTGATGGTTGCAGCACACACTTACTCCCATATCACGTTCAACTTCAGCTGCTAAGTTAGGCGCACTTAATCTCGAATTTTTGGCCACTTGACGCACAATGTTTCGTTTTGCTGTCACTGAAAGCTTTGACGGGCGGACACTTCTCTGTATATTATCTTCTCT
Source organism: Thermobia domestica (assembly GCF_964235325.1). Taxonomy (NCBI): domain Eukaryota; kingdom Metazoa; phylum Arthropoda; class Insecta; order Zygentoma; family Lepismatidae; genus Thermobia; species Thermobia domestica. The sequence continues at coordinate 166,929,982 of NC_137458.1, forward strand.
TTTTGTTTTCTTATAACCGTGAACAATATTTTAAACCGTTGTTCTTGGCCTTTGAATAGTTTTAGCTGACTTCCGAAAACTATTTTCAATTCCGAAACAGCTTCACTACAATCATCCTTTCTTCCTCTGTTGTTTCCTTCGCTTTTCTCCCCATTGCTGCTTCGCGAAAGGCACGACGTTACTGCTGTCCACTTTCCTACAACTAGAGTATCTTGTGTATAAAGACACAAGGGCTTGAGGGTGAGGCCACCTCAGAGCTCGTGTTTATTACGAACAAGATGTTTGCTCGCCCAATACTTATTTGGCGTTGAATGCCTCCCGAGCTCCAATATTGCTGTTCTGTTGAAAAAAAAACAGGGCAGATTCCGATTGTCTGGGTACGTACATCACAAAGACATGTACATGAATGTCCATCATAAGTTTTACGATCGCACGTAACATGGTTGTTCTACTATTCCTACTTTTCTCATACCTCTTTTCTGACCAATACTCTTTTGAGCCACTGTATTAGTCTCAAATTATTGCTTCAGTGAAAGTGTGGGTGTTATCTATCTATCTTATATACCTAAATAATGTTTACAAGTATTCATAAAGTTTCAAGTTGCAGCACGTGGAAGAAATTATATATTCACCAGACTCGTGGTGACTGAGTTCTTACCCTGTAGTAATGTGGCATATGGGCAACCGTATTTCAAGGTGACCATAAATCAGCAGTCCAGTAACACAGTGGAAAGCACTTTCATAACGGAACAATTTACATCACCTAAATGTACTTCGCATATTTCTGGAAATTGACTTGCCGGTGGTCATTTAAAGAATTTGGAATTGTATTGAATATGTAATACCAGCTGTGTACTAGGTATTAACAAATCACCTTGGCGTCCTTAAAATATACTACATTCATTTGCGACGTTGTAAAACAGAAGGTAAAGCATTCCTTCGTTGCATTATTTTAACTGATGAATGCGGACTAGATTTTACAAGCATTAATTGAAACGTCAATTGAATGCATGTTGCTCTCAGTGTTTACCACGCCTAGAGAAATTGGAACAGGAGACAGTAGTCACGTTCATATTTTTGTGCACAAGATATACTGCAACTTGAGATAAACGGCCCTTCGTAGATAAGAAAAAAGCACGGCTCAATGTCACACTTGTCCAGTCTGAATTGTCATTGAATTCGCACCTATAGCGGATATCATGTAAGAAAAGTTTGCTGCTTCGTCTTATTCTCTCATCCAATATGGATAACTACAATTTTTAGAACAAAAATAAGCACAATAGTTGAAAATCCTTGAATATCTATCCTCCAGTTTCATAAAATCATGTTTGTCTTGATCACAGTGGCACAATTTTAAAATCTTCGGTGTTCATTTTTCATGTCAAAACCTTCAAAATAGATTCCTTCTATTTTTGTAATGAAGTTGGCCATTTTCTGCTGAAAATTGAAGAAATTGCGTTTAATGTCTAAAACTTCTGGTTTGAATAGAAGGTTCACGGAGATTGAAGCTATTTTTGTAATGCTGTATCGATTGCAAAAAACCGCTTTATACCTTTTACGATTTTTGCTCTTATACATACTTGTTGACAAACAAACGGATAAAGCTGTTCTATAAGACTTTCGATAGTGACACATAACATAGTTCGGAATTTTAAAATGCATGCCCCATTGCTTGCGGTCCCGTATTTCAGGAAAAATACAGCTTATCATCTACATTAAATTAACATTTTAACTGAAATTTATTTTTAATCGATCCAATATTTCGTTAGATTGCTTCTTAGCGGCCCAAGCGCTTCCAGTCCAATATTCTGGAATGAAACAACCTATCATCATATGCATTAAATTAATTTTCCAATGGTGAAAGTACTTTTAATATCAAACTATTTGTTTCTGAGAGTTTCCTTACTCATAAGAAAACAATGACTCCCTAATCTCTCCTGGCCCTGCATTCTGGGATACAAATCAGGTTACCATATACGTTATGTTAGTTATTTTCAACAACATTACGATGTTGTCGCCTTCTAACACATGTTGAAAATTGTTTATCAACATAGTTCTAACGAGTATTTGTGTAACTCCTTAAAGCATGTGAAGTAGTTTTGGTTTTCTTTGTGCGCACACGTACGATTTGTATATATCCACAGTTCATTTGAATAGATTCTTTGTATGTATCCTCATATGTAAACTTTAAATTACGGAATAACTTCGGGGCCATCGTAATTTATGACTTATAATTTTCAATAGGAAAAAACGAATAATTCACCGTATGTCAAATCCTGTGTTTCGCAGTAATCAAGTTGTGCAAAGTTCCCTGATTCTCTCCACTGTGGAGCCCCATATTTCGGGCTTCACGCTAAGCACTATAAATGCAGATACAAACTTGAGCACTGTAAAGTACATTGTAATATTTTCGTTAATTATTGCACCTACTCATCGTATTCTCATTCGTTGATGTATTGGTGTATTTTTAAGTGCTCTTAATCATAATCTTTTATATTTCTTCCCTTCCTCCTATTTTCTCTTAACTCCTTGAAGCACAGTGGTACTTATACTACCTTTTACATAACGTTTTAGAAACATCGTGCAGCAAAGAGTTAACACGCACAAACCGTTCTTTTCATCTGTTCAAACAAACAAAAATTAAGCGTTTTCAGTTTTCATAGAAAGAATAGTGTAGCAGACGCCTCAGCGGAATTCTCATTGGAAGGGAAGTAATAACAAATATTGAAGAAGTAATTAAGAAATGTCAGGTCTGCTGCCATTTTACACATATAAAGTACTAGTCACTGTATTTTTAACGTATATTGTCGGCTATTGCCATTAAACTTTTCCGTTCATATTTTACGATTTCAAGACATTTGGAGATCTAGTACAGACAGAATAATGTGCGGATGCCTTTTGCTTTCTTCACAGATTTAAAGCTGAGATAGAAATTCACCAAGAAGTAGTGAAAGTGTCGAATGCATGGAATCCAACAGCATCGTCGTATATTGCAAATTATTTGAACTGGACCGGGTAAAACTTAGATTCACTTATATCCGGTCGACCAGTTACTGTTAGAAGCGTTGAAGAGGCAATTCGGAATGAACGATGGATCCATCTGCGAACATTGGCACAGAAGTTAAAAATTTAATGCAGTATATAGTATGTATTGTCTATAAGTCAGACTTTCGCAAATTTGTGTGTGATGGATGCTATTCAACGGAAGAGCGAGAGAATGTCATCCCTCGACCACATGGTGCGTTACGCACATGAGACATTACGTCTAAAAGATAGTGACTCCTGAAGCAAAGCAGTACCGTATGTTACCGAAATATTCTGGCTCTCCGCACCGCAAAGAATTCTGAGGGCGTGAAAGTCGTTTTCATGGATTATCTATACCTGAGACCACTGTAATTGAAATCGTCTAAGCGTTGACAAAGTTGCGTCACGTCCTTCGTGAAAAAATACCCAAATAGATATGATTCAAGCATCAGACTGCTTGACGACAATGCTCTCCCTTGCTTCCAGTGTTGCTCCTTACCACATGCTAGGAATTGCTTTAATTAGACTGGGAAATAGTGTAGCACGCACCCACTCACCACAGTTTGCGTCTAGCTCCTTCAAACATTCATTTCTTTGGTCCTCTAAAACGATCCATGAGTGAGTACTCTGCTTCTGTTGAAAAGACTCATTCCGTCATTTGTAGGTTTTGTACGCTCAGAAAACTTGGAATTTTTTGAGCAAATGCTCGTGGGAAAAGTGCATTGATCATTTTTTATTTATTTATTTTTATTAATAAGTGCTTAAGATATGTAGTTTCATTGTGAATAGGCTTTGTATTGGCTTCTGGCTGGAAAGGAATAACATGCATTACTTTTTTTTTTTTTTTTTTTTTAACGGAAGTTCTTCGTATTACAGTGGTGGCCAGAATACCATGTATTGAGCGTGAATTTTTATTCCTGGGAAGGAAAAATTGAAACTTCTAATCTGGAGATCAATATTCACTCCCTCTCGTTGTTACGTAGCAGTATATTCAGTGTAGTGCATACATATAGTACCCACCAATTTAGAAAAGAAGCAAGAGTTTTACAGATTATATTATTATGCGTGAAGTACGATCTGAATTTGATACTTGCAAATAATACTAGTAGATAATAATCATTTATTATTAGTGAAATTTGCCAGTTTTATGATTAAATTGAAATAACATGCGAGCAATATCTCATGAATGATTGGTAAGTTTTGAGCTTAACCATAGAAAAAGGTAACTAGGCAATCCAAATTATAGTGTTTGAAACTTACCATTTTTCTGTACTATCGATCATTAAATCTCTTCACTAGGTACCCTCACTAAGCAGTTATGTGAATTTTAGTAACTTAGACAATGAAAAATATAAAAAATGTAGAAAGTAAGCCAGATATTATCATCAAAACGCTATTATGTAAAACTAATAATTGTTTTCAAGACATTTCGCATAGTGTATGAATTTGGGCGCTCAGCAATTATGACGTCATAGTGCCCACCGAAATCTAGTCTACAAGAAGAGTTTCGTAAAGAGTTATTAGTTTATTTGCTAGCATTTTGTTGATACTACCTGATTCACTTTCTACTTATTTGAAGTTTTTCGTTGTTTAAGTTATTCATGCAAGTTCAAGAAAGTGGGGACGAACCTTTTCTTCTTTCTTTTTTAGTATTTGTTACTTTAAATGGAGTAATTACAGTATCATTGCTAAAACATTCGTCAGCAGAGCTTTTTACAGGTTGAAAAAAGCAGTTGGACAGTTGAAGGGATCTAGCTGTGGCGAATAAGATGGACAAGGAACAAGTTCGAACCGACAATCAGTTATCGTTGTCGTTGTTAGTCACTGAAGTGTGAGCAGCAGGGCAGTCGTAATAAAAAAGTGCTCTTCTTGTCAGTATTCCTATCCTCTTTTCTCGGATTTTTTTCTTGAAATAATTAAGGTTTCAATAATAGTTTCCGGTGACCGTATGATCGCTTGCAAAGTATTCAATCGACATCAGGGACACTCCAAAAAGCTGGGCTTTTTCGGACCTAGACCTTGAAGGGAAAGATGGTGCATACTTCTATTGATTTCATTGTGGTGCCCAGTATTCATACAGTAAGGATCGAGCAAGAAAATTGTCCAGATCAGCTTCAAATAGATCAAATTCCTCATTGACATGGTCTGTCATGCGCTTCTACTCAGAAGTCAGAAGACGTGGGATATGTCTAACAGAAACGTTTGAGAAATTATCAATTCCTGATAATATGATGGGATTGCTTCTGTGAGATGCCCAGTCTGTTTGCTACGTAACATGTTGATAGATCATACAGAGCGATGGGTGCGTTTCCCTTGATGGTAATTGATGGTTTCCTTGATTTAGGTATAAACATACACACTGCCGCGGTTGGATTCTTTAATTGTCGCATATGAAGGAACAGTATTAAGTGAAGTATTGATGGATTTCCAGGGTAACGACAAACAAGGCAAAGTCAGGGAATTCTGCTAAGGGTCAGGGAATTTCGATTGGCTAAAAATGAAATTTTAGAAAAAAACATGTGAAATGAAAATTGTGAGGCTATTTAGATGATGTTAAGTTCATGTTTTTTTTAATTGGCAACACCAAACTTTGAAACTTATTTGTGTTTTCCATTAACGATTTGTACGAAACTTAGGTTTTATAGTTGTGCATATTATCTCTTGCTTTCGCTTGTGCAGTGAAATATCATATTAGTGAATCATTACTTATCACACAAATGAAAGTATTTCGCATTTAAGCTTTGGTTTCCATTGTAATGTATTTTAATTTGCAAAAAGGTTTGTTTCGGAAGTGCTTGTGAGTTAACAAAAATAGCTGATAGTTGCCAGCCGTATACATTGGTTAATACTCAGTGGATAGCAGGACTAACTTCATCGGACTTTTAATCTTTAAATATGAAATTGTTAAATAGATAACAATGTGTGTTTTCTTATTTGTGCTTGTAATGGAATATTAGTAATTGTTTTACATTTATAAGTACGTATTTATTTCCCATCAATAATTATACCTTTGGATTGATTTATTAATGGTGATGAATCTCATAACTTCAAAAAAATGAAGTTTATCCTAATTTTAAAGTTATTCTAATATTAAAAATGATACAGCAATTTGTGAACAAAATTTATGGTACATGAGTTCAATTAGTCTCATATTCTCTTTCTCTGTGATCATTCTTTGAGACAAACTATGCATGCTTTTTCAAGGTTAATATGAAATATTTAAAGTTCTATAAAACACGATTTTTTTTTTTCAGATAAGTGTGTAAAAAATGTTTTGTAGCTTTTGAGAGAGGGATACAAAAACTGTTCCGGGGTCTTGAGGGGTGTGCCTACGTGGGGACACTCTTGCTAGCATCCTTTTCCAAACATACGTAACAAAGACTGTATTTCTTAATTTTAGCAATTCAGTGAAATGAAAGAAAAAGGAACTGCTAAAATATGCAATTCAAATTATCGTAAAATAATAATAATTTGCTTCCAGTACACTTCGGAAGCAACGAAATTTCATTCTTGTTTTAATGGTAACATCTTCGTGCAATTCCTGTATGAAGGAGTTAGTAAATGGTATCTCAATTATATTCGTATTTGTATACTTTGTTTTCCGCAGGTTTGGAACTGGAACTACGGAAGTAAGCAAGTTCCTTTTTACTAATGGTTCATTATCACATATTGCATTGCATGAAAGAAACTGATCAAGCGATCAATCATATTTCAGATTGCGGGTTTGAAATATTATACATGTTGATACTAACTTGAATGCTCTAGCCTACGCCACCGAATTTACTTCGTGGGCCAAATTTCCTGCGTTTAAAGCATGGGTGGGCGATATCGGTTTTGTGGTAAACACCGAGTGGAGGGTTTTCTCGGGGTTCTTCTATTTTTCTCCTATTCATATCACTTTCGTTCTTACATAATTAACTTGGTAATTAATGTCTCGTTTGTGGGACGTTCAACTAATGCATTAAGTGAAGTATAAATGCTGAATAATTAGTTTTCGTCTGTTAATAACCATATGGCACCTTCGGGAATTGCGAAACTACAAATTTGCAATATTGGCTTCTTTCAACCGTGTAAATAATGTTCTGGAACTATTTTACTTTTCTCGGGAATAAGCTGTTCTCTGCTCACTTTTCTGGCTTGGGAATTTAGTTCATTTTCGCGTTAGTATTAGTTGCTTGAAAATATTTTTGTAAATACCCAAATATGCGAAAAATGAAATGAAATCTTTGTTTTACGTCCCACAGTTATGCCGGTTAGGCTAAAGGAGACTGTGAAGGTGAGAAATAAATGAAATGGTAGAATGAAGAAAGTGAGAGGAAACGGGAGAACCCCGAGAAAACCCACGAGCACGATGTTTGTCTTCCACAAAGTTCACACGGCGCGAGCTGGGATCGAACCAGGGACCCCAAGCACCGGAGGTGAACGCTCTACCACTGAGCCACCGCGAAGCTAGTAGTAAATAGAAAGTAATTAAGATGTTGTTTAAGACATTCCAAATGAATAAATAGTAACCTGAAAATAGGCGTATACGTTTTATCATCGTGTATTAAGCTCGCGATCGTGTTTCATTGTGTGTTTTAGTTTAGCATTTTAATTTCTTTTCTTAGAAATAACAGTGCTTAAGCGCCTAGACTAAACAGAAACTGCCAGTGTCCCAAAACGAAGAGAAGTACCAAATGCAAGTTGATTTATACAATGGATCGAGGCGGGATCCACGATTAAAATAATAATAATAATAATAATGCAGTCAACAACAGGCTTTAATTTACGACAGCATATTGCTGTATAGAAAGGCAGTCAAAAAGCAGAGTACATAGTAACAGCTTTTTGCTGGTTCTACCTAGTTATATCATAAATACTGTCTCAAGTTAGAATGTGAATAACAGAGTATTACACCAAGGCAATTTATTTTGGTCATGTTTTACATTGATATGTTGTACCCCTGACGCACGAATCATTTTTCGAAATGTTCCCCTTTGGCCTTGATGCAGGCATGAAGTCTGTCCGGTCACTGGTCAATGGCATTACGCACCACGTCCATGGAAAAATGGTTTACTGCTCTAGTCAAGGATTGTTTCAGATTGTCGACAGATGGATGCCGTTTATGGCAGACCTTTGCCTGAAGGACTGCTCAAAGTTTGTAGTCCAACGGGTTAAGGTCCGGGCTGCTAGAAGGTCAATCAGCGGTAGAAATGAAGTTGGGGACGTTCCGTGCCAGCTAGTCCTGGGTTGTTTTCGCAATGTGGCCTGGAGCGGAATCCTGCTGGAAGGTCCACCTTTCTCCAGGGAACATGGCAGCAGACAGTGGTTTCACCTATAAGTGTAAGCACTGTGTCTTGGTACACCTTAGCAGATGTTTTAACACCTTGTTCGCAAAAATGCAGCTGGGTTGTGCTCACTCCCCACCAAACCATTACTGAAGCAGGATAATGTGTCAAGGTGTCTATCGGTCACGAAATCAGAAAACTGTCATGAAAGTCAAGGAAAAGTCACGAAATTTAGCTTTCGGGTCACGATTTTTTTATCTGTACAAATATAAGTAGAGACTGAAAAATTTTGTTCTATAAAATATCAAAATTCACCACAAAAAATGTATATGGTCGGCTTTAGATGCTACCAAATCGCTAGCACAGCACGCTTCTATCGCATGCATGAAAATTTGACCTAATTTGCATCCAAATTCCCTTTTGAAAATGTTACGAAATTTTATGGTTTGGTGAAGAAAAGGTTACGCAAAAGTCACGAAAATTCATTTTGGAATTTTAGTAGACACCCTGTGTGTCCTCCTGAACCCTTGGAGCTGCCTCAGCAGCTGCAGTAGATGACGTGGCATACACACGGTCATTTTGGAAGTTGTAGGTCTGCTCAGTTGTGAACATCTTTTCGTCAGTGAACAGAATCTTTTTGTGCGGATTGTTGGCGTAACGCCGCAACAGTCTCTTTGATTTAAGGACCCTCTGCGACATTAATGTTTGGGTCAGAAAGTGGCTAGTCCGCCTCTTATACGCCCGTAGATGTAGGTCACTCCTGAGCACACGAAACATGGAATTTCTGCTGATGTTCATCTTAGCAGCCATCGTACTTTGTGTTCGAACAGGATTTCTTCGAATTCTTGCTGCGACTGCTTTCTGAACCTGTGGGGCTCGTACCGTTCGTGGTCTGCCACTTCTTGCGCGGTCAGCTGCTGTTCCAGTCTCGGTGTATCTCTGTATGGCGCTATACACGAATCTCTTGCTGATTTGTAGGGGTTTCAGGAGGTTGAAAATCTCACCTGCTGTCTTCCCGACCTTGTGTAGTGCAATTACTACTACACGATTTTCGTAATCACCCAACTCCGTCAGAACTCAGTACAATATCAACGCATGTCATGAACAGTCACACACACACTACATGCATCTTCCGCTTTATACACAGATGGCAGCACTGTGCCACTCCGGATGCCTACAGCGCCAATCCAAACTTTGTGACAGTATTTATGATATAACTAGGTAGTTGCAGAGGCAGGATCGAAAATGGACAGATGTTGTAGTTGTGGTATTCGGTGTTCATTGTATCCAGTGTTCCTATGCAGATAACGAGCATATTAGTTTCGAAATACCGTAGTCTCTCGTTTAACCGAATTTGATGTGACTGATAGTGCTTCAGTTAAACGAAAATTCTGTTCTTTACAGTACAGTACGTGTACTAAAACTCGACGAGGGTGGGAGAGTGGGTTATCACAAGTAAGAGTTAACCCATTGTAACAGTGAATTCGCTCTTTGATAAATAACTGTTAGACAAAAAAATATATAGTTATTGGTGTTTAAAAATATATAGTTATTGGTGTTTTTAGTCGCGGACATGTAGGCTTTTATTTTTTAAGCAATTTGGTTCACCCAGAAATTCGGTTAATCGGGACTGTAGTGTACTCTAAGACCACGTTTATTCCTTCCTGGTTCTTACAATACTTTATCATGGATTCAGAATTTTTTGCTGTAGCATCTTTTGGCTAAATAACACATAAGACGGCAAGCGGTAGCAAGTCATGTAAAAGGGAAAAGCATATGCAGATGCCAACGTCATTTCAGTATTAAGAACAGTTATGCCTTTGTGAATCACGAACACAAACCTGTATCTTCTAACTTGGAGTGTCATCCTATTGGTATCTTATCTGTAGAAAACTTAGAGGTTTTTGGTGATGTTGCATGATTAAATATGGATACTACCATGCAAGTGGGTACGAGTTCGGAGACTATACGAAGTAGTTTTACATATACAGAATATAAATCTACTTATGAACAATCTGTTCCAGCAGAACTATCAATTATTATTGGCAACGAACTAGCACCATAAAAGTTCGCTTTTGTCAATTTCCTCGTAAACTACGCACAAGAATTTACCCATAAGCATGCTGTTTTGTTAAACCTGATGTGATCGGTTAACTGATGTCTTATCTTTGACATCTAAACTTTATTTTACATTTAAGTAAAATATTGTCCAATCATAATTTTGGGGTATATCTCATTAACGACATTACGTACTGCTGTCTTGTTAGTGTCATAATAAAGAGCTTCATGAGGGTATCCTTCAGCATTAGTCTCATCTTAAATAGATTTACAAAATAATTTTTCTCGATTTTCTTAAACTATGCGTGAGCTTTTACACCGACGTATATAATTTTGTTCAGCTTAATAAGGTATGTCTCATCTTTGAACTTTTTTTTTCCCCGTTAAACGCTAATAATATTGTAGAATTCACCTGCTATTCAGTAAATGTTATTTTATTTACCTACTATTCTAACCGTAAATTGTAAGTTTAGTAATATTTACTGTTTAATGTGAATCAAAAGAATTGAAATGTAAATTCTAATTATTTAATTACAGACCACAAGACTTGGGAAATACATTAACGAACTCCGTAGAAAGACCAGCAATGAAGTTTTGGCCAAACGAGCCAAGGATCTGGTGCGGCGATGGCGTGACATGATTCTTCCAGCATCCAACAAGGACCATTGCGGAAACGCAATGAATGGAGGCAGTATTGGAGCTGGTTCAGGGACGAGTGGACCTGGACCAGGACCAGGTGTGATGGTAAGCCCAGGGTTAGCGAATAGTCGATACAGCGGTAAAGGTAGCAGTGCTGTATCACCAGCAGTATCCCTTCCTTCCAGTGCCAGCACGAGTCCAGGACTTCCGTCACGACCTGGGACACCGTCTGTGCTAGCTTCAAGATCAAGAATTAGTCCCGGACTACAACGATCTTCTCACCACTATAAACCTGTGAGTCCCGCATGTTCGAAACCTTTGACCCCTAAACTATCAGGAGGTAGTGTTGGACGTCCTAACAGCCCTGCCGCAATGCTTGATTCAATTGACTCACGCCTTACTCCAACGGTTAGCCCTTCGCAGCGATTTCAGCAACATTCGGGAAGTGCTCCTAATGTGCCCAAGACGTGTGTTGCTAATAAGAGGCTTCGGAAAGATGAGTCGGACTCTAGTTTACATGTAAATAAAATTAGAAAGAATTCTTCGTTGCCAAATGGATTAATAGATCCTGAGATATTAATGGACGAGTGCAGTAAAGATAGTGTTAGTAGTGAGTTGTATGGTGATCCATTTTCCTCCTCCAAAGTGCCTGGTGCTAGTAGTAGTAACAAAGGAAAGACTAACTCGAAACTTAAACAATCAGATCATGATATTCTGAAAAAGAAATTTGAGGAAAAAGTGCGGGGACATAAAGTGAAAACGACCCAGGAATTAATAAATGCTTTAACGAAGCGGAGTGGATCTCCGACATTAATACCAAATACTACTACATCAACAACCGAGAGCCTTGGTGGTCATCAAGAACAAGATCTAGGTGTAAATTCTCCAGGTATTGATCAAACTAGTCTGAGGACTTGGAATTTAGTTGAAAAAAGCGATGCGACTGAAGTTCTTCGTAATAAAGATGCACTCATGACAACATTCCTGGAATCCCTTCCCGATCAGCAGGAATCTCCTTCCTCCAGTGGGGCTACCACTGGGAAGGGATATGGTAACAGAAAATATAAGCTTGAAAGGGATTTAGCAGATGAAGCAATCGATGAAATATTATCCCAGTTGCCTCCAGTTAATCCTGAAGAAATTTCTTGGGATCCTGTGGGCGAAGAAGCACTTAGCGTGATAGGTAGTGATGTGATTGAAGATACAGTTAACAAATTGCAAACCGAGCATTTAGAGTCCATTAATGGAAATACGGACTACGAAAATAATTTTCGCGAATGGCACGAAATGTTGTCAGTTGAGTCATATGATGGTGAATTGCTTCATATACTGCCTTATGTTGTTATCGACTGAAAGATAGTTTGTTACGATGTGGATTAAGCGTGTTTGTTGTTGTTTGAATATGAATGCATGTATGTAAGCAAATGTGAGTAGGTATGAATGTTGTTGTATGCACTTTGAATGTTGAGTGTGAGGTGTTAGTAGCCAGAATTGAGAGAGACTTCCAAAAATATATTTCATATTGTAACAAATTCTTTGTATTGCCTCATGAAAAAAAAGGTCTTCTCATAAATTATGTTACAACAAGCACGACGTATTTTTCTTACAGTGTGTAACTAAGAAGTTCATTTCTTTATGGAAAAAATTCTTAATGTTTCTTTCATAAGTTCTCTGCAAGCAAACGTCAGTTTCTTAGTTGTGGTTTTAGACTACAGTTATCAGTTCTGTTCTTTTGTAACATGAAGGCTGTAAATGGAAGAAAACGAAGAAATTAGTTATTCTGTGTACAAGCTTTACATTTTTTCTCTTATATTCATAATAAAACTTTCCAGGGATACAGTTTTGGAAAATACATCCATTGCTGACAAAATTTGCTTCAAGTACAACATAATTTATATGTAACAGGGCATGATTTCATTATAATTGCTGCGTTCTGCTTACATCGTTTCGTAATACCTTACTGCTAACGCATAAAGATTAAGATTTTTCATGTTGACTTCAATTGTATTTGTATGTATTTTCTACTGTTGAATTTGTAGTATGGTCAGATGCGTTACGATTTTTTTTTTTTTTTTTTTTTTTTTTTTTTTTTTTTTTTTTTTTTAAATAAAGAACTTGTGTGCATATCTAGTGATGCAATACCTGCATATAAGGGTAATAAGAATGTTTTCGTTAGCCCTTTTGTTAATATAAACAGGATTTGTGAGTAGAATTAGTAATTATTTTATTGTGTAGAATTTAACTTACAACTTATTTGACGACTTCAACTTTTGTATCTTTATTAATGAAAGTACTAAAGAGGAAAAAAACTTAGTGCAGCTTTTTCAACCTGGAATCCCACAATGTTCCCTGTGGGATTTATGATGGCCTTTCTATCGTTTTCATTCTGGCTGGCATCTCATTAAAAATATTTGCTAAACTAACGATAAGCAGAAACGGTTTTGATTCACCGTAGGCTTCTCAGCGACCTGCTTGTCGTTTTCTTGTACATCATCTTTATAACATTTTATGTTGCTTGAACAATAACTTACCGGTAACGTTCCTGTATTGTAGAAAGGTTTTTTCTCACTCGGAATGTACTTGTGTACTTCTAAGAAAACAGAGCGAATGATTAATGATGTAACAACGATCCTAATTTCCTTTCGTGTTTTTTAAATAAAGGAATAAATTCAGAGTGAGTAAAAAGATAGCTTTGATAATTTGTTCTGCAATGTAGAAATGTTACCGTTGTTCGAGCAAAGTAAAATTCCATGAAGTCGTATAAGAAAGCAGCATGCCGGTCGGTAGTCTACGGTGAAAATTAACAAAACTGTGCTTAAATGAGTACAGGAATTTAATATTCGACATTCATCCTATCAGAACTTGAGGAACGAAAATAATAAAGAAACAAGAGCGAAAAGTAGGTGTGTCGGTTCCTATCCTATTAATGCGTGTGTTTAATTCCTTCGATGTTTCTATATATGCTCTTTAACTTTTTATAGATATATTACTTACTGTTTTTGCAATGACTACGGCATATATTTGGTCAAAAAGATCTGTTTAAATGATAAAAAGCTACTGTGGAGTTAGGGTGTACCGCGTTCGAAACAAATGCATTTTTTGTTCATTCTTACTCTTTTATTCAGTTTCATCTTCCTAGTTGATGATTTAAATTAAATGTTTTGGTGATCTTACTAACAGACGTGTACAGTTAATTGAAATATCACTGTGAGGTTACCCGTAGCGACGGTAACACGTGTGGCGCATGGTGTCAGTGTAAAGTGATTTCAAAAAGAAAGGAAGGGCAGTGTTAGCTTGTAGCGTATATTAAAGTTGATAGTCACACAGGATAACCTCGTACAGACCGCACAAATAGATATAGTAATTAGAATAGTATGATTACCGGTACTTTCTGTTACTTATCTTAGTCCTTCAGCCGCACAGATTAACCCGCGATGGTCCAATATCTACTTCAGCCTCAATAATAACGTACAATGGCACAATGTCGACAATTAATCACGTCACTCAATTATTCAGTAGCACATGATTTCAAGTTACACTCAATTCATTTCATCCACTGGATGAGTAATGTGCTCCCATGGATAGACTTCTTTTTCCTTTTTGGTTCTTCCGTGTAATAGCCAAGAGAGATTCCGCACCTTGTTCCTTGCTTAAATACCTTTAGGTATTCTCTGCTGCCATCTGCCGGAATTCCTGATAAGAACTCCCAAAGATATTGCAGAAGGGGTGATTGAAGTGGTGGCGCTGCGTATTACATCTATATTTTAGTGTTCACCGCAAAGATAAACTAATATATGTGATAAAATAATGATTTCGTTGGTCCAAAGGAGGAGTAATTTAATTAAATAACTTTTGGTGTTTCATTTGTTTTATTTATTTTAGCTGTTTTAAACACATTGATAACATTTATGATCAATAATTGTATTACAGTCTACAAATTAGTACAACTCTGTTGATTAAACGCAATCGTTGAGTTAAAATGTCGGTTAAAATAAATAAAACACTAACGAAAAATCAGAAGTTGGATGTATTACACATATCCGTAAAAATTATGTGGAGTGTATGACGAATAATTTGTTGCAATACACGTCAATACGTTAGTGCTAAATATATTTTCGTTATATTTTTAGAACAATGTTAGGAGAAAATGTTGTAATCTTCTTTTACATTAAAGATTTTGAGTGACTGTATTTTTACTGCTGTGCAGATTTGGTTTTCCTGGTTGTCTGGCATAGTTCTTAATTGCAATATATAATATGGAACTTCGTTTGAAGACTTTCAGAGCTTCTGTTAATGATTTGTCAGATGTGTAAATATAAAAATAAATAAATAAAACAGAACTCAGTTAAGATATGGATTAAAGACAAAAATAACTTTTAATTTCGTAGTCTTCCTCGATATAGTTAGTATTAAGCATTGCTTTTTATCGAAATAACAGTTTATTATATGCTGGAATAAATTGAAAAGATGTGATGAGTTACTCGAAAGTAGTTCACATATAATGGTTTATTAAGTTCTTTGTATATGTGTGTGTCACAGCCAGATATTTAAGTTACGTAATATTTCGCAGTAGGAATAATTCAAGAATCAATTGTTAGAATATTTCCCTCGATCATTGACTTAAGCTAAAGTAGTCATACAACTTGACCGTATATATATATATATATATATATACAGGGTGGGCCATTTTAATTAATCCACGGAAATATCTGAAAAATGATAAAACATAGAAGAAATTTTTGAAGTACACGTTATATATTGCTAAGGGGGAAAACCAATTCCGCCAAAAGTACCCCTCCCCGCCCCCCCTAAATGGGGGTAACGGGGGGTAACTTTGAAATGTCAAATGGGAACATGGGTCGAGTAATACCTCGTTCGAAAGGTCTTGGAAAACTAAGTAACGCTGTACCAAAAGATGTTTCATATTGTGCACCAGTTTCAAAATGGCCGCCATGATATGGTTCGGAAACTCCAGTACCCCTAGTATAAAAACCATGGAAGGTAAATGAATGGAACAAAGTTGAAATACGTAAATATCATAGGGCATATCGAATGATGTAATCCCTGTGATCCCAGTGGCCTCCCTGAAGGGGTCTTGTGGGCTAACTTCAAAATTTCAATGTCCGACCGGACAACGGTTCGGGCGTACGCTTGACCTACCCAATGCTATTTGGAAGGCAGACTTCATGCATAGAGAATTTGTGCAATAAGTTAACGCGGATGGCCACAGTTACATTTTGATTAACTATTAGCATTCATGTCATATTGTGAGCTTGAGGGACGAAACGGTGTGTACGTATATCCCCGAAATGCTTTCTGAATAACCAGCACGCATTGCATAAAAGTTTCTCTTTTTTTAGTCACTACAGCGTCATCCTTACAAACAAATGTTTCAACCACACCATAACTATTTGTAAGGTTAGCCTTAATTTACGAATTAAAGTAGAGTTCTCGTTTGAACTTTCACTTTACTTTCCACCCCACTCACATACAGAGCGCAGGGAGAGATTATTTTGCAGAACTTGGGTTTCTCTCTATACATTATGGCAATTTTACTCTAATAATTTTATCTCTGTTGTATTATTCTCGAGCCTTGGAACGCCTCCGTGGTTTTCCTATTTAATTTTCGTTATTTTCATTTATGTCTAACCATATTCATACTATGGGCACTGGACGTTTTCTTAGACACAGTCACCATGTCTTTGCGATCATTTTGAAAACGGTGTCTCATGTCGAAAATTTTCTTACAGAAGCTGTTTGATATTAATTTGTCTATGTAACGTGATGTTACTATTTGAAATTCAAGCTGCTATTTGAAATTTTCAAGTTGGCCTCGGATACCTTTCAGTTGGCCCTTGGAGTCACCCCGACAACACCTCTCGATGTGCCTTACGTCAGTTAGCTACTCCAGTTTTTTTTTGTTGATTTATCTCCAATCGCTTTCATACTACGGGTACTAAACCTTTTCTCTGACACGGATACTATGTTTCAGCGGCCTTTTGAGAACACTGCCATTTCACATCAATCGTTTTCTCCTGCAATATGTTAGATTTTGCAAGATTTATCGAACGAGGTACCACTTGACTCATGTTACTATTTGAAATTTTGAAGTTAGCCCCCAAGACCACTTTAGGGAGGCCACTGGGATCACAGGGACCACACCGTTCGATATGCCCTATGATATTTACGTATTTCAATTTTGTTCCATTCATTTACCTTCCATGGTTTTCACACTCCGGGTACTGTAGTTTCCGAACCATATTATGGCGGCCATTTTGAAACCGGTGCATAATATGGAACATCTTTTGGTACAGCGTTACTTAGTTTTTCAAGACCTTTCGAACGAGGTATTACTCGACCCATGTTCCCATTTGACATTTCAAAGTTACCCCCCGTTACCCCCATTTAGGGGGGACGGGGAGGGGTACTTTTGGCGGAATTGGTTTTCCCCCTTAGCAATATATAACGTGTACTTGAAACATTTCTTCTATGTTTTATCATTTTTCAGATATTTCCGTGGATTAATTAAAATGGCCCACCCTGTATATATATTATACTTCTGAACTTGCTCTGAAATGAAAATTAAGGAAACCTGAGAGTTTTGATGCTTTAGTTTTTGAACATGTCTTAATGTAATGGTTTCTGGGCGTATCTTTTAACGTTTTTTCTCGATCCTTCATTTAGAAAACTACTTCAATATACTGTAAAATACTTACATATCTCTCATTGATGTATAGAACGTACATCTGTAACTTCATGATTAAGCAGTTAGCCAGCTTCATTTTGTCGTCATATAAAGGAGTTGAGTTCATTTTAAGTCCCTTTCAGTTCATATAAAGGAAATAATGTTGATCTATATGGGATTAGATTCTGTAAAAGAAAGTCATAATTGAATTTTTGAAAGTCTTTGGTTGGAAAGTTGGTGATTCTTGCTAATTTTATTATTATTTTCATTTTCGTAAATTTAGTTTTTCTCATAGAAATACGAAATAATTAACTAGATAAGTTTTTTTTTTTTAATTATCTTTTCTACATGAAAAGCGTAGAACGCTGAAAATGTCAGCTTAATTATTATTATCTGTGTGTGTGTTTTCTTCTGTAATACATAAGCTGTTAGATTCCGTTTATATAAGGATTCCTGCAACCATTATACGAAATGGAAGACTATTTGTTCAGGCACAAAAGTTGTTGTACTGGAAACCAAACAGCCATAATTACTACAATCTTAAATCTGTTCACTCAGAAGTGTAGTACATATGGTCATGATGATTAGCTACTATAAAATGGTCTTGATTATATTAAAATTGTGAATATACTCTCAGTACAATAGTATTGAATTTCTAATATTCTAATAAACGTATATGAAGAAAGTCATAAAAAAATCACATATACTGTTAACATTATGTTAAAAACATTTTTTTTAAACATTTTCAGCTTAGCTAGCAAATTGTTTGTTTGCACTTTCACGACAAACTTTTGCCTAATCCGAAGTGACTAGATTTTGGTTGTGATTTTATTGTTTAAGATATATTTGTTATTAAAATATCTGCAGTTAATCTATATTTTCTGTGCAAGGTGCTATGTCATTCAAGTTAAAGACTGCAACTAAATCTCTGCAATATCCACGGCAGAAATACTTGTTTAGTAGTTTCTCGTAGAAAATTTAAAGTTCAGTTTTGTTTGTCGTAAATTTTTTAACGTTATTTGTATGTTTTTTTTCTTAAGTTCTTGTGTTAGAAGCCTAACATCTTTTTTCCGGATACCTCTAAGCTTCCATGAATGTGTTGTGTACGTTTGTATGTATGCTTTTTTTTTTTTTTTTTTCTTTTTCGGAATATGAAGATTGATAACGAGTTGTTTGATTATATATAAAAAAAAAACTTGTTCACTGATACTAGAAAATACTGTAACAGTTTAAATAATGCAAACTTCGTAATATATACGAAGTATACTGTATTTTTAAAAAACTCAAGAAAAACCCTAATTGTACTATTTAATTAAATGAAAACTTATCATTGGTTTACAATGTAAGTATTGTTTCAATCGAAAGATGTATGTTGTTATAATTCGTGCTAGGCTTTCAACTCGTACTTATAGTTTCTAAACAAAAATATTGCGTACTAAATCGCATGTACCAGATTTAATGGAGATACCTTGAACTTTTGATCGCCATTGGTCTGGATAAAGTGAAAGTCCATTTCTTAAGTGAGAATTAGCAATTCTTGAGCTTATTCGAACTGAGTGCAAAGGAAAGAAAGAAAAAAACACTGTTTCGAACTTTTCTTTTCTAAAATGTCTTCTTTGTTCTAAAAAATAACATTGAAAATGTATGGAAAAACAAGCTTAATACTAGGGCAGCGTTTGTACAGCCCTTCTGAAGTTAAGGAACCTGAATTTGGTCCATATTAAATATAAAGCCTAAATGTTCTGTTAAGTGAAGAACATTTTCAATATCAGCAACAGACCGACAATTCGAATTTTAAAATTAAAATAAGAATATTTTTGCTTCATATTTGGAACGTGCGCAAGAAAATGAGAAACTGTAGTGTCCAATATTTTGTCAGTTTCGTTTACTTTTAAAATTGAAAGTAAATAAATCCTTTATGAAAGTTGTTTTCGTTACGCTTTCAACACCATCTCACGTTGTTGAAACAAGTTATTTGTGCAGATTACAAATCTGAGTCAGAAATTAAGATATTCTATTTTTTAAAACTCTACTTATGATTTGAGTAAGCCACTTGCCGTCTGCTCCGGAAGTTGAAAATTTCACCACTTAATTAAAGTATTCATTATGAGTTATCAGTCAAATTTAGATGTGAACCCAAATGGTGTCTTGTATATAAACGTTATTTTTTCTTTAAATTTTAAATGTGATTTTAACAGCAAAGAAAACAATTTAATAGAACAGTGGAAGTATTCAATTTTTATTGTAATTTAATACTTTTTGTGTAAATTTCGAATCTTGATCAGAAATTGCTGCTTTCTATTTAAATATACCTCTGGTTTATGCTGAGAACTTCCGTTCAGTTTCAGAAATTCGAAATGCGTAGAGGAAATTTGATGCATGTAATTTGACATCCATGCTTTAGTTTCAGAACTGCGTAATATGAGCTAAGTGATAGGCCTAGTGCGTATTAACGGCATCACATCATATATAGGAGAACTTGTTACTAACAGATGGAAATTTTAAGTATTAATTTTCCTTTTATATCACATCAATTATGTGTATAAAGAGGTATCTAAAAGAAAGGTAATGTTTGAAATTTTTTAATGTTCTAGGAAACCGACAACTTATATTTGGATTGTTTTAATGTAATGTTTAGTATTGTTTATTGCCAAGATATTGCAAATTGGGGAATAATAATACAGCTTCTGAGGCATTGATCTTTATTTATAAGAACTGCCCATCATAATTAATACAAATTATTTCAACATAACATAGATAATTTATATCTTCCATCAAGTGTTAGTGACTGGACGCAACCAGTCTTCCTTAGTAAGATTAATTTCCTTGCTTTGTTTTTATTTTCTTCCTTCAGAAATTTTGTTTAATGAACTTGAAGTGTGAAAGTTGCATGGTGACAGGTCATTTATTCAGATCAGAACTTCTCATGAAAGTCCCAAAACTGACTAGGCCTACTTTCACAAAGTGTATCAGAATATTCCATTGCGTTTTCATTTTGCATTAACCATTTATTCTGTACCAAAACATGGGTTACGAACCAAAATATATCGCAACCGTATTTACGTAAATCTGCAAAATTTCTGTGGTGATGGTTAGAATACGTTCTTCCACTCCATGTTCATGCGCTTCGACCCAAGCTCAAAGTGTTAGCACCATGTTTCTAGTTTATCGTATAAGAGTCGCAGCAGTGCCCTTCCCCTTTTCCGTTTGTGAAATAACTAGGAACTCATTGGCTAGATATTTTCCGATACGAAAAGTATTTATGCGAAATGGTGCAACTGGATCTAAAACTGAGATCCAGTGTTGATTCTCAGATTGCATTCACTGCTGCAACTTTAGTTTTTAATACTGCATTATAATACTGACATGGATGAGGAGACTATAGACTCCCTTCTTTTTTGTCTTCATAAGCTCCTTGCATCATTTGAAAACCATATATCGTAGCAGACAGGTTTCTCAATATATTACTCATGTGACTATATCTGAAGAATTAACACTTTTCTTGCAAAGAAACTGTATTACAGCGTGTTGAGCGGATTTGAGCTAATCCATTGTATGAATTCCGTGAAAATCTGGTGTTCTAAACAGTACCACGATAGCACGTTCTCATTAGAAAATGATAATCAGACATACTGTACATGTAAGCAATTATGTCACTTGCATTATAGCATCACTTGGAACGTTCATGAAGATTTCATTTAAACACGCCTTGACATTCATTGTCTAAGTGTAGTGCTAGAATTGCAAAATAGCGAAGACTGAGCTGTGTGAACTGACACACACATGATTTCATGTTGCAGTGTCTGTGAGGATTATGTTATAAAATGAGCGTGTAGTGTTACTATATACTTCCAGTAATTTTTGGAATTATTAAATTCCCAAAATGAAATATGTAAATCTTTCTCGAAAATAGAAATTTCTTTGAATTGAATTTGTGATGCTTGAAATGATCAAGAAAGCGAAGTAAAGAAGAAAATGTAATTATTTTCAACATAGGTGGCTGTAAATTTCAATCTGGTCTGTCTTATTGCTTAAACTTTGAATACTATGTTTTTGCTTCCTAGGAGTACCAAAAGCCTTTCACTGCGGGTGATATTTGAAGCATGGAATTGCAGGAGCAATATAAAAGGCATTAGCACCCTCTGCTCAGGAACAAATTCGAAAACCTTATAAGTGGCACATAATTTCGGGGCTTCAGACTTCGTTCAGGCCTCATATATGACGCCCTTAACATTTTTAAAGAGTTTCCTTACAAAGTTACATCTTCATAAGTAGATCTGGTGAAATTCGAACATAATGGAGTAGTGTGTATTTTATTATTTAAAAGCCATATGGGTTTTTCTTTCTCTGCTATGTAAAAGCATTATTCTGAGTATTTTCTTTGCTGTGTAAACAATTTCTTCTTCCAAATCTCACATTATTGGTATGAGAATGTAAATTTCTGAATACCATCGTGTCATTTAGTGTAACTTAGTATTATGCCAAAATTTTCATACATATGTTACTATTAATTATTATTGAAAACCGAAATAAGTTCCTATACCTATAGACTTTGTTCCAAATGATATCTAAATGAGGTTTAGATAATAGCTAGAGAAAGAACGCACTATTATCATCGATGCTAAAGAAGCTTCCGAGATAAAATTTGAAGATAACTAGAGTTTGTTACATTGTGTAGCAGATTATGAAACTTTTTGTTGAAATTGTAGAAACACTAAAAGAAAGGATCTGTAAAAATAGTTTTTTTTTGGTCTTTCAGCTTACGTGAGTATCTATTTTCTTCATGTACAGCGAATATGAAATCATGTCCTGGTATTAAAATGATTGTTTTTGTAGAAATCTCCAGTTATTCTTATACAATGTCTAAATTCTGGAAGATCTAAAGATTCCAGTCAATTAGTTAACACGTTCCTCCTTGTGCCAATGAAGATATAAATTGTAAGGAAAAGACCAAACGAAACGGAAGCCATATTGATACAGATAACTCGCAATTTTTATACAGAACAATATGTTTTCAGGTATTACTTGTATTATTATTGCTATTATTATATAGTTATTATATTTGTGTGCTTGCAATACGTTTGAATGTGCATGTGAGAGTTTGTACGAATGTGTGAACGACGTTGAGATGGTCACAGGTAACAAACAGAAAGTAGTTGCTTAAAGAGGAAAAAAATGGCGATGTTGTTTGCATAGACTGGAACTTTTTTTCTTTCGTATTACAGCTGTGGTGAATGTTGATCATATTTGAGAGTTACACAAGTTTAAGAAACAAGTAATTTTATTGGATGTTGGATAAAACTTCATCCTTTTGTACGAAACTGCAGCTGGTCGAAGCTACAAAAACCGCAATAAAAAAAATT
Source organism: Thermobia domestica (assembly GCF_964235325.1). NCBI lineage: Eukaryota > Metazoa > Arthropoda > Insecta > Zygentoma > Lepismatidae > Thermobia > Thermobia domestica. The sequence goes on from NC_137458.1 coordinate 166,953,018, forward strand.
AAAAATATCTTCTTGTTTTGTTGTACCACCACCAGGATTGTAAGAAAAAAAAAACATAGCTCATTGGGTTCAGAGCCAATTCTGAAAGTAGACGTTTACTAAGAAACACGATTGGAAAAAATAGCTATCACATGTAGGTTACAGTTTCAATTCTAACTTTGAAGTATATTTTTAGAGGTGAGTATTTTAGATTTGCGAAAATTCCAACAACTCTGGTCACCACAGAGATAATCTAGATAAACATCTGCTTTTGGTTTCACATTTTTGCTTTTGAGCGAGAATAGATGAGAACTCGTTTCGTGAAAACTCAAATTAGAGATTTCAACGGACTTACGCGCTTCATGCCTCCCATATATAGAAAAAGTAACTTTTTAGATGTCTGTTCGGCCCAATGTATATACAATCGCGTAAATTGTACCGTTGGACGTGCTCTGTTCAAATTTTAAACTTAAATCCAGGGAAAGGGTCAGACTCTTCCTAATTCCAAAAATAAGGGAAGTTTACTGCAAAATGAAAATAAGTAGCTATTTTCTTGTAAACTGTTTCAACGATTTTATTATTAACATATATAACCATTATGTTATATATCAGGGTTATCATTGATAACCCTGTAATACCTTATAAATTAATTTTCTGAAGAAAGAAAGAAAAAGAATAAAACGGGCAGTTTATTCTTTAAGTTGTTTTCACGGCATTTTCAATGACCTTCTTAAAATGACTCAGGCGATTGTCTTTGGATTATGTATGTATATTCTTTGAGGTGTAGCGTTCCTTTTTCAGCATCGAGGTTACCAGACGTGAACCTACAGTTTTAAGGTGGAATCTGTTCAAATTTTGAATGATCTTGCACCGTTAAGTCAAAGCCTATAACATGCGCATCAGAAACGCACGCGTTCGTCATTGGTATACCAGTGCGGAGGACTTAGAAAATGGAAGGAAACTGAGAACCGCAAGAAAACCCCCACACACATTGTGCCACTGTTTTTCAACTACCGTACACTATGGTGTGGACCGTTCCTCAAACAGGTCCAGTACCGGCCGGTGGATTGTGGTTTCGGATGTTGCAGTACATACGATCGGAGACAGAAAATATACTGTCGGAAACTAGTCTCATTAACTAATCAGTATAACTGGATGCAAATGCTATGCGACATGTGAAATTAAATAAAATTCTGTTTATAAAAAATAATGCAGAACATTTTATCCGATAAGTCACCTTATTTAATTAGTAACTCCATTCTCCTCTGTTTGATTGGAGTAAGTTTATTTAAATACATGCTGGTTGAACTCGGGTATTCCCATTATCAGGTCTTTCGATGGAAAGCATATCCAATGGTGATAACCTAACTTCCTGAGCAGCGTGGACTGAAGACGGTTCGTGGAAGAGATTAGTGTTGTAAAGAAAAAAAAAAGTACATTGAACACACTTTATTCAGTTTATCTAGGAAAATTTAAATCAAATTGTAGAAATATATCTAAGGCAACAACATTGCTGCCATAAGGTATAGTGTGAATTTAAACTGGATTTCTTTCGAACACTTCTGAATGCCCCTTTCCTTGTTTTATCTCAACCTTAATTGAAATTCAGTGGTGAGCTGGGTAGATTTTTTTTTCCGTAAGTTATTTATAGAAGTCATGGCACAGAATTCATTGAGAATTTGTAAGTTATTTACAGAATTAGAGCACACGGAACTCAAGTAAATCTAATAACTAAGAAAGCAAAACAGCTGATACAAAAGAGAGACATGAATCGAGAATGTTACATGTACACCAACACATGCGTAAAAGGAAAACCTTATTCCAAATCATCGGTCTTGGTTGTAAGCAATACACGATGAATACAATATACTTCCACACGAGGCGGAACAATGCTTATTAATGTAATACGTTTTGGAAAGCAAACTTTGAAACTTGCCAGATGTAATATTAGCATGTGACAGAAGCCAAAAGTCAAAGAACGTCGAAACAAGCATCATTGCCAGTTCTACACTCTGAAATGTTTTCTGGGTGGGGTACAAAATATTTGAGAGGGTCAAATACGTCTATGTAATATCGAACCTGCCTTATTCTGCACCCGAAAAGATGATCAGTAATTGATTACTGTCGCCTATATTGTTAGAAAAAATGATAGAACGATTATTTTTATAAGAAAAGAAAGAGTAGATGATGATTTGTAAAGTAAAATATTTAGCCTACATCAGTAATATCTGTTAAACAAGTATAGTTCGTTAGGAAGGTCTACAAATGTTAGTAGAATTTCGAAATTTTTGGGAGGTCCGGACCTGGTGGACCTTCTCGTGGCTGCGCCCCTGAGCATTGCTAACTAGTCCCAACTTCAAGGTGGCGTTTCCCGTCGTACAGTTTTATGTGGAAAGTTATCAAGAGTATAAAATACACTTATTTTATAAAAAAATATGTATGTGCTAAAATGTTATCCACAGAAGGAGGGGGTGGTTTTATATATTGACTTAAATATTTGTTTCACAAATTACTGTACAAGAAACCTTCATTATCTATAAAAACTAGTATTAGACGGAAGAATTTATCGTAGCATTTCTCGTAACAAAAATCGTCTCATCGATATCCTATCGTGTAAAGTAGCAAGTGCTATAATATTTCCCATGCCATGGCATTTCTAGTCCGATTGTAGCGCCGTGGTGTGTTAAAAGGAAGCGAAAGATTTTGTGCCAAATATCATGCTCTTTGTTTTGTATGGGAAATTGAATTGTTGTTAAGAAAAACGAGTTGGAGTAGGGATACTCTTTGCCCATATATTTTTTTGTAGTTTTCGTTTTTTAATATAACCGACGAGGACTGTTGTTAAAACCACTATAGCTTTAGCTACCTCACGCTGAGCCATAATTGCGCTCTTCTCCAGTGATTTGTTTGCTACGTCACGACAAAATGCTATCGTGTAAAGCACCATGTACTTTTGATGCCATAGAATATTATACGAGATTTTTGGCAGCACGTCTGCTACGAGAAATGCTACTTTAAATGCTTTCGTATAAAACTAGCCTTACTTTGTAAATGCATATTTATTTTCTACTCTATTACATATTTTCTTATTTTGTAATTTTGCGATCATTTTTTTTCAGTGTCATATTGGTTTACTTCAGTGTAGTCACGTTATTTAAAAATATGAGTGCATAAAAATAAATTCCATTTGTAATTTAGTGAAATAAAATTCAGAAATCTTATTTAGCGCAAAAAACCTGCTCGTCGTGCCGCGTTGTTGCAGAAGCACGGCAACGACTTCTGAGATAGGGGAAAGGAGACTTAACATTCGCTCCGATTGCCGCGCTGAAAACATCTGGTCGTTGTATGCTCGCTGCAACGCAATGTCAATTAGAGACTCTGTGATGGATTGTTTTTCGCCTTTTAAAACGGGTTAATGTATTTTACAGTTACAGAAGTAAAACAATATGTTATTTAAAGTATATGGGAGTATTAGAAAGTTATTTTCCCTGTTCTTTACTACTACTGCTAATATTTTTTTGCTTGAAATATTTTGGTCGTTGCGTAACGCTGCAACACTGATCAGATCTACAGCGGGTAATTTACTATTGGACTGAGTTTCATTAATAACTACAAATTGCAATAACGTTCAAGTTATAACTGGAATTTATTTTCTTTCTTTATTTATTTACGTATTGTTACATAGAGAAGACGGCGTACGGATCAATGACTGTTCTTTTTCAAGGTACCCTCCATGTACACACACACTTGTCCTATCGTTGTGGGAGTGCCCGTATCCCTGTGGTGTAGGACTCTTTAGGACGATCTTTTAGCCATTTCAGCACCTACGTAAGTCACAAGGCGACAGATCAGGGCTATATGGGGAACGGTCTATGATCTCCCGAGCAAGTTTGGTGATGGCTGTAACAGTTGTCATGGCCGTATGAGAACGCGCGTTGTAATACAGGATGATACCATCCTTCACTATTTGTAGCCGTTTTCTTCTCAAAGGTTCTTTGACTTCGTTCCGCAGGAGGTTGCGTACGTAGTACACCGCATTTTTTTGTGCGTCCGCGTGCCAGGAAATCAGTGCATGCTACCGTCTTTCTCCCAGAATACCGTCAGCATCAGTTTGCAACGGACGCTTCTGCTCTGATTTTTTTTTTGGGGGGGCGGCGGTGAGCCTGGATGCGACTACTCCATGCTAGAGCGCTTTGACTCCGGATTGTAGTGATGCACTCATCTGGTGATTCTGTTTGCAAGGAAGCTCTCGCCTTCTCTAAAATAGCTGCAGATGCTGAGACAGTGATGCTGGGCACTGCTTCTGCTCGTCTCATTTTTGGGACCCATCTGGCTGTGATTTTTCTAAGTGCAGGTGTTCGTGGGTGATCGTTTCCACACTTCCCATGCTAATTTTATTTTCGCGCTCAAATCTCACACTGGTGCGTCGATTACTCGGAATGAGCTGCCCCACCCAACGGATGTTGGTTTCGTTGGCTGTAGTAACTCGGCGTGTAGTAGGGGCCACGTTGAGAACTGATTCTCTTCCTACTTTGAATTTTGAACACCACTCGTACACTTGCGACTGAGACAGGCTTTATAATGAATTATGAGGGACATTCAACTTAAGCCTGTCTCAGGCGGGACTGAAGTAAGGCTGCGATTCACGATCTAAAACTCACGACCTTACTTAACGATCGTGTGAGAGGTAACTTGCGCTTAGATCAGGTTGAAATTTTCTTCTGTCTTTATTTGGATTCTGACTTGGAAGAAATAGAAGCAGTTTCTATTTTCTTCTGGACTTCCATACAACTACCAATCTGAAAAGAGTAGTGCCTGACGACATTCAACTTTATTTCTCGCTGTAATTTCAAAACAATGCTCCCTGGACAAGAGAAACAGTAAAAATATTGCAAAAATACTTTGACAATCGTAAAACACATTTACGTCTGTTACTTCCGATGCGAGAAATGGGATTTAGGCGCTCTATTTCAAATAATGCAAGGACTGTACATTTTCAAGAATTGAAGTCTGCTGACATCAGAGATCATATGGAATGATCGAAAGATCTTCCCTATCATTCCTTTCCTATCTCAATCTGTGCTAATGCTATCTACTAATATATAATATAGGCGGGAGTGTAGTACCTTCTAAAATACAAACCTTTCTTCAACAGTTAACAATTTCATGTTCTGCCAGACTCGGTCATAGCGTTAAGAAATACAAGTTTTATTGACTATTTTGGTATTCTATCTTAGATGTTACATGTTTAATATTTATATAGAATGGGTCTGTGTTATTTATATGTATATTGAGAGATCGGATTTCGTCTGCACGTGCACGGAAAGAAAAACAAATAATTGGGTGAAGTAATTTCTACATTCTGTGACTGAAATTTTTTGAGTTTCTTCGGGGGAATTCCCCCCGGGCTATTCCCTGAATTCATCCCTGGTTGAGACATGTTAAGTCGCCAGCTCCTTGACGACCAATCCAACGGTTCGGTAGAATTTCATTCAGATATTCGCGCGCTTGTCGACTCCAATGAGGGGGTGCCCCGTCTTGTTGAAAAATGAAGTCTCCGTGCAGCCACGGAAACAACCAGTTTTGCAACAGCGAAATACTGCTGACTGTTAACCGTGTTTCCATTAAAGAAGAACGGGCCGTAAACATGATCGCGATATCGCACAAAACATTGACTGGTCGAATCTCGTACATGTTCAATGACTGCATGTGGTTTCTGTAGGTCCCAATTTGTTTATCTGACCATTAATACGGAAAGTCGCATAATCACTGAACACGATGCGTTGTGCAAAAGTGTTACTGTCAATAGCATCCAGGATCTCGTTACAAAATGCCACACGTTTGCGTTTGTCATCAGTACGCAGAGCTTGTAACAGCTGTAACTAGTACGGCTTCATAACCAACCGACGTCTTAAAACACGCCAAGTTCTTGTTGTCGGCACTTGTAACTCCTGACTGGCACGACGAGTTGATTTTGAAGGACTACGTTGGAAAGCAGTTTGAATTCGTGCAACATTTTCTTTAGGAACTGAGGGCGGCCAGGACTCTTTACTTTACATACACATCCTGTATCTACAAACTGTCGATACCATCTCCGAATATTTCACCCATTCGTAGGATCAATTTGGTACCTCAACCTGAAACGTCTTTGTACTGTAATCACGGAATTGCACTTTGCAAACTCGATAACACAAAATGATTTTTGCCGCGGAGTAGCCATTTTAAACATATGACGGTTACCAAGCAAAACAGAAGACAACTGACATCTAGTGGCTATTAATATAAACTAGACTATGTATTCGTTTCTCCAATTACCGAGCCGAGGCGCAGTGATAAATAGTTTGAGCAAAATAATTCTTCGTATTACGTATATTCTTTTTGAAACAGGGTGTATTATGCCGATTATCAAACTAAATCGCAATTTTTTGTTGCGTTGGCGCAAACCGTTAGTGTTTAGATTGTCTACCAAGTATATATTGGCTTCCGTAAACGGAGGTGATCTGATACAGCTGTAAAGTTTAAAACAATATATTAATGCCTTATCAAGTTATATTCCAGAACTTTTTGTACACCTTTGATAGATCATATTGTAAGCTGTCACAACCACTAGTCGGATGTTCATTGGCACTTATATTTTGGTGTATGGCTTCACCTCACCAAAAGGAGGGATGTGAGACAGAAGAGTTATTTATAGGTATATATCACATCAAAGCAGAAAAGGGGTCTTCTGAGGCATACTAAAAGGCTGCAAAAAATATTGAAACGTTCCAAACTGCATTTCGGTTATACATGAGATATAATTTACATAAATTTCCTAGTACAATATTAGTCCTATATGGTATATTCTTACTAAATTGTTTCATGTATTATGTATTATTTCGTGAAACATTACAAAAATGTCCAAACAATTAGTTTTGAACCCTACCGGTGCCAATCTTTTTGGGAATTCACTAACAGCAAAGCAAAAGTATCGTAGGGGTCTTGAAGAAAAGGGTGAACAAAAAAGACAGTAAAAGTTAGAAGTAAACCAGAAATATGGCACCACATTAAGGGGCACTATATGAGAATTCCAAACGTCCGTAGCGTAATGGTGTGAAAGCTTGGAAAAACGTTGATTGGATACACGACGCTTCTCTGTTCAATGTTGGGCCATACAAATGAGTTTGGTCCCTGTGTAGTTCCGTAAATTTACATCCATATTTCAGGTGGTTCGAGTAGAATTTTCGGCAACCACCACAACTTGTGAGGCATAATGCTTCTCCTTGCCTATTATCGAATTCTTCAATTTAATAAGGATGTAGTCTACACGTTACATCGCTAAGATTAAAATAAGGAACACTCGGGGAGTTTTCTGTACCTCCTGCTTCTGTCTCTGATACTCTAACACTAGCATGGGTCGATGGATCATCGGAATCCGATTCATCCGCTGTAGATGTGCCGGTATTGATTCCAGGAACGTTTCTTCCAGGCTAATTCTATATTTGGTATGTCTTCTTCCTGTTGTATTAGTTCCATATCTCCACTCGTGCAGAAGATGAGTCAAACTTTTATCCATTGAATCTTTTGTATTCGCATATTCACCATGATTAGGTAGCTGCTTCAGGATTTCATTTTGGTTCAATGGCATGATTTCTGATTTTCGGAAGTCACTTCGGAAATTTTCTGGACACGCTTGAACTTGATCTGGTACCCTGTAACAATGAAAAGAAAGGATTTACTGTGTGAAACAGTATAATGGGAGCTTGTGAGATAGTGTATCACATCACCCCCAAAAGTGTGCAAAATTACGTCATAGCCTACTATCAAAATACTCATTGACATATTAGATTAATATTAAACAGAAAGTAACAAAACATTATAGCTTACCTGTACGGAAAACTATGATCTCCGCAGAACTTCCGAAGTATATTAAATTTTAGGGGTTTCCGGGACCACAAAAACACAACAACAATGTGTGAATTTCAGCAGCTTCCCTGTTTAGCCAAGCGGCGGGAACAAACAAATGACGAACACAATTCGTTTTTCTAAGCCTGCCGAACGAAAATTATGTGCAGCGTTGTCAGAATATTGTCAGCAAAATATAAATTGTGAACGGAATATCTAAACTATTGTTTTTATCTCACTTTGCCCCACTGTATCAGATCACCCCCGTTTATGGTTCTGTAATTAACATTTCGTGGACTAACCAAAGACAAACAGAAAACTCCTCCTCTTGAAGCTCAAAGCGACGCGCTACGAATAAAGCTAAGCGTATGGGAAAAGTAGAAAGCTTCTTTAATTTATTCCTAGTAGGTGAATGAGTAGAGTGTGTGACTACAAATTCGAAGAACATTTTACTACCGATCGAATCCCATTCCCTTATATATAATAAGAAAGTAACTGTTGGGAAGGAAGTCTTTCCTTTACGTATCTACTCACACCCAGACTACTACTATCGTTAACAGCCTTTGGATGCTTCCTCATTCCGTCTCCTGCACAGCAGTCAGGCTAACTTCAGTTTCGTCCAAACACAGAAAGTGTGTGAAAGACAGAAACACAGTCACACCATACAGAATATATTTTTTTAAAGGTGAATGCATGGGCGTCTCTATCGTGTAAAAATTGGAAAGGACTACTAGAACAAAATATACTTGTATATCCCAAGCAAATTTACGTGGAAATAGGTAAATGGGAAACTGCTGACTTAGCAATGTCAACCGTGATTGATGTCCATGAGAGATATAAGAATATAGCGTAAGCCACATTATTTGATGTTACTCTGTCCAGGTGTTCTGGCTTGGTTCTCTCGCGTTAGCGTGCCTCAGAGAACAGCCTTTCAAACTTCCGCCTTTACGTAGGCCTACAAGGTAACCACACTTTTAACGTGACGAAAAAACGTGATTTCTACCTGCCTCCTTGCGGCCAGCAGCCAGCGATGGGTGGGAGGGTAGAGCCTTTTGCCCTGTTCTGGTTTGGCGCGCACCAAATGATGGTGAGTGTAGGAGGTCGTGGTAGAAATAGAGGAAGGTGACCATATTCAGATACTTGGTAATTGACCTGTCACGTGCATGACTAGCAAAACTCAAACTAGCAAAACAGTTTAAATATTAATGAAAGTGAGCAGGGCATGATTTAGTTCAAAACATAAATATGCACGCTTTGTATATACTTCATGAAACTGTGCAAAAATAAGAAGTCATTTTGGTTCCCCAAATTTGGATACGGCAGTAAGTGAAAATTTTTTGTTTGAAACTGGTTTGACATGTTTTCGTTTGATATTTTTAGTTTGAAAACTTTTGAATTTTTTTCGTTTGAATTTTTTTGTAATTTGTTTCAATTTTTTTTGAAACTTTGGTTTGAAATTTTTTCGTTTGAAATTTTTAGTTTGAAAAATTTGTTTCGAAAGTTTTGTTTAAAAAATTTTTGTTTGAAATTTGTTTCAAATTTTTTTGAAATTTTTTGTTTCAAAATTTTTTGTTTGAAATGTTTTGTTTTGAAATATTTGTTACAAAATTTTTGAAATTTTTCGTTTGAAAATTTTTGTTTCGAAATTTTTGTTTGAAATTTTTGTTTCAAAATTTTTGTTTGACATTTTTAAAAGTTTGTGCACTCATTAGTAAAGAACCGGAAGTGTTTAAAACAAAAACCTCTGGTAACATTGTTTATCATGATGTAATAGTACACGTCAGAACATGGGGTTGTACTTGAAATGAAAAAACACAAATCATTGAAATGGATCATTTTATTACACTCCACATACATCCATACCAGATAAAGGATCTGGATATTGTCGATACAATGTATTTTGAACTTCTTGCACTAGTTTGTCTTTAGCGTATAATTTTAATTCCAGTTGAAGTCTTTTAAGGTCTATTGCAATATCAATTGGTGGAAACTCAATGTCCATTTGATCACAAATAAATTGTTTATCAATACAGGTATGCACCCACGAACGATGTGGACAACCATCACAACATCTAGATACATGTTGTACAATACGCATGACACATTTTTCAAAATAGTCTTTCTCAAGAATATACTTGTTTTGTTGCACACTTCCACTGCATGTTTCACACACTGGAATACGTTGATGAATTTGTTCCATTCCGTTTGCGTTAGATACACCATGTTGCGAGGGACATGAAATGCACTCTTTTTACGTAACAGCACCATCTTTTCTTCAAGCACTACGCAGCACCACTTCATGATTTGAGCCTAATGATTTGACTATGGTCACATTTAGCTCATCATGAAAATAATCGTTCATTTGGTCGATTCGTGAACATAATATTTGCCATTCTTCAAAGTTCAGTTGTACGCCAAATTGTTCTGCTTTGCCCAATCGAATTAAAGGTTCAAATGTTCTAGCACTGATACCAATCATCACAGGTTTTGTTTGAAATATATTTATTGAATAAGAGCTTACGAAGATGAATTCTTTATCGTTAGAAGTACACATCTTTCCTCCTGAAAAGCACTTGCTCAAATGATTTCATGGGCTGACACTGTACTTGCTGATTTCATAGAGTTATTGCTGATGTCATTGGAAAGGAATGTGCTGACTTTTGAATTCATAATTTCATCACAGTTGCTGACGTCATGCTGACAAACCAAATTCATCGATCGCATGCAGCATACAACTATGTCTGATGTCAAAGGAATGTGCTAACGTTTGAATTCATAATTTCATCACAATTGCTGACGAAACCGGTTGTGTACTAAATTCAAATTGATGACTTCGACCCAAGAATCCTTTGTAACATAAATATACAGATCCAGTATTTAAGAAACGCAGCAGTTCTTCTTGTTTTGATGCTTCCATGGGTAAATATCTTGCTGGTAAAATTATATTCTTATCATTTTCAAGCTTCACTACGATTCTTAATCCAAACTTTGTAGGGATTTTTTGATTAGCTAAGATTCTATAAGGTACATTCTGTTGTAAATCAGTAATCTTGGTAAATGATTTCATCACATCACGTGTGTTTAGAAACTGCAGACAAGTAGCCATGATGACGTTATCATGAATACTAACTCGAACGATACTTATATATGATGCAAAACTGATGACGTTGCATTATCATGTTCTGACGTGTACTATTACACCATGATAAAAAATGTTGCCAGAGGTTTTTGTTTAAACAGTTCCGGTTCTTTACTAACTTTTAAAAATGCCAGACAAAAATTTTGAAACAAAAATTTCAAACAATAATTACAAACGAAAAATTTCAAACAAAATTTTGAAACAAAAATTTCAAAGCAAAAAATTTCAAACAAAAAATTTTGAACCAAAAATTTCAAACGAAAAAATTTCAAACAAAATTTTGAAACAAAAATTTCAAAACAAAATTTCAAAAAAAATTTGGAAAAATTTCAAACAAAATTTTTAAACAAAACTTTCGAAACAAATTTTTGAAACTATAAATTTCAAACGAAAAATTTTCAAACCAGTTTCAAACTTAAAAATGTAAAACAAAAATTTTGAAACAAATTTCAAACAAAATTTTGAAAAAAATTTCAAACAAAATTTTGAAAAAAATTTCAAAAAAAAATTGGAAAAATTTCAAACAAAAAATTTTTAAACAAAACTTTCGAAACAAATTTTTCAAACTAAAAATTTCAAACAAAAAATGTCAAACCAAAGTTTCAAACAAAAACATTTTGAAACCAAAATTTAAGATTGGTACTCAAATACACCTGTGTCTTATCAAAAAGTAATAAATCCTGTAGTTATTCAATAATAAAGCCGTATCAACAGCCGTATCAAAAATAGGTCAATAACCTTTAAATTTTGAATATTTGACCATAAGAGGAACACCAACATTTACAATGGGTCCTAGAAAAACGTTTACCGAATTTTGTTATTTGATAATTCCCAAATTTAAAAGGGCACATAAACATATAAAGGTAATAAACCATATAACGTGCTAAATACTTATCAAAGGGGTCAATAACCTCCGAAAATTTGAATTTGGTAGTTCTTTACCCATGAAAGGGAACGATGTGGACCATCCAAATTTATAGTGGTACATATTGAAGACCTGTACGAAGATATCAAATGCTTATATTAAACAATTTCTAAAACTGAGTGGATGAGCCAAGATACCCCTCTCAAATTTTAAAGGGTACATCAATGTACCCATGTCTTATGATAAGAAATGAACCTATATACATGACCATATAACCATATACGGTAATAAGACCGCATCAAACGGGATAAATTGGGCCAAAAAACAAACACGTGGTACAACATATTGCTTATGTTTATATTTTGGCAATTTTTTTACCCATGAATGGGAACGATGTGGACCACCCAAATTTATCATGATACATATTGAGGTCATGTACTATGATAGCGAATGCTTAAATTGGAAAAAATCCAAAATTTAAGGGATTGGCTATGGTACCCCTCCCGGGGTGCATCAATGTACCTATGTCTTATGATAGGAAATGGACCCCTATACATGACCATATAGTCATATAAGGTAATAGGACCTCATCCAAGGGAATAAATTAGGTCAAAAACGAAACACGTGGTTGTACTAAAGTTTGGCAATTTCGTACCCATGAAAGGGAACGAGATGGACCACCCAAATTTATAGTAATATATATTAGGGTCTTATAATATTATACCAAATGTTTAAATTGGGCAATTTCTAAAATTGAAGGGTTGGGCCAAGGTACCCCATCCCAAATTTTTAAAGGGGTGCACCAATATACCCATGTCTTATAATAGGGAATAGACCAATATACATAACCATATAATCATATAAGGTAATAGGACCTCATCCAAGGGGATAAATTGAACCAAAAACAAACACGTGGTTGTACTAAAATTTGGCAATTTCGTACCCATGAAAGGGAACGAGGTGAACCACCCAAATTTAGCATAATACATGTTAGGGTCTAGTACTATAATACCAAATATATAAAATGAGCAATTTCTAAAATTTAAGGATGTACCTATGTCTTATGATAGGCAATAGACCCCTATACATAACCATATAATCATATAAGGTAATAGGACCTCATCCAAGAAGATAAATTGGGCCAAAATACCAAACACGTGGTTGTACTAAAATTTGGTTATTTTGTACCCATGAAAGGAAACGAGGTGGACCACCCAAATTTATCATAATACATGTTAGGGTCCAGTACTGTAATACCAAATGTTTAAATTGGGCTATTTCCAAAATTTAAGGGATGGGCCAAGGTACCCCTCCCAAATTTTTAAAGGGGTGCACAAATGTACCTATGTCTTATGATAGGTAATGGACCCCTATACATAACCATATAAGGTAATAGGACCTCATCCAAGAGGATAAATTGGGCCAAAAGACCAAACACGTGGTTGTACTAAAATTTGGCATTTTGTACCCCTAAAAGGGAACGAGGTGGACCTCCCAAAATTTATCATAATACATGTTAGGGTCTAGTACTGTAATACCAAATGTTTAAATTAGGCAATTTCCAAAATTTAAGGGGTTGGCCAAGGTACCCCTTCCAAATTTTTAAAGGGGTGCACAAATATACCCATATCTTATGAAAGGTAATGGACCCCTGTATACACCCATATAATCATATAGGATAATAACACCTCATCAAAGGGGATAAATTAGGTTAAAACCTCCAAAATTTGAATTTTTGGCAATTTTTTACCCATAAAAGGCACCCCCAATACTGATAGAGGTACATACTATGGTCCTAGGTTACCATACCAAATTTTTAGATTTGGCAATTTCCAAAATTTAAGGGGGATGGTCCTAGGTACCCCTGCCAAAATTTGGGGGGTGGGCCAAGGTACCCCTGCCAAAATCTAGAGGGGGTGGTCCTATGTACCCTAGGTCATTGACCCCGGGCCAGGGACCATGGGTTCTGAGGCAGGGACCCAGGGGCCAAAAGTGTCCTCAGGTATCGCAATTACTACTGCAGTGCATAACGTCAGATAAGATTTCAAATAATATATCGATAGATGATAAACATAGTTTATTAGCACTATATTTTACAACTGGTAGTAAATGCAAACAAAGAAAGAATAATACAGTAAAAGCACCTTATTCGCCCTTCCTTTATTCGCGTTTTCACTATTCGCGGATTAAAAAAATGCGACCCAATTCCTATATTCCCGGCTAAAGATTTCTTTATTCGCGCATCTAATAAGTACGTACATACATAATAATAAAAAGGATTCCAATAGGTATCCAACCCAATATCCTTTGTAAACGCCGTCAAATGGACTAATAAAATGTAAAATAGACCTTATTACAACTTTGCCTAAAGTATGTTGTTAAATGATATCGCCGCTGTATTGGTTCGGACTTTGACCTAAGCCGCATTCGCTGCGATCGGTGTTTTTGAGAATGTAAACAAACAGAATGAAAGCAACCTTATTACGCAATGAATAAGTATATTTTTAATTGCCACCACATTATTAGACGTTCCGTCCCTTGGTAAGAGCTGCTTTGCGTGTTTTATTGTTTCGTCTTTCCATTCGTTACAAAAATTGTGATCGAGTAACACGTCTCTACGCTGTCTTCCTAATTTATACAGTAATATCAACTTAAAAAATGAGAAACGAGTTTCGACACGAAAAAATATGTGTTACCGCTTAAAGTGAAAATAGGAATGCTTGATCGTTTACGTCTTGGAGAGTCGTTTGCATCCATATCACGCTCATTCACAATGTCAACGAATCAACTGTACGACCGATAAAAAAAAATCCGAAGATAAAATAAGGTCGTCTGTAGCTTCAACTTCACTGTCAGCGAAAATTGTTCGTGATCCAGCAATAGAAAAAATGGAAGTGGCGTTGTCATTATGGATCGAAGACCGCAACCAAAAAAGGGTGCCCCTAAGTGGTCGAATGGTCCGGAAGAAGGCAAAGCGTCTTTACGCTCATTTTAAAGAACCTGATGGTAGTTGTAGTGGTGAATGTACAGATGGAGGATTTCAAGCATTTTAAGGTGAGACAATCATTGTAACATTAAAATCGTTGGAGAAGCTGCATCTGCAGACACTGCTGCAGCAGAACGATATCCAGGAGAATTTGCAAACTTAGTAGCTGATGGAGGATACAAACCTGAGCAAGTATTTAATGCAGACGAAACTGCACTGTTTTGGAAGAGAATGCTAAACAAAACATTCATTTCTAAAAGCGAAAAGTCTGCTTCTGGATTTAGGGCAGCAAAGGATAGAGTTACACTGCTGCTATGTTCTAATGCATCTGGAGATTGTGTCATTAAACCACTAATGCTTTACAGATCATTAAATCCTCGGGCTTTAAAAAATCAAAACAAGGACGACCTGCCAGTATTTTGGTGTGCTAATAAGAAAGCGTGGGTTACAAGCGCTATTTTTTGTGACTGGTTCCGGAATTGTTTTGTTTCTGAAGTTGAAACTTATTTAAAAAAACAGAATTTAGACTTTAAAGCAGTTCTAGTTTTGGACAAGCAGCAGGTCATCCTCGCGAACTTTAAACTATGCATCCAAATATAAAAGTGACATTTTTACCTCCCAACATGACGGCTTTGCTTCAACCTATGAACCAAGGAATAATCCAGGCCTTTAAGCTCTATTACATTATACGAACCTTAAAAATCGTATTGGATAATATGGAATGTAATCCTGATATGAATGTTACGAAATGCTGGAAGAAATTTGACATAGCAAAATGCATCGTAAACATAAAAGAATCATTGGAAGAACTGAAGCCCCACACATTGAAGTCATGCTGACTGCGGAAAATGAAGAATGTGTGCAAATTCAAACTTTGACTGCAAACATAGCCGAAATTGCGAATGGAATAGGACGAGATGGGTTCGAACAGATAGAATCAAGTGACATTCAGGAATTGCTTGAATCGCAAGATAAAGATTTGACTGAAACCGACTTGGAGGAAATGTTAAATTCACAGCCCATTGAAGAAGAGGCTTCAACAAGCACTAGAAACGTGACATTTAATTTGAAAAATCTTAGTGAAGGTTTAAGAATGGCAAATGAGCTTTGTGATTTCTTTATGAAAATTGATCCGTCTATGGAACGAAGTCATATTTTTAAGAGGCAAATTGCTAATGCTACTGCTGAATATCAGTCTGAATTGAAGGAGCTTTTAAAAACTGCCAAGCAAGAAAAAATTACAAAATTCTTCAAACCATTGCCTAAGCCTGAAGATAATAATTCATCAATATGGTCAAAAACTTCAATTACAGTAAATTGATTTTTTATATATGTATTTGTTTTTTTTTTTTTTATTTTGTCACCTAGGAACGTATCCCCTATAATCCCATTTAAATTACCATTCCGTATTCACTGTTTCTGTATTCGCGGCATATTTATGGAACATATACGTCGCGAATAAAGAGCTTTTACTGGACAGTTGTAGCTACTTATACACAGAAATCACATTTGTATGTCTACCCTACCCTTCTGCACGATAAACAACAGAGCAATAAACACATTCTTCGTCTTCATTGTCGCCATCGCCAGTGGAAATGAAAGGAACAGTGTAGTCTGAATCACTGTCTTCATCAGAAGATCGAGACTTCTTTGATGTAGACCTAGTGGTTTTCTTCTTTTGAAGGTTTCGGTGCGGCTCTCAAGATATTTGTCTTGCTTTTCCCCCTATTTGCGACAGAAATTACAGACTTTTGCGTGGACAATGCATACCGATATGAAAATGTGTGCTTACTGTAGCTTGTCCTCTTAACCTACCACTTGTGGATGGACCTGGTAATCCTGGAGGAGGTCGTATGTCAAATGGTGAAAGAGAGGGGGATTGTTCAAGAATACATTACTCTTGGGACGGCGAATGTCACTGCTGTAGGAGTAGGATTAGTAGGCAACGGCGCCGACTTTTGAAAATTTGTATGGGTGTATATCAATTGCGGGGCGTTTTAGCTTATGTGTTTTCAGGGAAGTCTCGATATTTGATTGATTTATTTTTAGTTAAAATCTTTTATGAACACTGTCATAAAGGGCTGTGCTGTGGTAAAGTAAAATATGCCAGTAATAAGGATAAGTTGGGGCTGCCTAGCTCAGTCGGTAACATGGCCGACTTGAACCCAAGAGAAATGGGTTAAAACCGGGTTCATACTAAACTCTTGTGGGTGCGGCGCACCCACAAGATTATTTGTGTGGGCGTCGGAGCCCCGGTGCACCCACGTAGTTAGCGCGCATGCTAGTAGGTGTGACACTGCTTTGAACAAGTAGGAAGTCACTGTTGTCGAAGACATTAGAATTGAAAGGAACGATCCCGCACTTTCTAATTCCACTGATGGTAGTTTGCATACTTGCAGTTCGTACTTAGGCTTTATCAAAACTCACACCAACATAAGGCATAAAAACCCGTTGAAACGGGTGGCTATCGAACCAGAAATCACTTTCTTGTGAATAGAACTGCTTAAATGGACCCATGAAACTCTCATGAACCCCAGAGGTTCGAGCTTTGTGTCGAGTGGAGTGGCAAGCAAACACTGATGACACTGTGAGTTCTTCCTACTTGAATAATGTCCAGGATCCATGCGAATAATATCTATCCAGTATCACGAGCACAAGAAGATCGCGAGGTGGATTTTAGAACTTCAACGAAATGTTCAAAACCACTGTAAAAAAATGTGCATTTTTATCCAATTTGATGAGTGGTATGCTGCTACGGATCCTGATGGTGTTCCATGTAACAATTCCGGTTCATACGCACACATAGAAAGAACAATTATAGGAGAAACATATGCACCTCAAGCCTTCATGCATGACAAAATAATTAAGGGACCCCGCTCAGCTGGGAGAGTCTTGTAACCTGGCGTTTTCCTTTGACACTCAGGACTTGAGAGCGTGTACCTTGGACAACGGGTATACCAGTTTCATCGACATTGTACACGTTTGATGGTTGAAATTTAACCTATTGTGGTTCTGAATTGCAGAAAGTTAAGAAAAACAGCCTTTTTAAAGGAAAACTTTTGTTTCTTGAAATTGAGATGTATTCTGGCTTTCGAAATGAGTGGATAGAGTGCCTATTCAAAAACTTGTGTAACCATTTTTCTTTCCAGCGATATTGGTTCTTGTCAAAAATGAATATTTGATGTTGTTCTTCACAGCAAACTGATAGGCTAGAATACGAACATCTTGACACCTAAACCTATAAAAACGTTCATCCAGTACCTGGAGAGTTTATCCTCAAGCTCACTACCTTAGGTATTTACGTCCAATCATGATTGAAAACGTTGCTGAGTGTTTGCATTTTGACGTGATCTAGGAGATTTGATTTGGGAAATTGAAACACTTTGGATGCCTTCAAGAACCATATGTCTTTCTTCTTCACAGCCGACTGCTTTTTCTATATTGCCCCTGTCCCTCCGTCTAGACATCTGCAAGAAGGATGCAATGCTGTAGTTTTGTGTAAAGGACGTTCAATTTCGAATTGTCGAAATTAGAGCCTCATTCTGTTTCTAAAATTGAGAAACCACGTCGAATTCTAAAGATGACTGCTGTGAGCTGTTACCGAACAGTCGACTTGAAAAATAACATGATCTATTTGTGCTGCAATAGCTATTCTAACTACAAGCATTCGGACTCATTCCAGGTCTGACTGCAGGTTTGATGTGCTAAGTTATAGCAGGGAAAAACTTTCATTGAAACCTTCACAAGCAGCCTACACGTCCAGATACTTCTAGACAACACAACATCGACAGTGCGCATTAATTCGCATAGTTATCGCGTTTGGGCTGCTGTATTGTGGCGAGATATTAACGCATCCCTAAATAGGAACCTACCCTAAATATGGACACTTTATCCTGATTACTCATATCGTTCAAATGCAACATAACTTCACAGTAGGTATTCGCCGAGGATTGTCTCTTCCTTACGGCGCTCATATATAAATTGTTATGAAGAAGGAATAAAATGGTTCCTTAATGCTTTCTAGAATTTCGGAACTTAGTAATGTGATGCACGTTAACTTATTATTATTATTATTTTGCAAGAATTTTTTAGAACGAATGATTATTTTTGAATTACATTTTAAATTGAATTACTTCTTAAATGGTGTGAAAACAATTACGCGAAACCACAAACAAAATATAGAGTGACACTCAAGTGACAAATGTGTGACAAGGCAATAAATACCAATAAATAGAAAATAGCCAATGGTAAAGTCATGTAGAGACTAATGCAGAAAACTCACGGGGAGGGTTCAGTATATTCGGTTCACGCTGGACTTGAGAAATTTCTCGCATATTTTGAAGCTTTCTTGTGAATATGTGGTCAGCGAACGCGTCTTTTTAGATGGAATACTAGGGTTTGATTCTCGGCAGGAGCATGTGTGATTAAGATTCAACGTTACGTAGTAGATCTACGTCGTGGTACTGAAAATGAATGATCGAATGAATTTTCATTTGCTTTACAAATGGCCGAAATCAAATTAATACTTAAAATTTCAATGCATCATGAAAATAATATCGTGTCCCTATTGTGCAAGTTAATAAATATAAATATACGATTAATGAGTCATGTTAATGTTTCATTGTTACTTCGTTTTTTTATCCGTTTCAAATTATAAAAAATGAAATGAAATCTCTGTGTTTTACGGCCCATGGTTATGTCGGTTAGGCTAAAGGAGACGGTGATTATGAGAAATGAATGAAATGGTGGAATGAAGAAAGTGGGAGGAAATGGAAGAACCCCGAGAAAACCCACGGGCACGGTGTTCGTCCACCACAAGGTCCATACCGCGCGAGCTGGGATCGAACCAGGGACCCCAAGTACCGGAGGTGAACGCTCTACCACTGAGCCACCGTAATCCCTGTTACAAATTGTACTGGTAATAATTATGTATGATAATTAGTATGAAAGCAAACGATTTTTACAGAATGAATTGGGAAATTCATTTTGAAAAAATGGTTTGAACATTGTTTGCAACATTATCTGTTCCCCTCTTATTGCATTTTTTGGTGAGTAAATTATATGAAATATAGTTAAATCATTCTGTAGGATACATACTGAATATATGATTATCTAGTATCAAAGTCATTATTATTTTTTCTGTGTACCTGATGTCGGAATTTAAAAAATGCTTTCAAAGTGAGGTTCAGAAGGCGATGTTTGATTTTAAGGTGAAGGAATACAAAGCAGTCATTGTCGATGTAACTTTCCTGTTTTAGAACTCTGGAGCCGCCATTAATGAAGAACTACTTGAATTAAGGGGTAGCGGATCGGATTTCTACCATATAATTAATCATAATTTACTTTCATGTAGTTTTGAAACTCGTAGCATTGAACGTGTATGTTTATTAATCAGTCCCGTGCTGGGACACCGGGACATCTCCCGGTGTGCCCTCCGAGGTACAAGTTTTAAATAAATTCCTACAGTTGTTATTGGTAAAGAACCCTTAATAAATACAGTGCGCCCTTACGAAACCACATCAAAGATAAACGGTTTTATTCTCCTGTATAGCATAGTTTTGTACAATAAATGCATATTATTGATAAAGAACCCGTGAAGGGTACAGTGCGCCCTATAAACATTACATTATAAATAAGTGGTTTTAGTTCTTATGTATACCAGTTCTGTTTTCATATAGTGGTTGTTGGTAAAGAACTTGCGAAGGGTACAATGCGCCCTTAGGCGGCCTGCGAAATATCACATAAATATTTTTTAATTCTTCTGTAACCAGTTTTGTATTACACATTCATACAGTTGCTATTGGCAGAGAACAGGTAAAGAGTACAATCACTTTTCAAAAAAAATGTATAAAGCCAGTAAAACAATTAACATGTAGGTCTATTTGGTAAGATAATATAAGAGTTTTTCGTGCTGCTACTCATTTATTGCCAAATGGTTTCAGAAGCTAAGTGCAATCAATATAGCGCAGTTTAAACAATTCAAGTTTTTTTAGAGCTCTTTATTTACAAATTTGATTATTTCTGTGTGTTTTAGAGTAGTGTTCGAATTATCAGTGCCTATTGTATTTCTAAAATATAGTTATATTGATTTATTGGTATATATTTATCTTCATTTTGTTTGACAAAAAATTATTACAAGAATAAAAGTGTTTCTCTCGTAAAGACGTTTTCACAGTTCAGCTATTTACGTTATTAAACAAATTTGGTAGCTTTAATACATAAAGTGGCGCCCGTATATATAACAAACTTAATTAATATAACAAACGACGGGAGGTGATTCCTGACACCGATATAAAATGAAAAGTATACACAACTGGAATGTAAAAATGCCTCCTTTCGGCGCCTTGATCATCCGAAAATTTGTCGGAAAAAAAGGAAAAACAGCCATAAGTTAAGAACAAAACATCGGATTGAAGTCGGATAACAGAAATGTCCATTATTTTTAGTCACAGATTCCATTAGTGTACAATCGGATATAGTGCAGTGGCGGCGCAAGGATGACTCCCAAGAAACTGAAGTATTCCTGTGAGTATTTTATCAAACATGAATGAGGGAAATGAACCACAATCAACAATAAAAAATAATAGTACAACATTTAAGTTAGAAGAACACTTAGAATTCGTAAGAAGGAGAAGTACCATGTGTGATTGATCTATTTTGTCTCAGCTCAGAATAAACTACTCACGGAAGAATAATTTAAATGAAACGAAGTCATTAACGTATCATAGTTATATGCTTTAGGCTAATGGTGACGAATGATAAATGAACAGTTTTTCTGTCCAAGTCACGTGTGTGTGAAAATGGAAAAAATAATTTTGATTCACATTAGGTTTAAAACGACTGTGCATAGAACAGTCAGGCGTTATGTAAAGAAACATAACATGTAGTACCCAAAAAGGTAAATATATATGATGAACGAATGTACAAGGTATTCTCCACATGATAAGCATTCCCAAATATTACGTGAATCAATATTGGGCAAAAGTAAGCTGCGTTAAAGAGTTTTCTTCTCGTAATACGTAGGATAACGATACAAAGAAATGCGCTGAGACAATATACCTGATTTATCCTTTAGGTGAATCTTCTTCCAGGGATACCTTCGAGGGGCTTTTCCCCTTCCTTGGAGTTGGAAAACCGCCCCTTACCCCTAAGCTACAAAGAACTACATTGCTATTGTGAATATACAAAAATAGCTACCTAATGCAGCCCACTTACATTTTGATTTTGTCACTGCTGGAGGAATTTTCTAGAAGAAACTCGTTGGAATTACATCCATAAAATGGAGGAAAGTCTTTTTTCGACGATGTAATGTACCTACACGGAAGAAAGAGAATGTGGCACTTTTGCGTACACGTAGTAGCACGTACGGAGTTCATAATACGTTCACTAACGGCATGATGCTTTGGTCGCATACTACGGAACTGTTGTCCCTTGTGGCAGAATGCGGTCCTCCAGTTTTGTTGTGGAATGACATCAATTAGCGTGGCTGTGTTGTAGTAGGCATCTTCGCAACTTGTGAGTGATATACATAGTCTGATGATCTGGTGTTACGTGTAGAATTGCTGTATAAGGATGCGCTATACACCACGAGATCAATCCTAGGAAATATCTTAGGATTCATCTTCGGAAAAATGTTATGACATATCTTGTAGGAAATCCTACCCTTTTTGTACCGCACACGTGAAGAGTTTTCCTGTCTGACCGAATGACGTTTATCAACATTGTGAAATACTTCTATTTAATAAAAGTACAAAATTGAAGAATTACTATGCTAATAATACTGCATCCCACTGATATTAATAACAGGTGTTATATTGTTAAATTCGATACCTCTAAAAAAGAACATAAATGTCAGAAGGGTGCTGGAATACTTTAGGTGTACCACTTGTTAGAAGATTTACAAATAAAATTTAATACTTTCCATGGAAAGATATATTTATAAGGATCAAATTTCTGCAAACAACAGATTTAAATACATAGTAATACAGCTGTATTTTATGTTTACAATTGTAGGGTTACTAGTGTAAAATTATTATAAATGTTTTAACGACAGATAAAATCGGTGAGAGACAATGTTTAGCAGAAAGTGTCCAGCTAATTTTTCTAAGAAATGTTACAATCTCGGTAGTTTCTATTTACATTAGCTTAGTTTAGGCTGGTTCAGGTTAGTTACGGTTATGTTACGTTAGATTATATTAGTATATGGTTCCAGCTAATTTTCAAAAAGTGATAGAATTTCGCATACTTCTATTAATATTAGGTTAGTTTAAGTTAGTTAATTTCATTAGGTTAGATTTGGTTAGGTGTAAGTACTTGCATCTTCCATTTCTCCTGTAAATTTTGTATGTTTTGCCTACTTTTGGACCCCTTCTGCGAAACATTTACCTAAGTAAATGCATATGAAAGATGACCGGTGACACTATTTTCCACCGCCGATTTATTTCTGTATAGTTTACAGAAGCTATAGTTTATGTTTACAAGTGGAGCGCTACCACCACGATAACATGACAATTACTATTCAAACTCGTATCATTGCCGAAACCCACTCGTTTTCACTACATTAACTGACGCGCCTGCTTCCTTCGCTCGCACCCCCTGACTGACGCTCGGGCCGCGGCTTCGCCCTGCCCTGACTGTTATACATTCGTACTTTCCAGAGGCCACCTAGCACAACTTGGTTTGCGGTTTTTGCACTATAGTTTTTATGCTATATATCCAGACCCCGTATTTGTACGCAAATCGTAAAAGAATTGTAATTTATCATCAATTGCTTTTGACGGTTCTCTTGAGGGATTTTATTTATGCTATGTGAATAATTTTCATATCGGTTAACGTAAATCATTTAGGAAACATTGATAAATTATAATTTTTCAACAATTATTTCGAGTGGTACACCTAAAGTTAACCTGAACGATCAGAC
This sequence comes from Thermobia domestica, assembly GCF_964235325.1. Lineage (NCBI taxonomy): Eukaryota > Metazoa > Arthropoda > Insecta > Zygentoma > Lepismatidae > Thermobia > Thermobia domestica. The sequence goes on from NC_137458.1 coordinate 166,976,791, forward strand.
GATACCTCATCAGTTGTGTTTTTACTTGTTTTGTTTTCACTTCCTCTCACCTGATGTCGCTTAAATCGAAATCTTACGAATTTTCTTTCCGAAATAGAGCGTGCTCTAAACAAGAGAAATCTCATAGGATCGTTCAGAACACAGGAAATGACATGCGATTTCATGCCATACACGTTGAGATTTTGACTCTAGGACAAATCGTAAGAGATTTCGTAGGATCTATCCTATAGTGTATAGCACGCCTAACAGAATAGGATGTGTTGCTTTCAAAGGTAAAGTGTTGTGTCGAGGTATTCACGGTCGTGCAAAAGTGTAGACGTTGGTGTTTAAGTAAAATTGATTGCGTTAATCTGTACGTGCCTGCGCAATGGAAGATTACCCTATCCACGAGCTGGCAGATATGCTCCTCATTTATGGAGAGGTAAGGACAAATAGCACAGAGGCGAGACGTTTATATCGTGACCGTTGCCCTTAAAGGAGAGTAACCTTCCCTGTAATTCTTCCACGCCTCCCTATTCGCCTTCGAGGGATAGGGTATCTTCAATGTCCCCTACGTGAAATCGGAGGAAGTTGCACCATGTGGACAGTTGAATTTGAAGACAGCGTACTGGGAATGGTGATAGATCGTCCTGAAACTAGCAGCAGCCATGTGTAGGGCGTAAAAATCCAAATGTGACTCTAGTGAACGAACAGCAGCAGATATTTAGTGTGAGCGTGCGATTCGGTATGGTGGATAATTTTGTGGTAGGACCTTATTTATTACCGGCCCGCCTGTGTGGGAGTACATATCTTTTATTTTTACGTAATGCTCTCCCAAAATTGTTAGAACATGTGCTCTTGAACATAAGACAGCAGATGTGAATCCAACATGACAGTGCATCTGCACATTTTGGTGGATAATTTTGTGGTAGGACCTTATTTATTACCAGCCTGCCTTTGTGGGAGTACATATCTTTTATTTTTACGTAATGCTTTCCCAAAATTGTTAGTACATGTGCCCTTGAACATAAGACAGCAGATGTGAACCCAACATGACAGTGCACCTGCGCATTTTGACAGGAATATGTAGACCTACCCATGGTGGAAAGACTACAAGGTGGATGCAATGCAGTGCTACATTCTTGTCGCTCTGGCGCATGACGTCATCTCGGTTGCAGACGTGGCCAGCGAGAGTCAGATGAACTTTTAACAAGCGCTTGCTCGCTGGTATCTTACACGCAAACCTCTCTTCTATTTATAGTGATCTTAAACAAAGTAAATATTTTAGTACAAAGAATAATTATATAAACGTAATGTAATCAATGCTTAAGCTAAGTTAATTCAAAGGAAGATATTTACAATAGCAAAAGAAACAGCAATACCAGTTCATATTAAACAACTTTGAAGCTTGAACAAGCCAATATTACTCACCAGGCCCATGACAGTCAAAGGGAATCCGGAAGTACACTGTTTTAGTTCATAACTTTCACTGCGAGAGCGAGAGCGATGTCGATAGTGTCGCTCCGTCTCGCATGCTAATACTCACTTGTTTAAGAATGTGTCCATCTTTTTCTGATAAGAACCGATTCCAAGATATATCTTTTGGTGAGAAGTAATATTTGTATATCTTGAGCCGTCTTGTCTCAATGTGTTTACAATTGATTTCATATTTATAATTAATTTCCGCTTATTTTATAATATGTTGCTTGTTTGTATTATGTATGTGACATTCTTTAAAGCAGTATGGATGACTTGCGGCTGTGTCATTACCGATTGGAAAGAAGTGCTGCTACATGTTTTAGTATTTTCCAGAAAATAGGTTTGTTACATTATAACATTATAGGGTAAATAGTTAAAAGTTTCAGTGTTCGAATATCAATATTCACAAATAATAGTTTTACTAACTTTTATCTAAAATTAAAATTTTGTTGGATTTAGGTTCTGTGTGTTTAACGAAGTAATTGAGTAGCAAAGATACACGTAGGCCTATATATGGCTGACTGAACTTTTTTCGTTATATATACATAAATTTAGCAATACTTAACATGTTTGTATAAGAGCAGAGTGAAAGATAAGTGTAAATTTATCAAAAAAAGCTGTGGAACTACAAAATGAGTCCTGTTACACCTTCATGTACAGATTAAGAATAGGTGAACCAATCTAAAATCTTCGTTTAGTTGAATTATACTTTAGTGTCCCTTTCAGTACTGGGATTGAGTATAGCCCTCTCCCCCCAGTGATTTTTAACGAATCATAGTGATTCTAACGATTCATATTAGTTCATAATGAATCGGAATTGCATGTTATAAAGATGTAAGATGTAAATCTTGTGATAAGGAAGCTTTAGTATAAGTAGTAGTAGTAGCGGTAGTAGTAATAGTAGTAGTAGTAGTAGCGGTAGTAGTAGTAGTAGTAGTATTTATTAGCAATAGTAGTAGTAGTACTAGTAGTAGGAACGGGTTAGAAGTTCCGCAGGGGTTTAATGGGTTCTGTTCTCTATATAAGTACAATAAAAGTAGTAGAAGTAGTACTACTATTACCGGTAGTAGTAGTAGTAGTAGTAGTGATAATAATAGTAGTAGTAGTAGTAGTAGTGTAGCTCGGGTTTAGCGTAGGGATGGTCACAAATTTTCGGTTCCACGGAACCGGTTCTTGAAGATCTGATTTTCAGAACCGGTTCCGACCTGGATTTAAAGAACCGGTTCCGGACCCGGATCCGAAGAACCGGTTCCAGACTTGGAACCGAAAAACCGGTTCTGGCCATCCCTAGTCTAGAAGCAATCGTACTGCTGGAGTGTTGCAAATTAGCATATGGAAATTAGAGGTAATATACTATTTATATGCCCCGGGCGCCGGATTGGAAAGTCGCAAAATTGGGCAAATATTTGGGACAGTGGTTTGGTTTGATTGGTCAGGGAGGATCTAAGGCGAGTTCTTGCCCCGGGAGTCAACTAGCGTATTTCCGTCGCTGCGTGGCTTGTCCACGTGATTCTAGCCGCGGGTTGAGAACTTCCGCTCTCTTGTCGAAACACCTATTTGTTACACACACAATAATATTATCATTCTATCACCGGCGTGAACATTACAGCCTTCAGCTCATTTCTTTTTGAACACTCCTTATATATAATTTACGCATATGTCATACCTGTAAGGTAAGGGGAACCGAAGAATTTCAGCAATCAAAAGTCATTCCCTAAGACAGAAGACGTTCTGTTTCTCTCTGAGCGTTATTTATTTTCAAATATGACCTAGTACTGAAAGAGTACATGGAACATAATACCGGTACCTATAATGGTTATATGACAGTTCTGTCAAGAAGTGAGAGAATTGTTGCTTTAGCTTGGTACTAATGGAGGTTACGTGAAATGCAAAAAGTTGATTTTAAAAAAGTGTGCAAAAACAAGTACAGATAGAACTAATGCTTACAAATTAGGTTAGATAAACTTATGTATTTTAAACAAAATTTAGTGTAAATAACGGATGTTCTCTGACAGGAGTCCTAAGTATTCGTGTTATTTGTTAGGGATCGGGCTTTGCATGTTTCCAGCTAGTTCACGGAAACAATCCACTCGTTCAAGCAACTTAATGAAGAAATATAACTACTACTTAATTAATTTGAAACGAATTTTGTTTTTAAAAAACAGTATTCATCAGGCTTTGAAAAACAAAATCCACATGAGTCCTTGTGGGTATTTTCGGTTTAAATTGATTTTGTGAAAGTTTCTTTGCGACGGTAATGTTAAAATGTGAATCTGTAATATCATATAGGCTACAATAACTTGTTTCGGGGAATGAGTGGTTCAGTAGTAGATCTCTCACCTGTGGCGCATGGGGTATTTGGCTCGATCCAGCCCAGCCAAACGGACTTTGCAGTGGACAAACATCATGCTTATGGCTTTTCTCGGTAAACTCCCGTTTTGTCATTCCACTATCATCCACCGTCTCTTTTAGCCTTGATGGATAATTATGCAACATTAAATTGAAAAAGATCTTCAGCTCTCGAGCTGGAGTAGTAGGTAGCGAACGCACTTTTGTTGCACCGCTAGGATTTCTTGGTCAGATTCCTGGTTGTTCGGATTCAAGAACTATCAGTTCACGTCTGATATAATTTTAGTGCTAGAAAAAGAACTGAAACTTCAACAAATAAATGCAAGACTGTTTTCTGTATACTGATAGAAGAGGCTTCAAGATGCTGGTGATGTGTTAGGGGAAACTTTTATGAAGAGCAATAGAATAGCAGTGTGCAGCGATCTGAACAGACAGTGATAGTGTAAAATAGTTAGCCTCTTTATTTCCAATGATGCCAAATTGTTGGTGTAACGAAAGTGCTATATGTGTTGAGTGTATTGTGAGGATCAGTGCCTAAGATTATTACTGCCAACAAAACTCACGGCAAAAACACGTTAGCGAAAAAGAACAGAGGTTGGAATGAAGCCCCCTGTTACAGGCACTGCCGAACATTAAAGCTGATTGTCACTTAGAACTGTCGTTCGACTAAGATGAAAGTGACCCAAGGCTGTGAGCACCAGTTCTCACAGCCTATGTCGAAATCATTTCGCCCCGAATTGCATGATAGGGACATAATGTGTTTGTTGCACAACTGAAACTGTTGATAAGGGATCACAAAGCTTTAGCACACGCCTATGTTGACGCGAATATGCAGCATTGACTGCTGATGTCTGGAAACGTGTGATATGGTTGGATGAGTCTTCGTTCATTATATTTCAAATCACGATCGTGTTTATGTGGTCAGACACCAGAGAAGCGTATAATATGCAGTGTCTCCACACAACCATGAAACATGGTGGACACTTGTGACCATGTGGGAGGCAATATCTTGGCTTTTATGGGGTTCTATGTTGACGCTTACCGGTCTCGCCCTTGCTGTGATTATGATCCGATTTTGGGGGACCGTTTGTATCCTATGCGCGGGATGGTGTTTCCGGTCAATTATGCCATATTCCAGGATGATAATGCGCCCATTCATACAGCTGAAGCTGTTGTGTCATGATTTGAGGAACATGTAGATGAAATTGAACAATACCCCTGGCCCGCCGAAAAATGGACTAATACCGTCCGACGTAGAGAGAACTACACGCAGAATGATGCAGTATTCCACTCTTGCTAATCACCTCATCTATGACTCCATTAAGTCACATCAGAGCTGTTCTAAGGGCGAAAAGTAGTGCAGCCCTATAGTAATCTAGTAAGTTACATTTTTTCAGGTGTTCCATTGAATTGATACGTATCTGTATAGCAGTATTCCTTTGTCATCAAGCGCGTACACAACTTCAAGACGGGAGACCCGGGTTCCACTCCCGGTGAGCTCATGTGGTTCTAATTCCATGTTAAGCAGAGGTGCATGTCTCATATTGAATAGATGTTGAAAGGGACATTATGCCCTGATCCAACCAACGAAATAACATAGTAAATACTATTCATCAAATATAAAAACATGTACTAACTCAGGGTACAAAATTTCAAAATCAGATGCACTCGACAATCGAAAAATGATGGTCGCCAGTATCTCTCATTTACAAATTATGAGAGCCCCCCCACGGCCTTTGGTTTGAGAAAGAGACAATTAGATTCAGTATAATCAATTTTGAATTGGACAATTCATATACATGTTAAAAAGTATCTTAAGACTGCACTTTTGTGTAACGTTCTCTTTGTACTGAAGTACCAGTTGTCGATTGCAGTGATAACGGTATCTCATGCAAATATCATTTTTTTAAAAATGTTTTACTTTACACCGCTTGACTCATCGAAAGGGCCCGGGTCAAAATTGTTCCGCGACAAATGGACCCTAGTCAAAAGGGAATTGCGTCAAACGGGCCCCGGTCGAGGGGCCCAACTAAAAAAGGCCCGAGTCAAACGGCCCTGCGTCAAAAGTGCCCTTATCAAAAAGTCTCCGCAACAAAAGAGCCAAATCAAAACGCTCCTCATCAAAAGGACCCGGGTCCACAGAGTTCCACGACAAAAGGGTCCGCTTCAAAAGGGCCCGTGTCAAAAGGGCGCTGCGTCAAAAGGGCCCGAGTCGAAGGGGAACTGCATCAAACGGACCTGGGTCAAAAGGGGCCCCGCTACCAAAGGGCACGAATAAGAACGACCATGAGTCAACGGCCCTGGTTGAAAGGGCCCCGCATCAAAAAGGCACAAGTCAGAAATGGCCCGGGTCAAAAGGGCCCGGTAAATAGGTTCCACGGGTAAAAAGCTTGAGATCAAAGCAAGAGTGGAGATGAGGCATGCACAAGAGGATAGTGTCCCCTTAGTAAGTTGAAGTGTTTGTGAAAAGAAGGAAAAATATCTGTGGTTATTAGTAACAAATAGGAAAACTGAATGGTGATATTAGTTTTGTTTGCTTGTTGATTGTTCTGCAACAATCGCTATCGCTTAAGTCGTTCTCCATGAAAGTTTGCTTGCACTCTCGTATTTCGAAGTTGGTTTTCTTGTGACATAGCCCAATCCAACTTTATCTATTGTTGACTTTCCACTTAGTTCTAAAATTCCATTTTTACCCCTGGATCAAAGTATAGTATAAAAATATTCTGTGAAAAAGATTAGATTAATTTTACTGTGAGAAGACATGTGGATCTATATACAGGGTTAGTGAAAAGTATTGGGACAGAACAATATAAAGGACATGCGTGGACGGAGGAAAAATAAATGTTACATACAATTGGTATTATTGGAAAAACTGCATTGATTTGGATTGTGGTCACCATGGAAAGTATCTTGAATTTGTGTATTCAAGCCTAAGCATATCACACAATATTGTTTTAAATGTAAAAGGTTATGCTTTTACACTTCAGCTTAGGCTTGAATATTCCCACAAATGAGAATGTGAATCATTTTTGACACATCATCTGTTTGAGAGAGTGTGCTATGTTTAACATATGTATGTAATAGAAAAATGTATCATGATAGGGCAGTAACAAAGAGACGCACAGATGGAGGAAAAGGAAATGTTACAATTTGGCATTGGTGTAGAAACTGCGTTAAATGATTTAGTGTACATCATGGCAGCCATCTTGAATGCCGCATATTGTATACCAAACAATATTTTTAAATAGAAAGAGGTATGTTTGTCACATAAATTGATGCTAGAATCTCCCTACAAACTACATTTATCGTCCGTTTCAAAAGCATCGGAGTCTACGTTTATTATTTCCGAAAATACGCCACTATCATAAGAACCATGGCTTGTCGCGGTGGTATTCATAACCAAAAGCTCAACTAAAAAGAGGAAGTGAATCCTAAGCAAACTACAAGGATGTTGAAACAGTCATACAAACCCACTGGCTAATAGAAAAAGGAAAAGAAATATAGTTACATGTTTTTGCCTTTTGAGTACTCATTTCTTTTTAGGGCATATATACTTGACACAGCATGTCAATTAAATTACGCAATACGTGACCTGTGCGCATGAAGGTGAAAAATATTCGTGAAAAGTAAACAGGAGGTACTAGTTGCATGCTGCACTTGGTTTCTAACAGTCAACTGCGTGTTCTACTGCCGGAACTGACCTTGATAGGTGCGCCTTTACTGGACGCGTTGTAACAAGAGGGCAACTATAATTACCCATGAGTCTCTTGCAGCTATACAGCGAGCTGTGTGCGTTCTGTGCAGGGGCGAATCCAGGGAAGGGGGCGATCGCCCCCCCCCCGAAAGAGGAAAATTTCTTATTTTATATATATAAATAAAACCCACCCCAAAGTTTGAAACCCTTAAAAGTAGGAGTATGACAACCCCCCCAGAAGTCGGTCCTGGATCCGCCCCTGTTCATAGTCAACGTAAGGTATGTATGAATGTTCAGTATCTTAGGTCAGAATACATAGTTTGTTGAACGTTACTCCGCAATTTACTTAATGAACATTGTAGGTTTTATTTGTTTTTTTTTTAGCATGAAAGAAACACATGGGTTTATCTCACATTTTTCTTAGATAGCCGCTTGAAAGTGGTACGTACTAGTCATATACTATTTATGGAGACATTCGTGACGGGATTTACGTTCATTCATTGATTTAGTTCAACAAGTGATCTCTCTCCTGCTAGTTTTAATTTCAAAAATTCTTCAAATAATGTATGCCTGTGTAGAGGACTGTATCTTTAGTGTTCATGGTTCTGGAGTTCAAGTCCTAGAGGGAGCGTCGAATTTTCGATGTAGATTCAGCATTGAGAGGCAATTGGGGAACTATGATTAAAAGAGGTAGTGATATCTGTGGCTTATTTCTCAAAATTACTAGTCTAATACTTTACAAGCTATAAATGATACGACTCTGGATTTCACAAGTTCTTGCAATTTCTGTTTCTCAAAGCTTTAGGACTTGTGAACAGGCAGGGGCGGATCCAGGGGGACGATTGGGGCAAAGATGAAACTTTATTTTATATATAAATAAAAGCCATCCCAGAGTTTGGAGCTCTTAAAAGTAGATCTAAGTAGCAGTATTACAACCCACCGCCCCCCCAGAAGTCCGTTCTCGATCCGCCTGGTTCTGTGTCACTTCCTCTCTGCTCCTGGCTATGTTTGCGAAAATATTGTTTGCTTTCCATGCTTTCGGGTAAGGGGTAAGACACCTTTGCACACTTTGGGAGAGCGGGAGGTAGTAACATAAAATGGTCGATAGACGACCGATGTTAATGTAGAGTTCATAGTTTCAAGCAGTGGCATATACTGGTTTGAAGGCATGGGCTACTCTGATCTTGTATATTGTTATTATTATTAATGATAATAATAATAAAAGTAATATAATAATAAGTATAATCATCATAATATGCATATCAATGAACAAAAATTGGTTTGATGTGTTTTATTTGAATTTTTGTTTCGAGACCATTAATGTTTTTCGCTGTAAATGAAATTCCATCATACCTTTGCGCAGTTAACTACTCGTGGATTGCATTCGTAAAATGTTAATTTTACCAATGTCACTTCCCTCAAGAGTCGCCTCTGTTACTGACGTTGGGTGTCATTCCGTACCAATCTTGGCAAAAATTCTGAGTATAGTAACGTAACGCAAAAATGCAGACAGTCATTATAATTGTTTATTATCACCATCTAAATCGCAAATTTTTGCGTTGTGTTAACAAGCGATTCTCGGGCCGTTTTGTTGCGGAGAACTTTTGACCCGGGCCCTTGTGATGAGAGGCGTTTTGATTCGGGACTTTTGACTCGGGCCCTTTTGTTGTGGAGACCTTTTCACGCAGGCCCGTTTGACTCGGGCACTTTTGTTGCGGGACTCTTTTCGACTCGGGCTCGTTTGACGCAGGGCCTTTTGACTCGGGTTCTTTTGTCGTGGGGTCCTTTTGACCCGGGCCCTTTTTATGAGGCGTTTTGATTCGGGCCATTTTGTTTCGGAGACCTTTTGACTCGGGCCTTTTTGTAGCGGGGCCCCATTTGACCCGGGCTCGTTTGAGGCAGGTCCCTTCTGACTCGGGCAATTTTGTCGCGGGACTCTTTAACCCGGCACTTTTGATGAGTCAAAAGAAGGCATCATGCGCAATGCGACGGCACGGTTGCTCAACATTTCAAAAACTGCGTTCCAGAAGTGATTCCAACAATGGCGAGAGCACTGGGAGAAGTGGGTTCATTGCCAAGAGGTTATTTCGATTCGGGCCCTTTTGACTCCTGCCCTTTTGTTGCGGAGACCATTTTGTCCTGGGGCTGTTTTGTAGCGAGGCACCTTTTGAATCGGTCACTTTTTACGAGAGGCGTTTTGTTTCGGGTCTTTTTGTTGTGGAGACCTTTTGACCCGGGCCATTTTAACGTGGGGCCGATTTGACTCGGGCCCTTTTGTAGCGGGGCCCCTTTCGACCAGTGCCCGTTTGACGTGGGGCCCTTTTGACCGGGGCAGTTTCGACTCGGGCCTTTCTGTCTTTGTCCTTTTGTTTGGCTCTTCTGACATGGAACCGTATATATAACGCAGCAGCTGAAATGCTTGGGGCAGGGGCGGGTATTAGTAAGTCGATGATCGATCGATCCAGGGCGCAGTAAAATTAGTTACTCCACTGTTCATATCTCTTTCTTTCTCTTCTCTCGACGTCATGTCTGGAGATGAATGTTCTGACTAATAGGCTACAGCGAGGAAAGGCGATATAGGCTATCAATGATAAATGTTATGACTTTTAACTTAATATATATAGAGAATAAAACGAAAAACTCTATAACGGTCTTTTGCCCCCCCCCCCTCTCAGTTGGAAAAAGTCCTGCGGGCATTAGTGATTATGATATAGCTTAGTTACCGTATTATATTGTTCTATACACGGAATAAATACTTATCTTTTTTTATAATAATAAAAACCTTTTTTACATTTATTACGGCCAAACGTTTAATGACAGCAAAACATATCCACGTTCAGCGTAATCAGTTTCCATTCTCAAATAATTACAGTGAGGAAAATTAAATAATTCACGCACAGATTTAGGACTTAGAAAAGTGTCCTCCGCACATGTCGTTGTAAATTCCTAAAGAGTTAAAAGCGCTAGTAGCAGTAATTAGCTCAGTCGGTCCCTATAGTCTATTAGTGAATTACATACATCTTACAGATGTATCTCTTTCTTTCCCTTCTATTTACATCATGTCTAGAGATTAATGAAGGGACAAATAAGCTGCAGAGGCAATTTTAAAAAAGTAAGATGATATACGCAATCAGTGACAGATGTGGTGTTTAACTTAACATACAAATTGAAAAACTGAGAATAGAAATCTTTTCAGAGATGACAGTGCACTGATGCTTCAAATCTGTCTTTACTCCCTATACTTACGTTATTTCCTTAGTCAAAAACTCTTCAAAATTAATCACAAATTATTATGCAAGCCAGGGGCGGATCCAGGAAGGGACCGTTCCCCCTCAGAAGAGGAAACTTTCTTATTTTATATATATAAATAAAACCCATCCCAAAGTTTGAAGCCCTTAAAAGTAGCAGCATGACAACCCACCGCCCCCCAGAAATCGGTCCTGGATCCGCCCCTGATGCAAGTATCCCTTCCTTAGAGTACTGCGCGGTCACATACCCGTCACGGCGATGTAAAGACACTTTTGACGATGAGGTTACAAACATATTATGCTTTTTAATCTCGTTCTTAAAATCAGTTTTAAGTGAAATACATTGAAGTCTTTGGTTCATTATCCACCGGGATGTACTGTGATTTATCAGAAAGGAGGGGGCAATAGAATTTCGAAGTAGGGGAACGGAGTTGAGACTCGGACTATGGTCTGCGGTTTACTGTTACGGTGAAAGTGATATTTAAAAGTTTGTGTGTTTATGATCCAGGACTAGTTGAGTAGTGAATTAGTTATCGCACCGGCACGATAAGATGGATACTATTTTCAATTCCTATCCTAGTCCCATATGTTTCTTTTGTTTTATTTTGTTGGCACATAATTATCCACCAAAACTAAATATTGAAAGCTGAATTATTTGCAATGGGAAGTTACCAATTACCCTTTTTATTGCCGCTGGAATTAAATTTTAGTATTTGAAACGATTTCGAAAAACGCTGTTATCTTCGTCGCTAGATTTCGTTCACTTCCTCGCAATTCATTTCTTTCAACAAGTATTGAAATCTAGAGTTGAAATTGGCTTGCCTGTTGGTCTATTCGATAACGTGATGAGTACTGTGTTCTATTCCCATGGAAAAGATTTGAAACTTGAACAAATTATGTTGGTTCGGTTTCCACCTTCCAATCTAGGTCTACGCCTCATATAGCTTCGGTGCTGAAAAGGATAAATAATTCCAACATATACCAAACTACACACTACTGGTTGTAAGTACAGAATATAATTACCATACACCCATATATCACTATTTCAGTTCTGATGTGACTGATTGAATTTTGATAACTGTAGAGTATGGACTGAAGTTTAATGTTCTATTTTCTATTTAGTCTTCTGCTACGGCAGCAGATATTTGCCACCTGACTATAAGCTTCTGTATTCTGGAAGCACATGATTTTTCTTTACCAGTCCCTGAAATTTCGTTATAAATCTAGATCTTCAAGTTAAACTCTTCCGAAGAATTGTAATGAAATACGCTTATTATCGAGATGAGTCGAGACTTTTACCCGTTATTCCTGTTGGTAGAGGGCTCTTCTATCCAATAAGATTTCCTTCATTGGATCAAATATGTAGAAGTTAGGCGAAGACAAGTTAAGTCTGTATGACTGGTGTGACCATCTCCTATGGAATTGCTTTAGAGTGCGTTTGTTTCATCTTGGGACGCTTCCCGCCTATAGGGTGGATCTGTTTGCAAACGCATTGTTGCCACGCCACGGTTAAGTTGACAGTTACAAGTATTGACAGATCACGCTAGGAAACACAGCAAAACGCGACACCACTTACAAATCACAGTAACACACCTATTCGCCTGTGGCAACTGAGCACTTCAAATACCCGCCAAACAGCAATGACCTCATTTGATGAGTTGACTGACAACTAACGTCACGTACACGACAAAAGCAATAAGACGTCTATTGGATTAAAACGTTCACTTGAGTGCTAGAAGAAAATACTTTAAAGGAAAACCAAGTGCACTGGCGGGAAGTGTGAAAAGATAAAACAAACGTACTGTAATATTTCACAACGTTTTGGCTACTATATGTCGACAGCTGGTTAATCGTTCCGATAATTTGAATGACATAATGAGAGAATTGCTGATACTTGAACCTTCCAACACCAGATGTATGTTCACTTTGAACTAGTTATTAAAGTCTATAACAGATGTGTTTGGGCTATATGGATAATTAAGAGACGCGCCTCATAGCATACATAAGTAGATATGAATGTCCTTAATTACTTTCTGTCAATACTAAGTTCAATAGAATGAGTCAAAAGTGGTTAAACACCCTCATAATCTCGAATAGAGTTACTTTGTGTGATGTGTTAAAATAAAAAATAGCGAATATTGGCTAATCTTATATTTTAAGATTATAATGATTTTAGAAATAAGACAGGTTACCATAATCGAATTCCACGAAGTAATTTAAATACATATATATATATCATTCTCTTTTTTATCTCTTTGTTATCTCATTTATTTTTATTAGCTCTTTATTTTGACAGGTATCAGAAGTGAACAGAAGCATTAAGCTTATACAGAAACCTGAACATTAATTGGGTGGAATAAACGTCATAGCTCTTATTTCTCCATTTGAGAGAATGCGATGAGTCACAAATACCTTATTTTTTGGTTCTCGCTCACGTGAAGGAAACAAGAACCATAACTGTTCTGTTGTTACTCCTAGAAGCTTTTAAGTCTTCACGTCCTTGTATCACATAGTGACAACAATGTGAATGTCAGTATTAATGCTCGCAGTCACTACACTCTTCAGGATTTGAACCAGTGTTTCCGATTCAACTACGGTATGTGCGAAATAGAAGGAAATCGGTTGTCTCCACCTACTTCACAGTTCCTTAATCATGAATAGAAGACGCGAGTATCTGTACAGTCTGTACGACAGAAGCAGTCATTATTGACAAAAAAATAATATTCTTTATTTTATGTATGAAATCTGTAACCAGTATTAATCATTTATCGTTAGATTGCAAGCCTATTTCTACCATTATACAAGTTTGTAGATACAGTAGGTGCATGTATTCTCTTTGTTACTGCTTACAAAACTAAGCGTAATGGGCTTTACCCCATATGAATGATATTCTTATTTAGCTATCGACGTGGAAACCAGGAACTAGCAAGAAGGTAGCTCCAGATAATTAACTCGAAGAGCTATAGGTCTACTTTGAATGTTAATCTGACTGTGTACCAGAATATTGCTAGACTTATGACTCATCAAAAAATTGAGAACAAAAAGTAATTATTGGTTTATACATTTTTGTTACGTTGCCTCTAATGGAAATTGATGGTTTGCTTTCTTTCGTGTTTATTTCCATGATTTTCTATCCTTTACTGAGTTAAAAAGTGTGTAATATTTTGTACGCTATACATCTTATAAATATTTGAGTATACACATTTGTTTGTGAAATGTACAGATTTGTATCCTATTTAATGGAATCTGTATTTGTATTGCAATCTTATTTCCACTTTGAAATTATCAGTGCTTAAATGGATGTTGTGGAAAACGTGGACAATTTTATAAAGTTTTTGTATCTGTAAATTGAAGAATGAAAAATAAAAGAAAGAATAAGGCGGAGATAGTAAAATTAAGACTGCTCTTTTAAGTTGCATTGTTATTGTGTAATAAGTGCATAGTACTAATGTTAAATAAAAGGAACTGCAGTAATTATGATTCTTATTTACAATCGTCAATTTCTCCTAAGCATGATTTACTTCCGTTATACAAATACTAGAGCTCCATCACTACGGGCTCAGGAGCTTCATTCCATGATAATGTTAACAGAATTTGAGGATTCCAAAGCAACGCAAAAGTAATTATTACATCTATGTAGATTTTCCCAAGTTGAATGTTATCTTAATTTATTCTGGCAGAAATGTCAACCTTTTAGTTATGGAACAGCAAGGAGTGACTGTTTTAGGTGAGACTGAAATTCAGGTAAGTTTTTTTTTTTTTTTTAAATGCTCGCCAAGGCATGCAATCATGATGAGATGGGTGATAATGGTGAGGAAACGGGAGAACCCTGAGAACATTCATGCACGCGGTGTTTGTCCACTACAAAGTTAACTCGGCGCGAACTGGAATCGAACCAGAGACCCATGCACTAGACATGAACGCTTTACCATCGCGCTTCCCGGTAAAGTTTTCAACCACAACATGTTTAAGCAAGCTTTGTTAGGAAATTTATTGATTTCTTACTTAGGGAGAGAGGATAAAAAAAATCTACAACGATTACTTTTTAAGAAAACAGAGAAATTTAAAGTAAATAAACAGTCCTGCGAGCTGGGAATGTAAAGACCACTGGCGCAAATCCCGGGGAAATGAGGGGGACATGTCCCCTCGAACCTTCAAACTGAGGGGAACTGTTCCCCAATAATCTGATTTGAAATGTGTTTTTTCGGTGAGAAATGTGATGATTTGTGTCCGATTGCCACAAAGGAAAGTGCAATGAAATTGATGTCCCCCCAGAATAAGCCTCAAATCTGCTCGCCTCCCAATGTTGAAGACAACTCTGCTCCCCTGATCCTCCACAGCATTGTTTTTCAACTTCATAAATATTTTGAACATCGCTTAGAAAAAAATATGGGAACGGTCTTTCCCGCCCCACCCACCCAATATTGAAGACAGATTTGCGCCGCTGGTAAAAACACCTGTATTATCTGCAAGAAGGGCAATACAATGCACTCAAACAAGATATAAGAGAACTTTAAATGAAATTTTAATAAATGTATATAGTTAGAACTATAGTATTAATAGTTACCTAACATTAATTAAAGTTAAATAGCTATATTTACCTTCTAGCAGCCTTAATTTGGAAATTTTTAGCTTTACTATATGATTCCGATCGAAAGCGTGTTAGTATTATATTTTAACTGTGTTATTGTGCATATATATAACTTTATTTATTAAGAAATTGGGGGGAAAGGTTTGATTTTTCTTTCACTGTATCTCTTGTAGGTACGAAATCAATGATTTTAGAACAATGAAAATGTGAGAGTACAAGAGGTCGTATTCCGGTCTATAGCTTACTGTATCGGTATACTGTCCAGACTAACCCTAATTCAATGTTCAGGACAGCGAAGAGCCAATGAGGGAGGAACTGGAATTGTATGATAGCTCACCGGCATTATAAGAGTAGAGGAAAGATTCGATTGCCAGACAAGTCTAGCATTTTTTCTCTTTGAATTTTATTGAATTCGTACTTAAAGCATACAGTGAAAAAAGAGTGTCTTCAGTTTCTAAATTATACGAATATGGTACACAATAACCACATTTCAACTCTTATTAATATGACCTTCGATTAAAATAGTCGGATGAATAAAGATAGGAAATTAGGACTACTAGAAGGACATCATATTTGCATTTTGAATTTAATGGCAAATATTATTTATAAACTACGTCAAGGTGCTGTATGGATACACTGTTAATGTTGGTAACTAGTCTATGCCTATGGATCTACTGCTTATATTGGTGAATTCTTTAGATGGATAGTTACACTGCTGGTGAGTAGTTACATTATCCTGCCAGCGAGAGTTAGATGTCACTGCAAGCGCGACGAACTTGATACGCTTGTTTTTCCACGTAGTTACCAATCTTGCCGTTAGGCTATGTGATCTGTGTTACTCACTACATTTTCTTTTTCTTTCTTTTCTTTTCTTTCTTTCTTTCTTTCTTTTCTTTTCTTTTCTTTTTTAAATATCTGAAGTAATACATTCGAGTACAAGGATCTTATAAAATAGAGGATCTATCCTTACAACAAAATCTTGAAGCCATGCCTCACAGTTTCGCCACCCCTACTCTGCCCACTTCGTCCAATAGGATCGCAATGTTTTGAGCCAACAATCATGGCGGAAACGAAAGTAGCTAATCAGATGATGGTAGAAACGAGAGTAGCCAATCAGACGTGCCGATGCTCGGTTGCTTTCTGTCTTCACCGATTTAATAGGATGAAGATACATATGGGCAGATCCTCTATTTATAACATCCCTGCTCGAGTATGTATAGGCCTGAATAATCTATAACACAGTGTGTTGTTAATGCATTTTATTATTATATATTTATGTATGTTCAAGTACCGTATATTTTCGTAACACATTGATCGGTTTTGATTTACTATTATTATTATTTTGCTTGAAAGATAATTCTTTACTGATGACCCCATATAAATTTTGAGAATATCTCAAGGGAGAATTCATGGTTTTCATAAACAGAAATGCACGTACGTATATTTTCGTTATGCTTGGACAGTTTTTTTTTTTTTAAGACGTTGCTCCCACGTAAGTTTCGTCAGAATCTCAGGGGAGGTTAAAAACTTTATTGAGCAGGAACGCACGTATTTAATATTTTAAACATCGTTTTTATTTTTGATTTATATAAAAATCATCTTATTGAAACCGCTGATCGCTTATTTATAGAATTTGTATTTGAACAAAAGGTTTGGTGAAACTGACAGTTCTCTGAATATTAGTGTCAAAATTTACGCCATAACAAACTGTATTATTAAACATTTGTACGAAATAAAACGTTACATATACTATTGTGTTCTAAAATACATAGAAATAAATATGTATATACAAAGCACCTCAAACAAAGAAATTGCAACTTGACTATTTCAAGTAAGAAACAAAGTACTAGGCGTAAGTGAAGACGATGTAGGGGTGTTACAGCTAGACTAGAAAACACATAAACCATAAAATTACACAATTTTTTAAATTTCCTTGATAAGTTTTCTCTTTTCTGTCCCGTGGACTAAAGAAGACAAAAGATAAATGCAAGTGAATGATTATGTGGAATTTGGTGGAATGAGAATGCGGGAGTACCCCGAGAAACTCACGATGTTGTCCACCAGAAACTCACTTGACCGAGAAGCGGGCAGTATCCCTTGCACCAGAGGTGAGCCTTCTGCCACTGAGCCACCGTGCTTCCTTGATTGGTTGAGAATCTACCATATTTTTAAATTTACTGCAGTCATTCTTAATTTTATAATTCTGGAGGGGGCCCTAAATATGTATATGTAATTATCCAAAGTTATGATTAAAATGAACAAAAATTTCAAAATTTGAGTGTAAAAATGTCCCGACAATGTCGCCCTGACATGGTAGGTGGATACTTTATTCTCTTGATCAAATATATTGTTATATATCTTTGTAACCGTTAATCGTTATTACGAACCTTCCATTCGTTAGTTAATTTGAAGTCCAATGTCCCGTTTTAGCATCGAGGCTACAGGGAATGCAGACCTCCAGAATGAAATGGGACCTAAACTACTGTAACGCGTTCAATGCTCTCCATATGCGTAACTCGAGGGAGGTAAGCCTCCTAGATTATCGTGCCTCCCTTCTCGAGTTACATGCCTGTCTCTGTGGGGAAAATTTTGTCTCAATAGCTTATGTATAAGGAAATGATGATAGAAATGATCACCTCTGTCGGTTCCCCTCCCTCATGATTTCGAATCCGGGTCTTACCTCAAAGTTCGTCTTTTTAAATCATACTGTTGGATTTTTGTATGCAGAATCAACACAAGCTACTGTAACCCTATATACTATTATTACATACTATTAATACTAAAAAGAAAGTACGTAAATAAATCGATTTTTTATAATTTCATTTGCCATTGCATTTATTTATTACTTTTATGTAAAACTTACTATATTTTAGGTTTATTTTGTCCTGTCGCCTGCGAGCTAAAATCCATTTCTGGAGACATTCCCCTTCTTTTTGAGGAAATCTAAAGTATTTTATATTAGTTCCCTTAGTTTTTCTGTAATAATTACTACAGCCGTACATTGCACAATTAGGCATTCTCGATATCATTTAAAAGAACAAAGTAACAAAGAATTTCCACTTGTTACTTAAAGCCGCGCCGTTACCCGTTGTCTCTTGCAAACTAGATGACGTCACAGCCACGACAGCGCTTCAGGCGACATGCGCATGCAACCACCTTGTAGTCTTTCCACCATGGACCTACCTAAATGAAACGTTCCCAGATCGTTGGATTGGGAGAGAAGGACATGTGTTATGACCACCTCTACACCTTACCTCAGACCTCTTGATTTTTGGGGGGTAGGTTATGAAACGCCTTTTGTATGCAACACCATCCTCGAGAGCCGAAGAACTTGCTCGAGTTAATATAACTGCGGCAGTCATCTCTGAAATTTCAGGTGTGTTTGACCGCATGTGAAAAAATTTGCTTCGCCGATGTCATCTTTGCAATACGATCAATGGTCGACAATATCAAACTGTGAACTGTTATTCTTCACAGCTGTCTCGTGTACACATACTGGCTTTGCACAAATACAGTACAAGGTACCCCTGAGTATTCCCCAGTTATCCTACTTTGTATGAAACAGAATAAATTAATAGTTTGAAACTGTATTTCTTTGTATCGTTGTGCAACAGGCGCAAAAGCGTGTGTTTCGTCGAGTATCATTGCTTCTGTGTTCGGAATTATTACCTTCTACTGAATTACGTATTACAAGGAAGAAATCTTTTATTGCAGCTTACTTTCGCCCAAATTGTATTCACATGATTTGTGGGAATCAGTATTGTCATGTGAAGAATCCTTTGCACTCACGTTCATCATACATGATCTTTGCCGTCTGACTCTCTTATGCACAGTCCTTATAAACGTAATCTTAATCAGTTATTTCTTCCGTTTCCATACGCTGTTAACTTGGACAGAAAGCTGTTCATTTATCATTCGTTGCCATTAGCCTAGAAGATATAACTGAGATACATTAAAGACTTCTTTTTATTTAAATTCTTCTTCCGAGAGTTTATTCTGTGTTGAGACAAAATAGATCCATAACACATTTGTATCTCTCTTTCTTTCGAATTCTAAGTGTTCTAATTGGAACGATGTATTATTAGCCTACTTTCGATTGTTGAAATCTTGTACTTGATTGTTGTTCATTTTCCTTATTCAATGTGATAGAATAATCGAAGGAATACTCCGGTTTCTTTGAGAGTCACTCTTGCATTGCCACTGAACTATATCCGATTGTACACTAATGGAATTTACGACAAAAAATAATGGACATTCCCTTTTGCCATATCTCGGTCCCACATTTTGTTCTCGAGTATAGCGGTCTTTTCATTTTTCTAAAAATTTCCAGGTAGTCATAGCTTTGAGACATTTTTACACCCAGCTTGGTCTATACTTTTCATTTTATCTCGGGGACAGGAATCACCTCCCGACGTTTACTACATTAATTGTTACATACACACACACGTTTGTATGGGTGCCCTCTTGGTAGATATGTTCGCCGCCCTCGTTAGTATCTTAGCACGGGCCTGCTACTAATGCTTTACGCACCCGAAGTTCGGATTCCACCAACACAAATTTCTGGTTGTTTGCCTGCTTCGTACTAAAAACTGTTAAGAAATTTAATTGGAAGCCAGAAATATAATCGCGAATTGTGCGGATGTTTTATTGCTCAAACTAAATAATGTGTGTTTCATAGATTCTGTAAATTTTATTTGCATGACATCGAGCAAACTAAGTAAGGCGTTTGATCTTCCGTCCACTAAAGGGTACTTTATACATTTCTTTAATACAAGAGAAAATTAAACGAACAGAAGTAGTATACTTTCATGTATGAAGTAACCGTGGAGTATACTTAGCGCCCATATATAATATCGTATACTTCAACCTCTCTGTTATGTTTCTTCCAGGCATCCAAAAAGTGTCAACCCACTCCCGATTTTTCATCAGGAATTATATGCAATTTTCTTTTCGCTTAAGAAATTAGAAAAATACCTTTTAGGTAAACATTTTACCTTGATCACTGACATTTCTCTCCTCGCTATTAGGAAAACTGTTGTTCCTAACGCAAAAATTCTCCGGTAGATCACTTATATCAACACTTTCACTTTTACAATCAAACACGTAAAAAGCCAGTCCAATGCAGTCGCTGATCTACTTAGCCGTTTTCCTCTAGACGTCTCACCAGAAATAAAAATGAAATCTTTGAGTTTTACGTCCCACGGTTATGCCGGTTAGGCTAAAGGAGACGGTGATGATGAGTAATGAATGTAATGGTGGAATGAAGAAAATGGGAGAATCCCGAGAAAACCCACGCACACGGTGTTTGTCCACCACAAAGTTCACTTGGCGGGGGCTGGGATCGAACCCGGGACCCCAAGCACCAGAGGTGAACGCTCTACCACTGAGCCACCGCGGCTCCATGGCTCCCCCAAAATATAACCTCAGTGCAGAACAAATTGCACTATTTTCTGTCTGTTACCGATTACATTTTTTTCACCCGTGACCTTTGTCAACAGTAATTCTTGTGGTGCATACATGGTATCAAACATGTTCCATCATTTCTTTTTTACTTCTTTCTCCATATTCTTTTTTCTTTCCTCCTCCTATAATGCGATATGAAAATAACGAAAAGCCTTGCCTAGAATCTAACAGAGTTACTCATGCACAAGCGTACCTTCATTTCATAATCTACGTCTTTTAAGTTCCTTTTCATCAAACTTCCTGGACCCTTTCTTCACCTGGCCATGGACAGCTATTTCCGGACGAAGACTACTGTCAACCAAAGCAGAACCTCAGAAGAAATGCAGCCAGTCCTGCTTCCAGTTCCTTCAGAAACCAAAAGAGATGCAGCAATCCTGCTTCCAGTCGTTCCAGTTCCTGCAGAACCCAAGAAGAGATGCAGTCAGTCCTGCTTCCAGTTCCTGCAGAAACCAAAAGAAATGCAGCAATTCTGCTTCCAGTTGTTCCAGTTCCTGTAGAATCCCAGCAAGATGCAGCGATCTTATTTCCAGTAGTTCAATTTCCTGCGAAATCCAAAGAAGAGATGAACCTGTAATGCTACCTCCAGTTCCTTTGGTGCAAACTCCTGAATGGTATGCAATCGGCACTACTTCAAATTATACCAGTTTTCCAGTCTCTGGACTTCCATATGGATTCCCTTTGTGTATCAGTGCACTTTCCCCAAAGTGTCCCCACCTACTAGTGCTTTTTTGGTTTGTTAGTGTTTTTGTGGTATTAAAATTAATTACGTCACTGGTTCAAAAGAACAGATGACGAAAAGACTTTTTGAGCCGAGGATTAAGACATTCTTTTATTTTGTGATATTAAAAACTGAAGTATTTTATTAATTTTGTGATATTAAAAACTGAAGTATTTTCTTAATCTCTCGGGGAAACCAAACAATAAACAAGTAAAAGTAAAATATTTTAAATAAAGTATCGAAAAACATCCTGGTAAAAATAGTGAAAGTTAAAAGCAAATATTACGAGGTTTGGAACTTAAATAGTTCAACACTGCTGTGGAGACACTATGCAATGAAATGTACTAGTGACGCTGATAGCGCACATTGTTGACATACCTACCTAACCTCCGAGCAAATCGACTCGCCCGTCCCACGCCACCGGCAGGTGCACAAGCGAGGGAAGCACAGTCACTTGTGAGCGAGCGGTCTAAAGTAAAGGTGTTATTATGTTTTCGAAACAGGAACAACGGAGTTGGATCAATGAATGTGCCAGAGGTCGTACAGCACGACAATGTCATTAAGGGCTTCAAGAGGCGTGTGGGGAATCGGCATTGCCGTATAGAACAGTGGCACGGTGGGTAAAAGCCTTCAACGAAGGTCAGCAAACTATGGCAGACATGCATCGGGCAGGTCGTCTTAGCGTCTCTGAAGAAGAAGCAGGCTGGTCGCAGGTGATACTCCAAAAACGAACAGTAATACTGGGCATTGACTGTCTGCCCTCGAAAAACGTAATGCGTTACAATAACACCATCAGTCGTACACGAGAATCACCATAACTTTCACCACACTAGGCGTCTGAGCAGCGTCATAACGCATCCATTTCTGCATTTCCGTCAACTCATGGGGAACCCATCGTGATGCAATTTTGCTCATACACAGGCGTTCCTTCAGGATGCGAAGAACAGTCGTATGCGTTAATCCGGTTTCGTGGGCGAGCTCACGAATCGTCAGGCGTCGATCACTGTCCACTAACGCGGCAACAGCTTGCACTTCTTCAGAGACGCTAGGACGACCTGCCCGATGCATGTCCGCCATAGTTTGCCGACCTTCGTTGAAGGCTTTTAACCACCGTGCAACTGTTCTGTACGGCAATGCCGGTTCCCCACACGCCTCTTGAAGCCCTTGATGACACTGTCGTGCTGTACGACCTCTGGCACATTCAATCTTGATCCAACTCCGTTGTTCCTGTTTCGAAAACATAGTGACACCTTTACGTTAGACCGCTCGCTCACAAGTGACTGTGCTTCCCTCGCTTGTGCGCCTGCCGGTGACATGGGACGGGCGAGTCGATTTGCTCGGAGGTTAGATAGGTATGTCAACAACGTGTGCTATCAGCGCCACTAGTACATTTCATTGCATAGTGTCTCCACAGCAGTGTTGCCACTATTTAAGTTCCAACCCTCGTATAAACACGGAAGACTTTCACAAGGGAAAATAAACAATCCTATTTTCTCAAATCCGAAATAGAAAATGAAAGTATGGAAAATAAATATATATATACTCAAGAAATCTTACAAAAAAATCATCACATTATAATCACAACTCAGCCTCAACGCATTCGCACAACATCGTTAACAGAGGCGTTTTACAATCTTAGCGTTAGTGGTGTGCAGACTCAGCTGTCAATTGACTGTGCCTGATCATGGACTTCAGTCAAGTGTAAGTACGTAACCATGAATTCTGTCCGTTATTACACTATAATGAAATATGCATATGGTTGTCTTCACATAAGAACGAGAATATGTAACCCCGTGTAAATCGAAATATTATTACTTTAAATGTTATTCATTTTGGTGTCAGTCATACATTATGTATGTATATGCAAAAAAAATCACGTTTTGTATTACTCTTCTAAGAATCTGTTTGTCTCCTTTCAAGCATTATACTACCTGCTCTATGGCACTCAATCGCCTGCTTTTTTTACGTCCTAATGGCATACGAAAACAGAGAGGACTAGCTCAGGAGTGTAATGTTCCCGGAAGTAGGAACGGAAAACATAGTTCTGATTGGTTGGCGTTATTCATTTCTTGCCACATTGCATTCAAATAGTAGAAATCAAACATTTGCTGCTGTCGGTCTTCGTGGCTAAGTAGACTAGCGCTATATGCTAGTAACGAATATCACTTTTGGAGTGAGTTCAAACCCGGCCCAAGGATTTTTTAAAACATTTTTATAACACTTTTTAAAATTAAAATGAGATGAAAATAATACTCAAAAGGTGATTTACTTACTTTCGTGCAGATAAGTAGAAGAAGTAGTAGTAGTAACAGTAGTAGTAGTAGTAGTAGTAGTAGTAGTAGTAGTTGTTGTAGTAGTAGTAGTAGGAACGGTTTAGAAGCCCCGCAGGGCTCGTTGTGTTCCCCTTGTACTCCATGATTATAAATTTTTTAGAATTTAGGATTTAGATTTCTTGGCTTTCGGCATCTAAGGCCATTTAGCCCGTCATGATTTCAGGGATGACATCACTCGGCGAGCCCACTGTCCGGGGAAAGGAAAGGAAGAAAGAATTGTTCAGAAGGAAGCGACCTGGGACCTATAAGTTAGGTACAGTCCGCGGCTTAAAAATTGTTACAAAAATTCTAAGTCCAAATTAATAACAAACTCTTGCCCCGTTTTCTTATGCAATCCAGAAATACATGTCTCGATCGATTAGTTATTTCTTGTCTTCAATCCAACTCTCTCCCTCCTCCACCTCTCCTTGTCTAAAGCAGCGTGTGCGACGTAATACACTCTTTCCATTCAGATGAAAAAAAAAAACAGGAATAAAGTTTACAATGTTATAGCTCTAAAATAGTCTTTTTCATTCGTTTGTTCTGAAATATCTTCTAAGAGCCCTATTTTTTTAAAAAAAAAGTCACACAATTTTCCCATAGCTTCATTAATACCTTTAGTTTAATTCTTTCCCTTCTTTAAAGACTGCACGCTAGTAAGATGCTCCCTATGAAATCTATGGAAATTGCCAATAACGGCACTAAGTTTTGTGCTTCCTAAAGTCTGTAATGCACGCACAGAGCTCAAGAATATCTACTGACAAAAATGAATTTTATTCAATGATTCATTTCATTTCCTTTCAGTAATTGCAAGCAAATGTTCCAAGAGCGTCATTTGGTCAGGACAGGAGGGTGTAATTTCCCCTCCCTTGAGCTTCATAAATACATAAAGTTTGAGCAAATATATAGTAATACACTAATAAATAAGTTTAAAATTTTTGTCGGCGGAGACCCCCCCCCCCCGATTAAAATCTAAAATAACGCTGCTTTTAGCAACAAACCTATAGAGTTACGCTAGCACATTGCTAGAGAGCTTACATTTGGTTTCAAGAGTCGAAGGTTTGATCTCAAGCCATATGAGTTCCTGGGCAACATTAAGAGAGACAGACAGAGAGAGAGATTGAAATATGGAGAGAAATATTTATATACACATATTTAGAACTGGGGAAAAATGATCCGATAGCATTCGTATTATGACGAAAATTGTGATTTTGTGATACAGAAGAAGGGAAGGTTTCGAACTGCGAGGATCACATTAGGCAGTTGTCGAATTAAGGTGGAGAACACTTTTGAGAGCATCAGATGATTACGAATGGAGAGAAACATCTTGAGAACTGAGGAATTAAGAATTTAAAAAACCTGCAGCTTCCGAGACGGGTTTCGAACCGTGAAGTTATCGAACCATGACTTTATCCATTCTGCTATGGAGAACTCACATACGTTTTCTTTAGCTACGTTGAAAGCTAACTTAATGGAATATTCCAAAAGTTGACTTGGTGGATGCGCCGTTCTGATAGGATATAAACCTCTTGTAACTTAGTTACAATGTGCATAATGAACTTCTCCTTGTTCAGAACACTTTTTAGGGCAGTAGAATTTGTCACTATTGTGTTAATTAGGTTATATTTGATAGAACCATCTGATAAAGTAGTGCCAAACCCTGTGCGTCGTCGTCTGTTAGGTGAATGGTTAATGTAAGTTACTCCTACTTGTATGGTCCGAGCTTCGAATCAAGACCATTCTTCTTGATCATTTTCTTTGAGCTACGTTCACACTGTGCATTCCACAAATTCAATTTTGAAGTAATGCAATCACAGCTAGTTTAATTCGAAACTATTTTCAAATATATTTGTTATTACATGCGTTTCTTTAACTTGCGATGTTTCAAACTTGATATTAAATCTTACAACCTTGATGCAACTCATTTCCCTACGGAATATCATCATGAATGTTTGCACAACGACGACAGGCAGGCGTTAATATAAAATTCAGTTCTTACTGGAATGTATGCATATATATTTAGAAAGTTTGACTCGGAAAAAAAAAACTTACAGTGCAACATTGACTCTTGGAGGAATTTCAAACGAATTTACTATACGTGTAAATTACCATTTCAATAATCTACTGTAGGGGCTAAGACAGTGAAACCATTCCTGGGAGGGAAAAGGGTTATGAGTAAAAAAAAAAAAGTTATAGAATACAAAAAAATATTGGTGTCAAATTCATAGTTTTCTGGTTCGAAGAGATGAATAGAGGCTACCAGATGGCACTCCTCTATTGTTTGTAGCCTTGCATAAATGGAAAATTGTTTTAAAAGTATATTTTACATTCAAGTATGATTGTTTTTTTTTAAAAAAAGGCTTGTCCTTCAACATTATGTTTTATAATTATTTTCTACTGTATTTCTTATTTATAATAACATGTTTTCTATATATGTTGTATTCTATGTTATACGTTTCTTAATTACATTTTACGTCTTACATTTGAAGAGGAGCTTATGAGAATTCAGAGCAGCAGGAACACACACAGAATGCAGGCGTTGGCAATCCAGAGCTCCTGCCCCACGAAATCACTACTTTTCTGTAAATTATATGTGATTTTAGAGATGATGATAGACATTTTAGTAAAACATGCCCTCAAAAGGCCTTGTTTACGCCCCTGCAAAGCAGTGAAAATTTTAGAGTGCGAGCAGTTAGTAATGTTCCCCAGAAGTTACATCTCCGATTTTTCCGAGTGTGATATCAGTATCTGTGCATTATCACTTTTCACTCGCAGTGTATTGGTACGTACCAAAAATAAACTTTTCTGAATTCTTCACTGGTTCCCCCTATGACCTCATGCCAATAGGGTCAACCTGACATATCCACATCTAAAATATCACCTTTTATGTCAGAGATCACGAAAAACTATCCATTCGACACAAATATAGGATATTTTATATTCTTTTTGCCTTACATTCTCCCATTGTCAACTCCATGCCAACCAAGGCTTAATTTGGACTTACGCAGCGTCCATAGTATCACTATTCATCTTTGCACATGCATTCGACATTAATATCGTTCGTATTTGACGTCTTTTACATGTCATCTTCACCTCTTGGTAGGGTTGGTTTCAGTGTCACGCCCCCATAAATATGGAGAAATTTCAACCAACGTAAGTATAATTACAACTTACCATTTGAAAAATAAGTGTACAGGTGATTTTTTTCGGAGAAGAATTCGTTAACTACATTTTTGATATCAAAGTATTGCCTTTTTAAGTAAGATCTTATACTCAAACAAAAATCATGTCTTTCAAAGCTCTAATGGAAAACGAAATGAATCGTCGTATACATGTTACGTTTTTGAAGAGAAAAACAGCAAAACATTGATTGCACAAACGTATAATGGTATCATTTGCATACAAATTTATAACTTATAAAACGTGTTCGCTTGATAGATGAGGCGTTAGTGAACGGGTTTTCTGCTGGTGGTCCTACCTTCGAATCTCGTCCATTCTTGTTGCGTTTTTTCTTTAGCTACACTGAGTTTGTGCATTCCAGATCTACAAGCTTGAACCAAATTTAATACCAGTTAGTGAATTAAAAGTAGCTGACATTATTTTCAAATACGAGACGTTATTACATGCTTTTCATTAGCTTACAGTACTGAACTTTGATATCAACTCTTTCATCCTTCATTTAACTAATTCCTTGACGTGTTTTGTTACAAAATTCATTAATCGTGACGGAAAAATTGCTTTACCAGTTAATGGTGACTGCTTTGAAAGGAAGTGCAAAGTATGAGAACTAAATGTCATATCTGTACTTTCGTGTGTAGAAGAAACAAACTTGTGAACCAAAGGTTTAAGAATAACTCAAGTTATTAATATAAACTTTGCCGAAGGTTATTCACTTCTACCATCATAAAAGAAATACGAAAGAAATACAACATAGAACTTTGCAAGCGGAGGAAAAGAAACCTAACGTAACAAGACTAAAGAAGATTTATTTACGGCGTAGTGATGGTTGTTGAGTGGTAAAGGCACTGGATCAATAATCTTGAGGTTCGTGGTTCGAATCCGCATCGGGCACTTTTTACTTTAGGATTTTTGATGGCGATTGATCGACGATGATACACGTTTTATTATATTCAGATATTTGAATACTCGGATGTTTCAATACTTGAACTATCAAATCTTCAGGGATAATAATAGTTACAATAATACTTATTATTATCTCGTAGAAAATTAAAAGCTAGGAGATAATTATCGCTCCGGTCATACCGTTACAAGCAGAAACGTGACATTTGGCAAGAATATTTATGTTTTGTTTAATGTTGCCCACGAGAACAGAAATTTCTCATCTTGTTTCTGAAACAAAATAACATGAGAATTAACATTTTACATTTGAGACGGGATAAGGGTAACTCAAATTATCATGTCGCTTTAGAGATGAACGAGATTTAAAGTATCATAAACATTTCTCGTCTTGTTACAATTCTCGAAATAGTGCATGTCCATTGTTTAAGTAACAATTACTCTGTAGACGGAATCTTATAAGCTTTTTGTTACTTTGTGTTTTACAGCTCATTGAATAATGGTCTGTGTAGGAATTTTTAAGCAAAGCTTTTATACTTACCACTGCATATCCTAAAAATTAGTATATTATATGCCTTACTGTTGAGTGATATTCAATTATTTCTATTACAGTTATTTTTCTTGAAACATACAGTAGAACACTTTCTACATGAAACGTTAGTGGAAAGCTTTTGTTTCAAATATGGGTAGTTGCAGAGGTGTATCTTGAAGGTACGGAAACCCTTCTCCGAAATCCCTACGTTTAAGTAAGTTTTTCCAAATTTTAGACCTACTTTAAAACTTTTAATACCATTATTATTATTATTATTATTATTATTATTATTATTATTATTATTATTATTATTATTATTATTATTATTACTGAATATTTGAGACTTAAATATTACGTCCTATTCCAATGCAAATAAGCATACTGAAGTTAAGAAAAATCAGGAGAAATTTGTTGGATCCTCTATAAGGATGAATTGCCTTATAAGAGATACTTTGGAAGGAAAAGAGGAGAAATTAGGAGGTGTCAGCTACTGGACAATATGAAAATCGAACCTTTGGATGCCTTAACAGAAACTAAGTAGGATTTATATTCATCACTATACATAGTAACGCCCTTTCTTTGAGTAAAATACATTGGATTATATTTGCGTTATATTGATATTTTAACAAAATATATATACAAAAAATTAGTTCGTATTTACCAATTTTGGCTGAACGAATATATGGGACGTGTTGAAAATGACGAATGGAAATATTATTTTTAGTAAGAGTGGAAGAACGTAGAAACAAGTCCACAAAATAGTTTCGGACAAATCTATGACTTATACTAGACCTTGAGGATGACCGTTTTGTATTCATAAATTGTTTGCGAAACACGCCAAGTTTTCGGGGAATCCTAATCGTGTTTCGGTTTAGGTGAAGATATTATGAGTCTGCTGTTTTACTTTTGAATGGAATTACGATTCCCCGTTTCTTTTCGACATATTTTTTTTGTAAAAACACGTTAATGAGCAATAATATGCAACTGTTTCTCGATTCGGATTGGTTTGGGTTAACAGCTTGAAAATCTTTACGTTTAATGTCCCACGATTATGCCTGTTAGGTTGAGGAAGACTATGATTAAAGCAAGTGAATTATGATGGACGAATTGGTGGAATGAAAAAGTGGGAGTGTCCCGAGAAAACCCACGAGTACAATGTTGTCCGTCTCAAGCTTACTTGTCTTCGGAATGAACTAGGGACCTCACCCATCAGATAGTTCAGTAGGGGGGTCTCAATTACGATTCCCGATGGGAGAGCCTTTGAAATATTAAATGTCCTCGATGCATCCGTGTTCGTGTCCCTCTCGTTCAAGGTTACTGGAAATAAATGTAAAACGCGAATAACCGAAAATAATAGAGATAAGTTACGGAGATACTTTCGGTCTTTTTTAAAATTTAAACTTGAATTGTCTGGACTATAATATTTTATTATGACCGAAATCAGTGTTTCATCGTTAATAAAATATCACAATCGTAAACGTTTGCAATGTGTTATATACACGAGTGTTTCTTGACTCTTACCTAGAAGAGCAGTCTTAGGGAAGTGGCTTAGGCGGTCGTTTCGTGAGTCAGGGAACCGCGGTTCGAGTCCCGCCGACGAAATTCCAAAATATTTTATAATTTACAAAGTTGATGTTTCTGATGTATAACATAAAACATAGTCAATTTCTCTCGTTCTTTCAAGTCACAGTTCAAACGACTTCCTCCACAGGGGGAAACTAACATGACGTCACAGACTACACTCTCGATTCCTACTGTCTGAAAACGGCGTGTTTCGCAAACAATTCATGAATACAAAACGGTCATCCTTTGGGTCTAGTATGAGTCATAAATCTGTCATTGTGAAATTGTTTCCACGTTCTTCCACTCTTACTAAAAATAATAATATTTCCGTTCATCATTTTCAACACGTTCCATATATTCGTTCAAACAAAATTGGCAAATACGAACTATTTTTTGTATATATATATATATATATATATATATATATATATATATTGTTAAAATATCACTATAACGCAAACATAATCTAATGTATTTTACCCAAAGAAAGGGCGTTACTATGTATAGTGATGAATATAAATCCTACTTAGTTTCTGTTAAGGCATGCAAAGGTTCGATTTTCATATTGTCCAGTAGCTGACACCTAATTTCTCCTCTTTTCCTTCCAAAGTATCTCTTATAAGGCAATTCATCTTTATAGAGGGTCCAACAAATTTCTCTTGATTTTTCTTAACTTCAGTATGCTTATTTGCATTGGAATAGGACGTAATATTTAAGTCTCAAATATTCAGTAATAATAATAATAATAATAATAATAATAATAATAATAATAATAATGGTATTAAAAGTTTTAAAGTAGGTATAGAATTCGAAAAAAATATCTTAAACGTAGGGATTTCGGAGAAGGGTTTCCGTACCTTAAAGATACACCTCTGCAACTACCCATATTTGGAACAAAAGCTTTCCACTAACGTTTCATGTAGAAAGTGTTCTACTGTATGTTTTAAAAGTAACTGTAATAGAAATAATTGAATATCACTCAACAGTAAGGCATATAATATACTAATTTTTAGGATATGCAGAGGTAAGTATGAAAGCTTTGCTAAAAAATACCTACACAGACCATAATTCAATGAGCTGTAAAATACAAAGTAACAAAAAGCTTATAAGATTCCGTCTACAGAGTAATTGTTACTTAAACAATGGACATGCACTATTTCGAGAATCGTAACAAGACGAGAAATGTTTATGATACTTTAAATCTCGTTCATCTCTAAAGCGACATGATAATTTGAGTTACCCTTATCCCGTCTCAAATGTAAAATGTTAATTCTCATGTTATTTTGTTTCAGAAACAAGATGAGAAATTTCTCTTCTTGTGGGCAAAATTAAACTGCCAAATGTCACGTTTCTGCTTGTAACGGTATGACCGGAGCGATAATTATCTCCAAGCTTTTAATCTTCTACGAGATAATAATAAGTATTATTATAACTATTATTATCCCTGAAGATTTGATAGTTCAAGTATTGAAACATCCGAGTATTCAAATATCTGAATATAATAAAACGTGTATCATCGTCGATCAATCGCCATCAAAAATCCTAAAGTAAAAAGTGCCCGATGCGGATTCGAACCACGAACCTCAAGATTATTGATCCAGTGCCTTTACCACTCAACAACCATCACTACGCCGTAAATAAATCTTCTTTAGTCTTGTTACGTTAGGTTTCTTTTCCTCCGCTTGCAAAGTTGTATGTTGTATTTCTTTCGTATTTCTTTTATGATGGTAGAAGTGAATAACCTTCGGC
The DNA here is from genome assembly GCF_964235325.1 of Thermobia domestica. Taxonomy (NCBI): domain Eukaryota; kingdom Metazoa; phylum Arthropoda; class Insecta; order Zygentoma; family Lepismatidae; genus Thermobia; species Thermobia domestica. The sequence continues at coordinate 167,008,545 of NC_137458.1, forward strand.
AAAGTTTATATTAATAACTTGAGTTATTCTTAAACCTTTGGTTCACAAGTTTGTTTCTTCTACACACGAAAGTACAGATATGACATTTAATTCTCATATTTTGCACTTGCTTTTAAAGCAGTCGCCATTAACTGATAAAGCAATTTTTCCGTCACGATTAATGAATTTTGTAACAAAACACGTCAAGGAATTAGTTAAATGAAGGATGAAAGAGTTGATATCAAAGTTCAGTACTGTAAGCTAATGAAAAGCATGTAATAACGTCTCGTATTTGAAAACAATATCAGCTACTTTTAATTCACTAACTGGTATTAAATTTGGTTCAAGCTTGAAGATCTGGAATGCGGAAACTCAGTGTAGCTAAAGAAAAAACGCAACAAGAATGGACGAGATTCGGAGGTAGGACCACCAGCAGAAGAATCCTGTTTACTAACCCCTCATCTATCAAGCGAACACGTTTTATAAGTTATAAATTTGCATGCGAATGATACGATTATACATTTGTGCAATCAATGTTTTGCTGTTTTTTTCTTCAAAAACGTAACATGTATACGACGATTCATTTCGTTTTCCATTTGAGCTTTGAAAGACATGATTTGTGTTTGAGTATAGGATCTTTCGTCTCCTTTAAAAAACAGTTCTAACAAATACAACTCAATTCACACAGCAGTAAAAAAAACTCGTACTGCCTTAGAAAATGTTCCTAAAAGGGCGAAACTGTATCATGCACCCGGCGTAACTAACGGGACTGTGGTGAAGTCGTCCTACAGCGAAAAGGGGCCCACTGAAGTTTCGTAATTCCACTTTGGAGGATTCTATATAATTTCACACATTTTCCTCAATTTGTAAAATGCAACTACTATAGTCTTAGATGAAAAAGAAGTTGTGAAGGAGCTATACACTGTGAAGTCTACTGAAAAGAATTATCACGTCCTTGCAGCAGCAACTTTACGTTTTCGAACAGTAATGAAGAACAAGATTGAATGAAAGTTTATCTTAGAATGAAATAGCTGAAGATCTAATTCTATATACCTCTCATTAATAGTAATATTCCGTATTTGTTTAGACCCCTATTCTTCTATAAGTTTACCTATGGTGCAAGGGGATCCTTGGTTCGATCCCCGCTAGCACCAGATCCAGAAAACTGAATTTGACAATATTTTTTGTATTCTATTACTTTCTTTTACTTATAACTCTTTTCCCTCCCTGGAATGGTTTCAGTATCTTAGCCCCTACAGTAGATTGTTGAAATGGTAATTTACACGTATAGTAAATTCGTTTGAAATTCCTCCAAGAGTCAATGTTGCACTGTACGTTTTTTTTTTTCTGAGTCAAACTTTCTAAATATATATGCATAGCAGTGTTGGGTAAGTTGGTTGGTACCAGTGTTGGTCCACCATCATCCTCAACTCTTAAGAAAAAAGTATTATTTCAAATGTTCGAAGGGTAAAATAATTTCGTTCTCCATCTTTATAAAAACCACACCAATCAAAGTAAAATAGACTACCGGTATCATTGCACTCCTAGTTCACTCACTGAATATATTGATTTGGAGCTGTCAAAATCTACGACAAAATCTTCCAGGTGCTTCCAATCAGTACACGTGATTTCCCTAAGGCTGTCCTCATCTTCAAAAAACAGCAAGTGGCACTACGAACTTATCTGTTTCTCTCTGTGTCTGTGACCGTCGGTCACTGACATACATAGCTCATGCTCGATTGTTTCATTCTGAGAAATTCACTTACAGGAAAGGAACATTTGTTTCCGAAAAAAAAATATACATATATTGTAGTTACTCATTCGAAATGTAACGCGAAAAAGTAACGCAAACTAGGTACGTTACTTAAAAATTTGTAACGCGTTACCGTTACAGTTACTTTGGAAAAATGTAACGCGTTACTAGGAAACGTTACTTTAAAAGTAACGCGTTACTTGCGTTACGTTAGTTCCCAACACTGATGCATACATTCCAGTAAGAACTGTATTTTGTATTAACGCCTGCCTGTCGTCGTTGTGCAAACATTCATGATGATATTCCGTAGGGAAATGAGTTGCATCAAGGTTGTAAGATTTAATATCAAGTTTGAAACATCACAAGTTAAAGAGACGCATGTAATAAGAAATATATTTGAAAATAATTTCGAATTAAACTAGCTGTGATTGCATTACTTCAAAATTAAATTTGTGGAATGCACAGTGTGAGCGTAGCTCAAAGAAAATGATCAATAAGAATGGTCTTGATTCGAAGCTCGGACCATACAAGTAGGAGTAACTTACATTAACCATTCACCTAACAGACGACGACGCACAGGGTTTGGCACTACTTTATCAGATGGTTCTATCAAATATAACCTAATTAACACAATAGTGACAAATTCTACTGCCCTAAAAAGTGTTCTGAACAAGGAGAAGTTCATTATGCACATTGTAACTAAGTTACAAGAGGTTTATATCCTATCAGAACGGCACATCCACCAAGTCAACTTTTGGAATATTCCATTAAGTTAGCTTTCAACGTAGCTAAAAAAAAAACGTATGTGAGTTCTCCATAGCAGAATGGATAAAGTCATGGTTCGATAACTTCACGGTTCGAAACCCGTCTCGGAAGCTGCAGGTTTTTTAAATTCTTAATTCCTCAGTTCTCAAGGTGTTTCTCTCCATTCGTAATCATCTGATGCTCTCAAAAGTGTTCTCCACCTTAATTCGACAACTGCCTAATGTGATCCTCGCAGTTCGAAACCTTCCCTTGTTCTGTATCACAAAATCACAATTTTCGTCATAATACGAATGCTATCGGATCATTTTTCCCCAGTTCTAAATATGTGTATATAAATATTTCTCTCCATATTTCAATCTCTCTCTCTGTCTGTCTCTCTTAATGTTGCCCAGGAACTCATATGGCTTGAGATCAAACCTTCGACTCTTGAAACCAAATGTAAGCTCTCTAGCAATGTGCTAGCGTAACTCTATAGGTTTGTTGCTAAAAGCAGCTTTATTTTAGATTTTAATCGGGGGGGGGGGGGTCTCCGCCGACAAAAAATTTAAACTTATTTATTAGTGTATTACTATATATTTGCTCAAACTTTATGTATTTATGAAGCTCAAGGAAGGGGAAATTACACCCTCCTGTCCTGACCAAATGACGCTCTTGGAACATTTGCTTGCAATTACTGAAAGGAAATGAAATGAATCATTGAATAAAATTCATTTTTGTCAGTAGATATTCTTGAGCTCTGTGCGTGCATTACAGACTTTAGGAAGCACAAAACTTAGTGCCGTTATTGGCAATTTCCATAGATTTCATAGGGAGCATCTTACTAGCGTGCAGTCTTTAAAGAAGGGAAAGAATTAAACTAAAGGTATTAATGAAGCTATGGGAAAATTGTGTCTTTTTTTAAAGGCTCTTAGAAGATATTTCAGAACAAACAAATGAAAAAGACTATTTTAGAGCTATAACATTGTAAACTTTATTCCTGTTTTTTTTTCTTCTGAATGGAAAGAGTGTACTACGTCACACACACTGCTTTAGACAAGGAGAGGTGGAGGAGGGTGGGAGTTGGATTGAAGACAAGAAATAACTAATCGATCGAGACATGTATTTCTGGATTGCATAAGGAAACGGGGCAAGAGTTTGTTATTAATTTGGACTTAGAATTTTTGTAACAATTTCTAAGCCGCGGACTGTACCACTCCGGCATTTGCCTGGTGTGAATTAGGAAAACGTTATTCAGGGTGGCTGGCCTGAAAAAGCATGTTATACTTTTTCGACCGAGTGAGCCCACCAGGAATCGAACCCGGGACTGCTCTCACCGAAGGCAAGGCGTTAGCAAGTACGCTACGCGGGGCCACGATTATAAATTTTGACAGAGCTAAAACAGCTGGCTAGGATGGCGCGTAAAACAGATGACTAGAGTAGCGCGCGAAGAACGTGCTCCCGGGAGCATTACTCTCCCGAACTGGTTGTAAACAGAGACCCTACTAGACTTAATTTGAAACCGATTAATGCAAGTGCACATCCCAAAAGTAATTGTTTAAGGTACAGAGAAGGATTTTTTAGAAATGAAATTTATATGCAATGAATATATGTACAATTCCAGATTCTTAATCTACACGAAAATCAGGATTATAGATTATAACCGAAAATAATTAATAATTTTAATCTGAAAGGGAAAAATTGAGAGAATAGGTTAAAAACTACTTTCACCTTTAACAGGAAAAGGATTAAATACTTCTTTGCAGTACGCTCCAGTACTTGGAAAAAGATTATGTGCTATTGGTTGTGTATTCAGCAATAGCATGATGGCTACGATAGTGCGTAGGCTGTTAGCCAATCAGTTAGTAACGTGCGCGAGACAAGATCAAATACTCCCGCCATTTGATCCTGAGTGGCAAGTTCGGAACGGTGAGTAAGAATTATTTGTGAAGTTAAGTATGTATTAATTAAAAATATAATGTGTGTATTCTTTTATAATACTGTAAATGTAGTAATGTGTGTAGTAGATTAATAATTAATTTTGACACTCGTATCAAAAATGTTTTTAAAACGAGAAAACACTGGCTCATTTTGACCAGCTGATTTAAAGATTTCGGCGGTGCGAGAAGTGTATGTATTTTGATATTTTAAATGCAATTATGTCTAAAGAAAAGTTCAATTGTATGCCTATGAAGTATATCTGGATTGTTGGGTTAAACCAAAAATGATTGGATGTAAAACTGATACAAGTGTTGTGCGAATTCGTGAAACTGATACAAGAATACTCTGTGCGATTTTGGCATTTATATTTGTTCTGTATTTAAGTTGTATTTTGTGGAAATTACAAGGAGTAAATTTAGTTTCTGTGGACAAGATTTCAAATTAAGCTCGAAATTGTATATATAGGTTACTTCATTGCATTGGAGTTTAGGGAAATAGGAAGTTCAGGGGGAAGGTACGGTATAGTTACACCACGAAAGTAGTACGCTCGTCGTACAATCTTCCAGTATTGTGGATGTATTATGTTAAATAGATGTTCAAGATTTAAATAAGCTGATTTATTCCGAAAGCAAATAGACTGGTCGATCGTACATCAAATTATAATGTACTAGAGTTTGGTAACTTGAGTATAAGGGCACAGTTCATACATTTGTTGAATAGTTGTATTTTCGCTCAAATATTTTTAATACAAACGCTAGCGTAGTGGAATGTATTGATATAACAGCTTTACTTGGCCCATTGAATCTTAACATTAGGTAAATTTCTAGTTACCCAGAGGATAACTTTAGCTAATCTTCCGCAGATGGCGGACCCTGATAAGTCACATGAACCTGTTTTCGACGTTGTATTACTACTAATCTGTTGTGACTTAAATTCATTATCTGCAGTTTGTTTGATTTCCGGCGTTCACTTTTTACTGTTAATCACACTGTTTATTTCCATGCTTAGTTTGCTCTCTTCCTACATCCGTATTAATCTGTATAGTATTAGAGCGCAATATTAGTACTTTCCAACTGTTATGTGTTGCAAATTACAATACGCATTGGGGGGCGCGGTGGCTCAGTGGTAGAGCGTTCACCTCTGGTGCTTGGGGTCTCGGGTTCGATCCCAGCCTCCGCCAAGTGAACTTTGTGGTGGACAAACACCGTGCTCGTGGGTTTTCTCGGGGTTCTCCCGTTTCCTCCCACTTTCTTCATTCCACCATTTCACTCATCTTTCATAATCACAGTCTCCTTTAGCCTAACCGGCATAACCGTGGGACGTAAAACTTGAAGATTTCATTTCATTTCATTTTTACGATACGCATTACTCAGAAATTACTAAAAGAATGAATCGTTACTGTATTAGGTAAATAAACTTATAAATGGGGTTTCGGTGTGGTCCTCATTATCAAACATGTCCGTGGGATGTTAAAAGTTACAGAACTCAATCAAAAGTACGTCTTTCCTTTCCTGCGTGCTATTCCATTCTATGGGAGCTTACTTGTCTTTCTGAAAAAATTAATTTCTTCTAGCATAACATGTACTAGTACTAAATAAGAAGCTCATTGCTAGTTGCAGATGACTTCACGAGATATTGAGTATAAATACAGTATGGACGTATGGCATTAAAAACTAACACTAGTAACCAACTTATGTTAGATGGTCACACCAAAGCTGTCTAAAGCCTCTCAGACGGGACTAAAGTAAGGCTGCGATTCACGGTCTAAAATTCACGACCTTACTTAACGATCGTTTGAGATGTAACTTGCCCCTAGTTCAAGTTGAAATTTTCCCCTGTCCTTATGAGGATCCTGACTTGGAAGAAATAGAAGCAGTTGCTATTTTCTTCTGGATTTTAATACAACTAACAATCAGAAAAGAGTAGTGCCTGACGACATTCAACTATATTTCTCGCTGTAATTTCAAAATAATGCTGCCTGAACAAGAGAAGCCTTTAAGTATTGATAATCATACTTTTTTTTTTTTTTTTTTTTTGTGTATAACATGAAGCACAAATTAATTATTTAAGAAAAATGCAAGAATAAAGACCTTAGAGAGGTATGCAGTGACGTTATCCGCCCGAACACTACAGTTGTGAACAAATGTAATTACGTCTTTTAAAAGAATAAAAGTAGGTGATTTAAGTATATCGTTCAATTTGTATACCAAAAAAATATAACCTGTTAAAAAAAAGGGTCAAGGGGGCCAAAACTAACCTAACCTAATATAAAGTTATATTATGTAATCAAACGAAAGCTAATGGAAAGAAGTGGAGAAATTGCAAATTTCGTGTGGAAGAATTTACTAGACCCCGTAACGGAACATTGGGCAAAAAAAGTGTGCAGGTTTATTTTTGGCGCACCACTCGAAATAATTGTTCAAAAATTATAATTCTTTCACTAATTACCTTCTTATAGTTTTCTAAATGATTCACGCTGGGCAACATGAAAGTATCCACATGTCATAGTTAGAATTCAAGGGGGTATCATAAGCAATTGTTGAAAGACTATAGTTCTTTTACGATCTCGTATAAGTACAGCGTCCGGATACATGCATAAAACTACAGCCCAAAATACACAAAGCAACGTGTGCTAGGTCGCCAGTAAAAAGCACGAATGCTGTCTATCATAGCAGAGCGATTGGGTGAGTCTGAACGGAGCAGGCGCGTCAGCGAAGGTGGGTATCCGCATAATCGAGGGTAGTGAAAACTAGTTGGTTTTGACAATGATACGAGTTTCAATAGCATTTGTCATGGTTTCATACTAGTAGCGTTCGACTTGTAAACAAAATTCATCTGTAAACTGTGGAGAAATTCACCGCCGGTGGAAAATACTCTATACAGTCATCTTTCAAATCAACTCACTTATTTTATCCGTCGTAAAGCACTTATAATAATTTTAGACTAGTAATCCTACACTTGTAAACGTAAAATTCAGATGTGATACGCCAAAACTAAACCAGCGCGAAAAACAGAAACAATGAGAGTTAATTGTCATGAGTGTTATGTGGCTTTCGTACAATTTTACAATGCTGGCACAATACAAAAATTCCGGGTGTAGTGCGTGAGATGGGTTCCCGGCGCGGTATAAGTTCACTTTATGGGCTATGTGAGCACTTTTTGTGAGTAGCACCTGTATTCTGCATATCCTTAGTACATTCAATAATAAGCTTAATGCTATAAATTAGGAATGGCCAAAATTTTCCGGATTCGGGAAATTTCACTTTCCCGAAATTTTTCCGAATTCCAGAACTGGCCAAACTTACTATAAATGAGAAACTGAAATCGGCATTAATCATTTTTTTGTATTTGTCATCACTTCTTTAAAATTATCGAAACAAATGAATAAATTAATCTTTACTTGACAATTTTGGATTTGGAAAATGAAATTTATTCTTTAAACTTACACTTCAACTACAGGAAATTCTTTAAGAAGTTTTTTTTTTTTCTCTCTCTCAATAAATGTATAAAGTTTCTTACAAATTTCAAATTTTCCGTGATACAGTCTGTCATCTCTTCAAAATTATGTAAACAGATGAACAAAATCTATTAACCCTTAGATACACTTCCAGGGTCAAATTGACCCCGCGAGTATTTCAATTCATTTTTTCTGTGAGTTCTCATATCATTATGAGTTCTCATATCATTATTTGTGCTTATAATTGCTGGTATGAAATAATATTTTTGTGTAGAAATGTTTCTCTGTTACGTGATATTCAACAAACACCCCTTTTTTACACTTTGTGGGTCAGATTGACCCTTACACTTTTTGAAATATTTTTCCTTACTATGGGAAACAAAAAGGTCATTGATAAATGTAAATTGTTTATCATTGTTGCAGTGAAGTGAAAATGAACAATTAAATGTTTATAAAATAAAAAGAAACGAAGAAAGAAGAAAATAATATCCTTTGTTACACTGAGCTTCCATATTTGTTTCAGATTTACAGTTTCTTGTGGTTCACTGGTCGAATTTCATACATAAATCCATAATGAGTGCTTTGGTAGAAAAATAAATATTGGATGAGCTGCTTGTAGAAGAAAGTGAAGATGACGAATCTGAACTTAACTATGACAATGTCTCGTAATCTTTCACGCCAGACTCGAGTGATGAATATCATAATGGAAGTGATAGCGAAGACGACATTCCCCTTGTAAACCGTATGTCATCTCAACCGGATAAACATTATATTTCTAAGGGCGGTACTGTTTGGAGCAAGTGTCCCCCTAAATGTTCAAAGACTCGTCCCTATAATGTTGATAGAAACAATCCCGGTCCTGATAACCATGTTGCTGTGTCTACACCAAAAAGTGCACTTGACTGTTTCTTAGCCCTAACCTTCTGGAAGAAATTCGATTTTGTGCTAATTTGGAAGGTAAACGGGTTGCACAAGGAAAGCGCATTGCCTGGAAAGAAGTAGATACCATCGAACTGACTGTTTTCTTAGGTGTACTGTTACTTGCTGGTGTTCAAAGGAGTACCTGTGAGAGAACTATTTTTTAGATTCTCGATCAAATCCCAGTTTTACAGCCACTATGGGTATAAACCATTACCTGAACAATCTCCGTATGATTCGATTTGCTGACAAACGTACAAGGGCTGTGAGAAGTATGATTGATCGCCTTGCACTTAATAGTTATGTACGGAATATATAACTGTACAAGTTATGGTGACGAGCTTATTTCTTACTATAGATGAATAGTTAGTGCCTTACAAAGGTAGGTGCGGTTTTATTGAATATATGCCGCAAAAAACCAAAGAAATATGGTATAAAAGTACTTTGGATTTGTGAATCGAAATCTGGTTATGCGTACAAGGGCATAGTGTATACTGGTAAGATACCTAAGGGGGAGCTACAAACACTAATCTGTCTGGAAGTAAGCTTTGTTCCAAAGAAGAGTAAAAGTGTTATTCTTTTTTCAATGTATCATGACGCTAGAATTGACCAGAAAAGCAATAAGAGTAAACCTGAAATAATTACATTTTATAATGATACAGAAGGTGGTGTTGACTTACTGGACGAGCTAGTTAGAACGTACACAGCCAAAAGACAAACAAAACGTTAGCCATTGGCATTATTTTTCAACATATTGGATGTAGCCACTGTAAATGCTTACATTTTCTACACATCTACATGTCCAGATTTGAAACCGAATCTCACGGATCGTCGCACTGTTTCTGAAGGAACTGGCAGAGGAAATGATGAAACCTCTTATGGAAAAGCGAGCTTGTATTCCGAATTTGAGAAGAACTGTAGCAGATGCTTCGATAAGGTGTGGAATCAACATGTCAAAAACAACGAACGACTGTTGGAGAGCCAAAGAGAAAAGTATGTTCCGTTTGCCCATATTCTAAGGACAGAAAACTTCAACATGTTGCTATCGTTGTCACAAGTATATTTGTTCATTACATACCATTTCCTTATGCGAAGACTATGTGTAATGTTGTATCAAAGAAAGTAAAAGGAACATTTTGAAGTAAGTATAAGGAACATAGTACAAGAGCAGTGAAAGAAGGAACAAATTTAGTACATATTTCTAGTTGAGATTTGGACAGCATTAGCTACATCAATTGTCATACAAAATTATGTTTAAATTCAAAGCAATAAACTTCTGACTAGTATAATATATAAAAACATTGTTATTTTTCTCAGAAAGGTAAACTAAATGTTGTTTGCATTATAGTTCATGCAATATTTACTCGATTAACTTTGTACAATTTCATGTAATAGTTTATAAGGCATCTAGCTTCACGTGCAATTCGAACCACTTTGTACGACTGAAACTCAAACTTTAAACCCTTGGTTGTGTGCTAGCTACCTTAAACCAACCTAACCATTGCGACTGATTAGTGGCATGCATAAACACTAATCAATAGCAAATCTACTACACTTCACAGCACTATACCACTATGCAGAAAAAAACGTAAAAAATAGGTGCTTTCAATCTGTTTCCTTGTTAAATATATGTGGGTCAAAATGACCCTGGAAGTGTAAAAGGGGTGATTTTTTTAGAAGTGTATTTACGGGTTAATCGTTGATAGATGGTGAAAGGTGAGTTTTGGATTTACAGAATGAAAGTTACTTTTTAAATCTATACTTTGAACTAGATAAAAGTTTGAAAAAACCGGTCATAAATGGGCTGGTAAGAAGTTTGTACCAGTCACCGGCTTTAATCAAAATAACAGCAATATTTCCGGCCAGGCCGGTGAAAAACCAACTCTATCCTTTTCCGAAAATTAATTTAAAACAATTAACAAAGATAGACCTATAATTCATAATTTATAAAGTAAATGTTTCAAAATGTAATAAACGAAATTAAATATCTTCCAGCGTAAAATAAATAGCTTTATTGTTGAAGTATTCACTTCCGATGCTTTGCGCATTCCATTGCGGGAATTTCCCGAACACTTCTTTCACGACAGGTTTTCCCTGAAAATGCAGCTTGCTTTACTGTACATCGAAACTTCAATTAATACTGAAGTTTGAATGCAGCACTTGAAATAGTGTTACGTAGTCTTGGGAGCTCCGAGCATTAAGCTTCTTAATTTTGACAAGAATTTTTATGCTATTGCTGGTGTTGATTCTACAGAATGCTTATTTGAAGGGTAACAACAAATGACTTGCTGGAAAACCAATTTTTTGTTGTTGGAAAACCAAATTTTACTGAATACCTGAATACTTTTGTTACCACCAAAGGTAAGAAATAATACTAATAGTTTTACTAATGTATTTACATATTTACTGTTAGTACCGGCACCTATGACCTTAAACCCGTCAACGTATGAGAGATAATGTGTCTCGGCGGCGCGGAGTCAGCAAGCACACTATTCACGGAAAGTATTTTTCTAAAATATAGAATTGCTTATTTTACTTCAAATAGGCTCTAATCATAATCCACACATTGCTTTGTTCTAATTATCTCAAGCTAAGGGAAGTTTTTTTTTTTTATTCATTCATTCAGTTTATTCAGAACTTTATAAAGGTCTTATGTTGAATGTTGTTTATCTTAAAGTGAAAGCATCTAATTCGCCCAAAGAAAGTTCAAAATCTGATAAAAATAACTTTCAATGTGATCACCTTAGTTGTACCAATAATATACTAACAAAAAGCTCAAAAACCCAGGTGGGTTTTAAGGCGTTTTTTTTCAGGTGGGTCCAACCCGAAAAAACCCGCTGGGTTTTTTTCGGGCTGGGTCCACTTGGGCGAACCCTGGTTATCACGTTTCATTCCCACTTATTATTCGTACTGTATCAGACCTAAATTCCTCATTCTTTACTCAGAGATCATATTACAAAAGCAACTTTTTTTTATGTAACTTTATGGATGTTTCTTTGTGATTTTTTAAAAATAGTTTATTATGCAACCAAAGGAAAATACTAATCATTGTTTCGTTTTAATAAAGTTTACTATTGATAAAATACATCGAAAGGCCGTACTTCTTGGGGAGGGGGTCATACAAACCCCACGAGAGGCAATGATTGAAATAACAAGAATCTTTACTATTTATGTATAAGTGGTTCAGAGCCAAAGTAGACTCAAATAATTAGTTTCTTTATTCACTTTTCTTACTGATATGTAAAGTAAGTAGTTATATTTCTTTAACTTGGACTAATAAAAGTCGTAGTGAACAGACTTAAACTAAATTAGTTCTTCTGTACTCTAAATTAGTCCTTTAAAATTGGCCATATGTAATTCTGTATAATGGTTCCACTTGTGCAATTGTTCATCTTTTTGTCTTTGTCCTAATGACTCTTGACAATTATATTAACAAATATGCAAAGATCAGTCAACGTGTTTTTATCAGGAGTCCTTCGTGAGTTAGTCGGCAGACGTATCGCATTTGTGGCCACTTAGTCACGGTTTCTTGTTCAAATGAAGGACAATTTCTCTTGGATGTAAGCCGAGAAGCGGTTTGGATTCCGCTTTAAGCTTGACCCCTTCCAGCATAACCCCGTTATTGCATACTAACACCAAGGCGAAACAAGCTTATTTCTCTCCATATATGGTATGAGTACACAGAGCAAATTATTTAAACCAAAGAAACCTGTTTTTGTTTTTTCAATAAAAACAATGGTTTTTACCAACCCTGATTTGAACAGACAGTTTTGTGAGTTTGATTGTTCTGGTAATATATTTTTATTTATTTATTTATTTTTTTGTTTTAAACATGTTTGTGATACTGAAGTGAATTCCTATCGTCTCGCAATATTGTGTGGATTGATTAACATTGAAAAGAGTTTCTTCGGTAGACGCGAATTTAATGTCTGTCGAATGCGCCGTACTCAAAAGTGGATAGTCGGTGGTATTTGCGATGGAACTAATGAAATTATTTTGAGTGAGTGTAGTGAGAACTCTCGCAGTGCTGATTCCCTTTTAAAAATTATTTCTAAGCATGTACACTCATGTCCAAAATTGTCGCATGTCTATAAATGTTTTAGGAATATAATTTGATAACGAAATCGCCCGGTATTTCTTATAATGTTTGTATGTGTATAATCGGCAAAGACATGTATGTGGCAAATTTCATGTCAAAAGAGCAGTAAATAATAATAAAACGAAAATAAAACTTTCTTCTCCATTTAGCAAGATTGTTTTATTCGTTCTAATTTTCGTATTTATAATTCTTTCCCTATGAAATTTACCACAAATATACATTTCCCGATTATACACATAGTATCAGTATTAAAAGTACTCTGAAAAATCTTTATCAAATTATAATCTTACAAGAAGACAGTTATAGATATGCGACAATCATTTTGGACATGAGTGTACGTCCTGACTCCCGTTATTACTGATTGTTGGAAGGGGTACGTGGGTTTGGATAAGGGGCGGTGGACTCATATGACTGTTAATCATTCTCATAACTTTGTTGATCCCGAGAGTGGTGCACATACGCAGTCTATCGAGACTGTGTGGTTGCATTTAAAGAGGAATTTAAATTTGACTTATCGTTGTGATAATTTAATGCTTCGTTTTGCTTATTACTTATGGAAGAGGTTTGCTGCTGGTTGTTAGATTTGTGAAATGTATTTCATTTTTCTTCGTCATGCTGGATTGATTTATGGTTAGTGGTGAGTGTTACTTTATTTTTTTGCAGTTAATTTTTCTGTATTACGTTAGATTTATAGTAGTGGGTTTATTATTTATTGTTGTTTTCGATGTTTTCTTTACTGGTTCTTGATCGGGGGGTTTGGGGAGCGACAGCCCCCCATTTCGATCTCAAAATTGATAGTTTCACCTGAATTGATTTCTTGGAAGACTTTTTCTTCTGTTAGATTTGATTAGTAGTGGTTCTCAAACTTTCCGACAGCGCAGACCCCTGTTCATTCGGGAAGTGATCTGAGGACTTCAATGGAATGCTATCTGAAATTTCACATTGTATTAAGAATATACTAATTAGAATTACCATGGACAAGAAATAGATCAAGAAATATAATGCAATAAATAATTTATTCTAGAGATACATGATTATTTCCTAGTGAACGAAATTCAATTCAAAATACAGTACTTTCAGGACTGAACTTCATTATTTTTTTTGGAAATCCACGTGAGAAACAACGTTCTCAAATTAGGGGGTCACTAATGTGAGGAATGAAATTCTTTGAGTTGACTGCATTGAACTCGAATAATTTTTGTCACCATCAATCTTAGGTCCGATTCCACATTGACTATTTCGCTTTCAATTTTCAATACTGCAAAGAGGAGAAAAGGTCTGCTTACATAAGTGGTAAGAAAGCATAAAATGTTGCAATGCCTTTTTAGACAATTCTTCGTACAGCGTACACGCAAACCAATTTGAGTCAAACGTTACACGCAATGGTAGATCTAGGAACATTTTTTGGGAGGCTTGATGTTTATAAGCATACGAACATTTACTTCCTTTTTAAATAAATCTGAAATTGGTGGTACGGTGGGAGCTTTCCGCTACTTGAAGATTAAATTCGTGAAATTCCGAGGCGTCGTGCAGTTAATGTAAAACTTCTTTTGAAAAAAATGCCCTAACAAAGGAAGAACTTTCTCACTTGAAGTAGTCCTGTATAACGGTTGACCAGCTTCAGGGCAGAAATTTAGTAAATTAGGAGAGCATTTAAATTTACAAACGTAGGTATAATTTCTAGTTGCTTTTTGTTTAGTAACTGAAAAAATACTTTTTGCATAATAGCTGAGTTCTATTTTATTACTCATTTCACTTTTTAGACGTCGTGGACCTCCTGGTTAGGTCCCACGGACCCCACTTTGAATGCTACTGGATTGATTAAAGTACGGCTACTTTCATTTTAATATTCCAGCATATAACACAGTGACGACTAAGTTCTTTGCACTATATGGCCACAACTCTTGTTTCAATTTTGAAGATCCAATTTAGAAGTCTTTTTGCAGTGTGATAGGGGAACAAAACGGAAGTGCTAACTCATGCAACAGTATAAAAATGAAATGGAATCTTAGTTTAGTCTCACTATTATATAATTTAGACTAAGGGAGGCGATGATTAAAAGCAAATGAATTGAAAGAATTAGTAGAGTGAAATGGGAATACCCCGAGAAAATCCACGGACACGATGTTGTCCACCACAACGTTACTTGGCCGAGGATCGAACAAAGAACCCCACGCACTAGAGGTATAAGAGCTTTACCACTTTTTAAAAATTTAACTGATTCACCGAACAAATAGCAGTAACAAGGCCGTGTCTAGTTTTCAGCTGAGATCATCAAACCCTATATAATATGAACTTTCCAAAGTATTATGAAGACTTTCTTACGCAGTTCACTTTCTCCAGCTGTTGCTCTGCCTTAATACAACATGTTCACTTTATTTTTAAACTAGCTCTTATAGTTCATTAATATTGTTTTTACAAGAAAATGTGGCAACGCTGGGAAGAAGATAAGTATATACACAAATTGAGGTATTGGAGAACCAGCAGGGTTTCTTTTCCTGCTCATGGAGGTGCAGATTCATTCACACCATTGTTCTTCACTGATCTTCAAAAAGTTGGTAGGGGAGGGAAACAAGTTACGAAATAAGATCGTTCATCTAATGTGGGGAATGCATATCTTCAAAGTTACGTTGGTTAACAAGCTGATCATATGGTTCGGAAAAAAGGGTTGCGGAAGGCGAGACTGATGGCTGTCGGAAATGAGAATCTTATCTACCTACCCATCTTTTTATTTGTATTTGGGCCCTGCTGTTTGGTCACTGGACGTTTGGGCGCGAGTTAAATTAAAAAGTCATTATTAGAGCAACTCACATTACGCTTTATTTTTTTGTGTAATTATGCTTTATTTTTTCCAAATTATGCTTTATTATGCTTTGTTAATTTGTCATTGTTTTATATTAATCGTGTATAATGTAAAATATTTACTATACATTATTCTAAATATCTTGATCTATTTATTAATACTTTATGCAACCAGTTTTTCATATTAATGAAATTTGTACTTAATTTCATTGTAAAGAGGCTTTACTCGAGTTTTTGTTTCACTTGTGTGCGCCTTCGAGGTGCATACAGAAAGGGAAAATAAGATATCACCAAAATATGACCGATTCCATTTCAAATCGTTCAAACCACAGTTGGTCCCCATTATAGTCTCAATTTCATTTATTTTTTTATATGGGATCTACATGCAATATTATTAGACCCATATTTTTTCTTTTTGCTGAAAAAAATTTTTCCTTCGATTTACAGCCTTCCAAAATGGCTGCCCTCCTTTCGGATTGCTCGAAAAACTGAAAAACACGTCAAACTAAAAATTGTATTGTAGAGAAACGAGTGTACTTAGTAACATAATCGCAATAACAGGAAGAGTATAGAGTTGTATGTTTCGGTAGAGGACCAAAATTCATTTATTGGTCCAATAGGAATCGCGCAATTCACTCGCAATGTTGCCACCTTTGAAATTTTTACTAACTTCAAACATTTATTTTTCTGTCCTCACGAGCAATATCAACCATCTGCTTCTAGCATCGAAATCTACTCCATCAGGTCTCTTGAAAATGTAAAGGACTTACGTTTCTGATTACTACATCCCACGTTATAGCATGATGAAAAGCTGAAAATTTCATTAAGACGTCATGTTTGGACGCCATTTTCTCAAAAAACCCACTTTTTAAAAATCGGATTTTTTTTATAATTATTGAAGAAGTACCTAAGTATTTAATATCCGTTAACCGTTCATGCGGCTGCATCCCCTAACATTCGCAATTAATTATTGAAATTTCGATTTTTGTACTTGCAATGTAAATATTTCCTATGGGCACTTAGGTTCTATACACAAGGCGATTTGAAAGAGAGTATGAAAATTTTAAGAGATGAATCCTGACATCAAATCCAGTAGAAAAGTTCCTATAAACATTAGTCGAATTCCGCTTCGTTTTCGAGTTACAGGGTTTCCAACTCGGGAACAAAATCGGCTCATGACAATGGAAAATAAAATATAAATTTCGTGTTAAATCAGAAACTATGTGCTAAAGTTATGATGTTCAGAAAGTTGATTTGTATGAATATGATAATTTTTACGTGCGTTGCAATTCGGTTGTCAGCGTTGCCAACTTGCTAGAACTTTTATTTGTTTCCAAATGACACTACGTGGTTTTTATTTGATATTTGATAATTATTAATGATTGTAAACATCACATAAAGCACAATTTTCCCCACATCACCTCAGTTTTCGAAAACTTACATGTATTTCATTATAAGGTTTATCTCGTGCGTTATTGATAGTTTGCAACATTACGAGTGAATTTCACTTGATGTTTGCCTTCATTAGTAAAACCAAAATGTCGAATAAAAACTACGTCTGTGTAAGTTGTAATAATAATAATAATAATAATAAAATAAAATAATAAAGATGATTTTTTTTTATTATTGCAAAACCTCTCGTAACTCCACGCATCAAGTTCGAACTTAATCAAGAAGTTCTGCTGCAACCACGAAGCAGTTTATTACGAGATTCTGTGTCGTGAACATCGTCCAACTGTTCTCTGGAACCATGGAAATTGTCTTCACTGATAACATGACATTGTAGTGCACTAGTTAGTGTTTGTGTGAATAACAATGGGGAAGTCCTACACAGAGAAAAACCCGTTCTCCGTACAGCGGTATATTGGACAAATATACGGTATCCTCTTGCTTACTACAGAAATCAGTACGGAACATACGCTATCCGGATGTTACATAGGCACTGCCCTTAGGTGTTACATCATGCCGTTGCAGGATGTCTGACATCTAACAGTTTTCCGTATATCACATGCATATACTTATGTTACCTTCGTCAGCTATATGTTACATACATCCATTTGTGAGATCCTGACCGCCTACATTGTTTCATACAGAAAGTACGTATAAATGGAACACTTATACAGAAAGTATTATAAAACATGCATTTTCAGTTATGCGTCTGCTGTACGTTGTCCAAAAATTACAGGAATTACGCATATAACCTATCTTTTTAAGTGCGCCACCTACAGTTTTTTTTCTCAGTGTATTACAGTAAGGACCGTATTAAATGTGTTGATGACTCTAAAAGGCATAAGATGATTGTGTACAGAAAGAATTCTTGACAAACATTTTATCTTGCGGTAAAATATATGTATTGCGTACAGCGCGTCTGCCAAAACATAGTATTAGGAGAGGATGATTATTCGTGTAAAGAGTGGTTTGAATATTTACTGTGAATAACGTGAATGTGTGTGAAATTGGTGATGACGAGAGATGTAAATATGAAATTATGCACCAGCAAGATAAAGAATTTGTTCCTCTGAATGTAGATTTGGAAACAACCAGACATTTAACATGCTAAACATGAATGTCCTCCCATTAAAACGGCCGTTATCGGTGAAACCTAGACTACGGTGAAGGATCTCAAAATTTTTCATACTGCCTTTCAAATCGCCTTGTGTACAGGACACAAATAATCATCCTCCCCTAATAGTACGTTTGGGCAGACACGCTGTACGCAAGCCATATATTTTACAGCGATATATATATATATATATATATATATATATATATATATATATATATATATATATATATATAATATTTATTTATTTTCCTAGAATTCTTTCTGTGTACAATCATCTTACGGCTTTTAGCATAATCAACACATTTAATACGGCCCTTACTGTAATAGGACTTCCCCATTCTTATTCACAAAAACGCTTAACTAATGCACTACAATGTCATGCTACCAGTGTAAACAATTTTCATGGTTCCAGAGAACACTAGGACGATGTTCACGACACCGAATCACACAAACTATGAATAACGCACGAGATAAAACCTTTTAATGAAATACATGTAAGTTTTCGAATACTGTGATGATGTGAGGGAAAATTGTGCTTCATGTGATGTTTGCAATCATTAATAAATACCAAATATCAAATAAAAACCACGTAGTGTCATTTGGAAACAAATAAAAGTTCTAGCAAGTTGGCAACACTGACAACCGAATTGCAACGCATGTAAAAATTATAATTCATACAAATCAACTTTCTGAACTTCATCATAACTTTAGCACATAGTTTGATTTAACACGAAATTTATATTTTATTTTCCATTGTCGCGAGCCGATTTTGTTCCCGAGTTGGAAACCCTGTAACTCGAAAACGAAGCGGAATTCGACTAATGTTTATAGAAACTTTTCTACTGGATTTGATGTCAGGATTCATCTCTTAAAATTTTCATACTCCCTTTCAAATCGCCTTGTGTATAGGACCTAAGTGCCCATAGGAAATATTTACATTGCAAGTACAAAAATCGAAATTTCAACAATTAATTGCGAATGTTAGGGGCTGCAGCCCCATGAACGGTTAACGGATATTAAATACTTAGGTACTTCTCCAACACATATGAAAAATTCAGATTTTTAAAACGTGGGGTTTTTGAGAAAATGGCGTCCAAACATGGCGTCTTAATGAAATTTTCAGCTTTTCATTATGCTATAACGTGGGATAAAGTAATCAGAAACGTAAGTCCTTTACATTTTCAAGAGACCTGATGGAGTAGATTTCGATGCTAGAAGCAGATGGTTGATATTGCTCGTGAGGACAGAAAAAAAATGTTTGAAGTTAGCAAAAATTTCATCAAAGTTGGCAACATTGCGAGTGAATTGCGCGATTCCTATTGGATCAATAGACTAATTTTGGCCCTCCACTGAAACATACAACTTTATACTCTTCCTGTTATTGCGATTATGTTACTAAGTACACTCGTTTCTTTACAATAAAAGTTTTAATTTGACATGTTTTTCAGTTTTTCGACCAATCCGAAAGGAGGGCAGCCATTTTGGAAGGCTGTAAATCTAAGGAAAAATTTTTTTCAGCAAAAAGGAAAAATATGGGTCTAATAATTTTGTATGTAGTTTCTTATTTTAAAAAATAAGCAAAATCTGACAGTCGTGTGGACCACCCTGGACGATTTGAAATGGAATTACTCAAATACAGAAAGTGCTCAAGTTCAAGAGGTACACATAATATAGTGTGGAGTTCTTTAGTATATTCGTTGTTGGCGGAAAGTTTTCTTAATTTCCTTTTCCTCCACATCAAAGGATTACACCGAAAAGTTTAGAGAAATAAAAATTAGCTTCTCATTGTTGCATTGTTCTCAATGATTTTGCTTTGTAAATATTAGTTTTAAAAAATATTAATATAGTATGTTAAACTTGCAGTTAAACAGAATTTTTTAAGAATTGTTATATATTTTAAATTATGCTTTATTATGTTTTTAAAATTAGTTTCTTCTAGACTCTTAAATAACCACAAGCATGTTCAAGGTACCAACCATACGTCTAAATTGCTATTATGCTTTTTATGCTTTTGGGTTGCTCTAGTCATTCTTAGGCGCTCAGTACTAAGTTCGAATCAAGATATCACAAGGTGTCTACTGTAGTGGAAGTCCTTGAATTATGCTGGATTTTGTTTTACATACTAGAAATACTGTAATTTTAAAATTCTAAAAACTGAATTAACAATTAAACTTTGTAAATTTAAGTTTCAACCGAAGTTAAGTGTGCTTTTTGATAACTTTTCAAGCCAAAGGTAAGTAGACCAGGCTAGATATGATTTACTGCATTACATGCATAGTGAGCCTATTCCATTTAAAAACTTAAAGCAGGCCTTCTACTGTAGTTATGCAATAAGTGTAAATGCCAAACACATCTCTAGTGGCTAAATGACCAATATATGTACACTTAATTATTTTTCACTTTGAAATCATTCTTTTTTTCCTTTCGCCACTTTCTTTAATGCTTATTAAATGCTTATAATGGGACGAAAAGTGTTAAGTTTTGATTTATATTGAAATGTTAAAAAAAAAGAAAAAAGAAAAAAAAGTGATACCAAAAATATGGCATACTGCAGTTCCTAAACTGTCTTAGACACATTGTATGCGAAATATTTTTCCCTCAACTCGATTAGGATTTAGGATTTTTAATTTCTGGGCTCTCGGCATCTAAGGCCATTTAGCCCGTAATTTGAGGGAGCACACTATTCGGAGAAAGGGAAGGAAGCGGCCTGGATAGCTACCACCCCGGCATTTGCCTGGTGTGAATGAGGAAAACCTAATTCAGGGTGGCTGGCCTGAAAGAGCGTGTTACACTTTTTCGACCGAGTGCCCCCACCGGGAATCGAACACGGGACCGCTCGCACTGAAGGCGAGAGCGTTAGAAACTACCCTACGCGAGGCCACTTCCCTCAACTCGAGTGCGCGGAAATCTTTTATTGGTAGTTCTTTGTTGGACTTAAGGAAGAGAAGAGTTTGGCAAACGTAATACGAAAGAAAACAAATTTTAATATTCATAAGTGTGTAATTATTAACTTTTTTAAAAAATACAAAAATTAAATCAATGTTTTAATTAACATTAAGAAAATTATTAACAGTTCGTCTGATTTCTTCATTTCCTAGCTTTCTTATATAATACAAAAATTAGATCAGAAGTACAAGAATCGTGAACAAGCGAAAAATCAATCCATGACGAGGTTACGCAACAAATGCCACAAACGCATTCAACAATTTAATTTAGATGAATAAATAAGATATAGAAAATATACAGATAAATGAGTTGAAATAGAAGTGTAGCAAATATATATATATATATATATATATATATATATATATATATATATATATATATATATATATATATATATATAAAATCTTAATTCGCGCTTAGTTTTCAGTGCCTAGCTTACTTTATATGTCGTAAATTGTGATTTTTACTATGTACCTCACCCCCAAACGTCTGGCGGCTAAACGGGTTTGCGCCCAAACGTCCTGTCCCGCCTTCGTACATACTTATATTTTGTAGTTGACCATCCACCACAACAGAGTTGTTTGATCTGTTCATGATTTGTGGGTGAAGCATCGCAACCAAAATCTCGACGCCAACAACCTCACCTGGCAAAATTCTTGCATAGTCAAAATCTTCCAGGCGAAATCTAGCCTGGCCAGAGCCTCGCGGAATAAAACTTAGCCATCTAAACTCTCGCGATACCAAACCTTGCATTAGCGATTTCTTCCGTATAGTGTGTTTAAGATATATATTTAAAATATTCACTGTAGACTTGAAAATAATTCTAATGAATGAATGACAACCCAGAACACAAGTGATTTTATTAATTTTTAAGAGGAAAAGATAGGTAAGCAGTTAGCTCCCGGCTTACATACTTGTCGAGAAGAGATCTTCATGGTTTATGCTCATCATATAATTTAATTAAATAGAGGTGCAGAACAAGAGTTGGGTGCTTTGCTTTGGTTTTTTTTTTGGGGGGGGGGGGGAAATTTACGGGGAAAACCTGTTAGATTACTTTCAGTTAAAATTTCGCATGTTGCATTCTTCACTTTGGGTTTAGAATAGTGTTTACAAATCACTTCTACGTAAATTCTATTATATAAGAATTCATTTGGCCAAGAAACCAAGAATATATGGCGATCTGATCCGATGGGGTGTTCTTGCGTCACCCAGCTGAACATCTGGGCGGGAGTAATCTCTCAAACTCAGAGCTGAGAGATGGAACAGACAGCTGTTGGATAGGAACAGTTGTTTTTCACGTTGTGAACTGGAACGGAATGAGTAACACCTTGCAATTTTCAGGAATATGTACTCTCTGTTCAGAGACTCACTTAGTCAATAATTCAATGTTTGTAGTGTGAGATGGCTCGAGAACATTCATGTAGCCAGAAAACAGATACTATTGGAAACGTTAAGTTTATTGAATTTGTTATAAAACAAAATTCGAACCATTCAGAACTCACCCAGTTTCAAGAAAATATCCGTAGCTGTTAAAACCGATGTAGCTTTCTTCCAATCAGTTGCGGAAGACCTTTTGAAGGAGTAAGATTTATCGATGACCCCTTTTCTTCTCGAAATAGTGTTGAATCTTTTGAAAAAGTGTGCGCGAAGGGTGGTCAAAAAAAGGTGCCTTCCATCTCAATTCAGGCAGAGCATGTACCATCACCATCTCAGATATTGTTGAAACTTTTTATAGCAACTAGACATCTTTTTAAGAGACCCATATTTTTTTTGTTTTGTCGAAAAAAATTTTCCCGCCAAGTAATGGGCCATCAAAGACGGGGAGTACAATTTATGAATTGTAGAAGACATGGAAAATGGTCAAATTCAGAGCCTCACCATTCGGCTATGGAGCCAGGTAGTTACAATTCTTGTTGTGGTATGTACATAGGGATATAAATAAACTATATTTTATTATAGTTTAGTTTGCGCATGCGTATCTTTTTGTACATACATTAACAAATGAACGTCAATTTATCTGAAAAGTCGAAGTTTGCGAATTTTTTTCGAGCACTTTCGGTTCGAATTTTAAAATTCTGTTTTCACGGTTGGTAAGACCTGGTTACCCGCTTTCCGAAAAAAATTTTGTATCGCTTCTGTGTGCAACCGTTTTGTCGAAGAAAAAAAAAATAAATTTTAAAATTTTCAAAAATCGCGATTTTTGGGCGCCATTTTCTCGAAAACACCATCTTTTAAAATTCTGAAATTTTGTCAGATGGTTCAACTTTACGTGAATAATAAACACACCAAATACCATTCTCGACCAATGCTTCATGAATTAACTGCAGCCTTTTAGTTAGCGAAGTTTCGTTAACTTTGATGTCACAGTTAGCAACACTGGGAACAATAAAAGTGCAATGATTTGATGATGTTTGTCGTTCACATTCATTAACTGAAGAATAAAAGGTTTTCTTGACTATTATTATTATTTTGATCAAGAAGGCTCTGAAATAGTAAAATGGGCCTCCCCCTACTCCTTAGTTTTCTTAAACAGAAATAATCTGAGGTGGAAATTACGATTACGAAACACACAAATTTTTAAGTTTACTTGAAATGGCCATCCAATAAATTCTGAGCTACAAAAAGCCTGAACTATTACCTCAATGATGATTTGGAATGCTCCAGACAGTCTCAATTAAGTGCGATGTCATTACAGTGATCGAAAAAGGACAAAAAGTTAAAAAAAAATCGAAACGTTTTCTTACTCGTTTCAAGGAAATTTACTGACTTTTTAAACAGAACAATCCCAACATAAGAATGGGTCACTCGGAATTTTACAGTATTCGACTAAAGTGGGTCAGTCCGCAACCTGCGAGGGAAATATGTATGTGTGTGTGTGTGTGTATTGTGCAAATTTTAAGTTAGCTGCTACTGCGTTGCTACAAATCAAAGATGCAGCCTGTATTGAAGCTGTCATGAGTGACCTATTTCCTTTAGTAGTATGATCCGTAGAAAATAACTGTCTTCAAGAATGTGGTGAATGTCCTGGAGTGGAAGGAATAAGTGTGGAGTCTTTAATTATTGATCCTGATGAAAATGAGTTACGTATGCCATATGGGAAAACAATAATCTCATTAAAAAACTGACACTTTGTTTTCGTATCGTACATTGCTGGTTTAACTGTAAGAATTGTAATTCATGACTACATCAAGAAAGTCCAAAGAGAATTAATTGCTACCGAAAAGTATCGTATAAAATTTCAAGATACAAATTCTATTTTACTTCATGTGGACTTCGCTGAAAACATGACTGTTATTCTGCAAAGTGAAATTCAGAGTTATCACCGGAATATAAAACAACTGACAGTTTTGTTGTAATAAACGACGATAAAACACACGATTCGGCTCATGTACTCATAGCCATAGACAAAATTCTAAAAAATACTCGAAGAAAAGCGAAAATATACTTTATAGAAAAAGGTTTGAATACGAGAAAATAAGTGTCTACAATTTCCCAAACCGTGTCAGATTTCTGATGGTGCTGCATCCCACTTTAAAAATAGATTTCAGATGTTCGAGATGCAGATAGGTCCAATAAAGCAGTGGTTTTGCAGTGAAACCGGCCATGCAGTCTCTGCGACGGTATTGAGGAGGGGGGGAGGTGTACAGAATGTGGCAACGCGGCATAACCTTAGGCAAATACAGTTACGCAGTATCAAAAACCGCAGAAGAAAAAAAATGAAATGAAATCTTTGTTTTATGTCCCACGGTTATGCCGGTTACGCTAAAGGAGACTGTGATTCTGAGAAGTGAATGTTAAAAGTCTCTTAAGTAAGGGGCCCATTTTACTATTTCAGAGCCTTCTTGATCAAAATAATAACAATTTAGTCTGCAGTGTCTCTTTTGTTAAAAGTGAATGAAATGCAGAAAGTGGGAGGAAATGGGATAACCCCCAGAAAACCCACGAGCACGGTGTTTGTCGACCACATAGCCCACACGGCGCGATCTGGGATCGAACCAGGGACCCCAAACACCGGAGGTGAACGCTCTACCACTGAGCCACTAAAACCGCAGAAGAATTCGTGAGTATAGTGCAAGTACAAACTCCGGGTATTACTCTAGTTTTGTTGCCTGGAACTGAATTCTACGACCTCCGGAAGAAAAAAAGGGAAAGTATGCCACCGGTAACTGGTATTCAACGAAGTCATCTTTGGCTTTCGGAAAATGGCAAAGTTTTTATTGCAGTATCGGGTCACCATGAACTAACTTCATGCTTCCCCCAAAATCGAACTTCTGCAGTTAAAAGTGCAGATTTAAGAAATCTGCAAAAAGGAACTTTTGTTACATACATATATGTATGATAACTAGTGGTGCGTAGCAAAAATATTATGAATAAATCATGAATTACGTGAAGTTGAAGTGCTGTTTATGCTTCCACATGGACGTTCAGCATTTGTGACTATAGACAATATGCTACGCAGGGGCGGATCCAGGACGGACTTCTGGTAGGAATGGGGGGTTACTGCTACTTAGAGCTACGAGCTCCAAACTCTGAGATCGGTTTTATTTATATATAAAATAAAAGTTTCTTCCCTCTAGATCCACTCCTGGACGAGTTGTGAGTGAGCCAACACCTATTGGAGCACCTGCACGGTTACATGCTATTAGACACCAATCAAGCAAATGATTGGGCCATGTAAAAAATTAAAAAAAATAAAAAAAATCAGTGAAATTTTGTTTCCGAAGACCATTTTAAGTAAGTGAACTTGAAATTTGTGCTTTCGTAATCGTAATTTCCACCTCAGATTATTTGTTTAAGAAAACTGAGGAGAAGGGGGAGGCCCATTTTACTATTTCAGAGCCTTCTTGATCAAAATAATAATAAAAAAAATAGTCAAGAAAACCTTTTATTCTTCAGTTAATGAATGTGAACGACAAACATAATCAAATCATTGCACTTTTATTGTTCCCCGTGTTGCTAACTGTGACATCAAAGTTAACGAAACTTCGCTAACTTTAAAAGGCTGCAGTTAATTCATGAAGCATTGGTCGAGAATGGTATTTGGTGTGTTTATTATTCATGTAAGTTGAACCATCTGACAAAATTTCAGAATTTTAAAAGATGGTGTTTTCGAGAAAATGGCGCCCAAAATTCGCGATTTTTGAAAATTTAATTTTTTTTTTCTTCGACAAAACGGTTGCACACAGAAGCGATACAAAATTTTTTTCGGAAAGCGGGTAACCAGGTCTTACCAACCGTGAAAACAGAATTTTAAAATTCGAACCGAAAGTGCTCGAAAAAAATTCGCAAACTTCGACTTTCCAGATAAATTGACGTTCATTTGTTAATGTATGTACAAAAAGATACGCATGCGCAAACCAAACTACAATAAAATATAGTTTATTTATATCCCTATGTACATACCACAACAAGAATTATAACTACCTGTCTCCATAGCCGAATGGTGAGACTCCAAAGTTGACCATTTTCCATATCTTCTACAATTCATGAAGTGTACTCCCAGTCTTTGATAGCCCATTACTTGGCGAGAAAATTTTTTTCGACACACACACACACACACACACACACACACACACACACACACAAAAAAAAAAAAAAAGTGGGTCTCTTAAAAAGATGTCTAGTTGCTATAAAAAGTTTCAACAATGAGATGGTGATGGTATAATTTTATATTTTTTTTGCCCGAGTTGAAATGGAAGGCACCAAAGGAGGTTCTGACAGATGCCCCTGTAACGAATTGATTGCTGAAGGAAACTTCTAAAGAGCCAAAGATGATGTTGGTTATGGCACTCGCGCTGCATTGAAGAAATGTCCGGGCGTGAAGTGCTGAAACTCTGCAGTTCACGACAGATGTACAGGATGCTTGGTTAGGTTATTAAAGTTACTTAAAATGTCTCCTCAAGCATCCACTCAGGCACTTACGTATTTGAATCCCCACAAGATAGCATTGAACCCAGTTGAAGAGGTCACAATGACAAAAACATTGAACATTCTTGCATCATCCAATGTGATATTTGTGTGCGTGCCACAAGATGAAGAGGGGCAGTTCAGGGAACTAATTCCAAGAAGGAAACCAAATTAGATATCTTCTGGATGGACCTACTTTAAAATATAATAGGCTCATTCCACGTCAAATCACCCAGAAAAAATCCGAAATGTCGCCCACCGATTCAGATTTTAATGGAACTTCGTGTACTTGGTAACACTACTATGGTATGAAGACCTGTGAAATTTTTCTTACGAAATCCTAATAATTTGTGAGAAATAAGAGACCAAAGTTTCAGAATTTTAGGCATCCCGGTCGTTCTCGAGGCCATCTAATATTTCCTAGAGCTTAATACAAAAATTCATATCTCAGTATCTAAGCAATGTATCACTTGGAAATTTCTATCGAAGTGTATATGTCTCTAGAGCTAATTAAAAAAAAAAAAAAAAAAAAAAATCAGGATTGCTGTACATTAAGGGTGAAAATGCACCCTTGCACTTCAAAATAGTTAATTTTTTGTGTAAATTCCTAATTTTACGTAATGCGCATTATCGCTGTGAGGCGGAGCAATTACCTTGCCGCTCTTTTATCAAAATTGAACCTTAAGGTATGTTCTACGAGACTGTAAAATAAGTGGTTTTTTGAATGCTTCGGTTAGTAATTCTCGTTTAACAGTTCAAGGCCAACGCACCAGCTTTTCGTGTCATCTGTAAAGTGTTACTTCCATTGATGCAAGCAAGGTATTGGCACATTATTGCTCGATTCACTCCCACAGGTCTCAAGTAATTACTAAGTACACGTGTTTGTGTTGAAGTGTGTGGGGGTTCAGAGAAGCGGGATAACCAGGGTAGAAACATTCACTTTCGATATATATATATATATATATATATATATATATATATATATACAGATCAGAAAAATGGAAACACCTGTAGTTGACAACACGTCAGATGTATGGGTTGGCAGTGGTGTCGTGGTGCTCGCAGCACCGGACCGCTGGTGCTGGTGTGTTAGGTCGGTCTCCATACTACGTCAGGCGCAGTGCAACAGCAGTGTCCAGTGGCTGCAGCAGACGGAGGTAGTGTAAAATGGGAGACCTCTCAGATTTTCAAAGAGGGCAAATTGTTGGTGCGCGGTTATGTGGAGTGAGTGTGACGGCAGTGGCTACTGTGTTAGGTGTGACGCGTGGGACAGTGTCGAAGGTGATGACGGCCTACACAACACACGGGAAAACCACATCGGGGAAGCGGAACAATGGGCGGGAGAAAATCATGAGTGACAGGTCACGCCGGGTATTAAAGCGCATTGTCACGCAGAACCGTCGTGCCACTGCGGAGCAAGTGACGGAGGAACTCAATCAGCACCTCCCCCACCCTGTTTCGACAATCAGTCCGCCGCGAATTACATGACATGAACTTACGAGGTCGTATTGCACGGGCCAAACCGCTCATCAGGAACCATAACGCTTTCGCACGCTGTAAATGGTGCCGCGACCATGCAACTTGGACCATTGAGGACTGGAAACGTGTGATATGGTCAGATGAGTCATCTTTCACCCTATTCCCAACCACGGGCCGTGTTTGTGTGGAGAACGCCCAAAGAAGCTTATGATCTGCAGTGTTTCCGCCCAACTGTGAAACATGGCGGCGGCTCGGTTATGCTGTGGGCCGCCATATCATGGTTTTTATTGGGTAATGTGGTCACACTTAGCGGACGAATCACGGCCAACGATTATGTCGCAATTTTAGGAGACCACTTGCATCCTATGGTCCGGATGTAGTTCTCGGACAATAACGCCATCTTCCAGGATAATTCACCCATTCACACAGCTGACGTTGTTGCAGCGTGGTTTGAGGAACATCGGGATGAAGTTCAACACCTCCCCTGGCCCGCCCAATCCCCAGATCTCAACATAATTGAACATGTGGTCCGTTTTGGAAACACGACTCCGGCGACGATTTCCACCTCCATCCTCTCTCACAGAATTGGCCGATGCCCTGCACGAGGGATAGTATAAAATTCCACTTGCTACCATTCACGACCTCTATGCCTCCATCCCACGTCGCATCAAGGCTGTTCTGAAGGCGAAAGGTGGCCCGACACCATATTAATATGGTAAGTTGCAATTTCGTTCAGGTGTTTCCATTTTTCTGATCACCATCTGTATATATATATATATATATATAAATCTGTTTGCCAACTATTAATATAATCAAAGTGAATTTAATATTAAAATTGAATTAATTTTCCAAATCTACAGTCCATTATTTTTTCAAATAACGTAGAAATGAAGGCTCTGTAACAGTCCGGGGGGGGGGGGGTATCGGATTATTTTTCGATTGGGAAAACATACTTTCATAAACGTAATTTACAAATAGAAACAACAGAACCAATACAAAGTACAGATCAAAACGAAATAAAAATAATGATTGAACTTTTCCACTACATTAAATTGAAAATTTGTAACCAAAGAAATATGCAAAACTCCTTGTGCATGAAATCAATTTCTTAGCTCAGCATATGCCAATCACAGTGATTGGATTTCACTATTTGAGACTGAAGGAACTTGCTACTTCGTTTAAGCAAAACGCAGCATATATTGTTCCTCCACAATCTGAGAAATAATATACTCTTCCAGTACCTTTAGTAAAGGGGGCGCACACAGAACAAATATTGGATATCGGAACATGGTACACGTAGTCTTTTCCTGCAGAAGGCCAGTAAAAAGATAGAGCCGGTCCAAAAGGGTGCACAAACTTGACTTCATCATTTTCCTCTTCATCTTTACCTAACGCTAACCCAAAAAACTGACTTTCGCAACCACATGCAAGATACGAATTAGTGATGTCCGTGATGTTCATTTGAGAAGATATTTTCTTCAGTAAAATGAAAAATGGAACTGAAATCTGGATCAGCACTGATTCGCTTTGTCCCAATCGAGGTTTGGCTTAGAGGAGAGAACTGATGATATGATGGTGTTTCCGGATTTTTTTTTTTTTTTTTTTTTTTCACCAGAAAAACTTGTAATTTTTTTGCGTGTATCTGAGTTTCTTTTTCAGCAAGCTGAAATTTATATGTTCAATGCGAGATCTGCAGAAGGTAAACTTTTTCTGGCGTATTTAAAAAAATCAGAACATCTTTGAAGGCTTTCTTTAGTAAGTAAACGTTTGTCCCACCAATACCATCACATGGCTTGTAGCAAAAAATGACCATGATGCACTTGAGAAATCCTCATAATGATAACACAAGTTTATGAAGTTATTGTACTGCGCAGCGCATCCATGATTAAAGTAATTTACATTTTTGACATATGGAAATTGCCATTTCAGAAGTTATTTGT
This sequence comes from Thermobia domestica, assembly GCF_964235325.1. Classification (NCBI taxonomy): domain Eukaryota; kingdom Metazoa; phylum Arthropoda; class Insecta; order Zygentoma; family Lepismatidae; genus Thermobia; species Thermobia domestica. The sequence continues at coordinate 167,039,073 of NC_137458.1, forward strand.
TTGACTCTCATAAACAAATGCGACATCGTGTTCCAATTCATCTGATATCACGCACAAACTAGAAACAGTCAGGTCTTCAGATCCAGGAAGACGTGTATATAATACTGCTGGGTGTAGGGTACAGGAATCAGACCAGTGATACCCTGGAACTTCGCCTTGAATTATGTAGGAGTAATTTTCACTGAAGTCCATCAGAACGACGGCTCTCCGGCTAAAGATTTTTCTGTGTCCTTTATGAAGTGCTTTGGAAATAAATGAATGTGGCACAAGCTTTTCAAGCTTTTCGTATCAAAATTCACATACTCGTCCAGTGTGACAGAATTTTTCACCAATTCTATTCTGTCCATTGATACCCACTGATAATGTTCCTTCCTCCCCAGGATCAAAATCCTCGAATTTTGCAATCAGAAGCTGCCTCAATTTTTCACTGGAGGGACACTCGGAACAATGCCTCAGCATGCAATCCCGACTATACACAGAACAAACCAGATGACGGATCAAGTCTTGATATCTCTTCTGTGACATGCATGCAGTAGAATAACGTTTTGATGTATTGTACACACACACATGGAATGCGTCCCAGCAGAACCTGTTAATACATACCACTTAGGACGTAGCGTGCAAAACTTAGAAAATCCAATTTTAATATTTGGATGTTGATGTTTAAATGAGTATAATTCTTTTAAATTCCCAAGTAATAATCTCTCCTCCGTGTGTACATTTTTGAAATACTGTTTTTCCAGGTAGAATTCTGGAATATTCATCAACGTAGAAATTCTTTACTATTTGAATTGTATCTTCACTCAGCTGTTTTCCCGTTTTCAATTCAGGAATAACTAAAATTCCTTTATTCTTCAGAACTTTTTTTCTTGCCGGACGGTATATTCTTACATTAAATTCATCGACAATCTGTTTCCTGCTCCAAGATGAGGGCACTAAAGTTAACAGTTGTATTTTTTCTCTTCTAGTAATTTTACCTTGGAGTTTGGCCTTTATTAAATCAAGAAGTTTATCCATATCATGAGCCTTTTGTTTCAAATCTTTTGAAATTTTACAAGAATCTGGTTTAGAGACAAGCTCTTTTACTACAACTTTGCTTATTTTACTTTTCACAGCAGAACTTGCTGAGTCAAGCTTTCTTTTAGCATATGCAGGCTTGCTGTGACGGAATGGCATGGAATTTGAGGGGACTCCCCTAATGCTGTAAGTGAAACATCAAGATGCTCTACAGTTAGTTTTTTTTGCGACAGATTCTTCTAAAACCGATACATCGTGTTCACTAAATTCGTCCGTCTTTGCATTCAAAGGAAATCCCAAGTTTGTTTCTGCAATTTACCGCATATATTTTGTCCAGGAATGTTTTTTCAATGTCATACAGTCAGTTTTTATTAATTTCATTAGCAAAATCAGCACTTTCCGCAAAGCCTTAGTGATTGTTTTTTTTTTTTTGTGGCAGTTAAATGGATCAAAAAAACTTGTCTAGTGTTCATACTTCAAGTAATATGGTTTATGATCACAAACACTAGTTAACAAATCAGAACTGATTCCACTCCTTTGGGATAACAATTCTTTCTCGGATGCACTGATAATACAATGCAATTTGACCACTCGTGTATAGCTGTTTTTGTGACATTCACTTTGTTTCCTTTCCTACACTACATTGCACTGTTCTAATTCACTTCGCGACATCATTGTAGGCCAAATTAAACTTGACAGGATGAACAACACTGTCTTGCAGCAACCAGGATGAACAACACTGTCTTGCAGCAACCCCAATAAGTATACAGTCTTAAGCACTCAACACGACATAAAAGTCTGCACAGAAACTCAGCTGAAACCGAAATGAACAAGTTGCTGTACCGCCACAATGCAGAATCAGACAAGATTAGACATGTTCCTACTCGCATTGCTCAGACAAGGTTTTTCACGTCAGCTTGGTAGCTACACAACTTGCATGTTCGCGTTAACTAAGATTTTCAATCTAACTAGTCCTGCATTAGATTTGATAGTTTATTATACATCGTACATTCACAGCTAAAAGTTCTGAGATGAAGAAATTAAATTTATTCCCCTCCCACAATTGCAAATTCGGCCAATCTCACTTCATCTCAAATACTGAAAGCTACACAATAGCTCTAAAAATAGTTTAGAACTTCAGATAAAGTATTTTATCCGGGTGCTCATGAAACGAGCATTTGTCCTTGTGTACAGGATGTCTCAAAAGTCCGGTAACTCGGTTATCAGTTACAACAAACTGTAAGAGGGAAAATAGTCTCCAAATATGATGTTTTCAATCTAAAGTGAAGGAACTGTTTAAATCGAACTAGCAGTTTGGGATGCACAATCTTTATGTACCCAATGTTAAATGAAAATGCAACATTGCCATTTACCTGGACCCACAACATAAGTGAAGTTACTGTCTTTTATGCTAACGTGTCGATGGCTAGCCCCCATTTAAAACATGACCCCTATTCACCATACTTTTACAAAATTGATCCACCTCCCGCAGCCCCCTCTATTAATGGCAACGTTGCATTTTCGTTTAACATTGGGCGCATAAAGAGTGCACAGCCCAAACGGCTAGTCGGATTTTTTTTTAAACCTTCACTTTAGATTGAAAACATCGTATTTAGAAACTTTTTCCTCTTACATTTGGTTGTAACTATAAGTTACCCTATGTCAGGGGATTTTTGAGACACCCTGTATATTGAACAACTACAAACGTAAGATCTTTGACACTATAGATACATATATCAACAAATGTATTAAATAAATGTATTCTCTTGTCATACAAAACTTTGCATTATGACTAAAAGCTTGTACGGTTAAGTTTAGTTGGCAGGACTTTTTATTTGGCACTGGCTTCCCCTTGACTGTTATATAACCTTCATTTCTACTTGATTTGAAAGATAATGGACTGTAGATCTGGAAAATTAATTCAATTTTAACATTAAATTCACTTTGATTACATTAATAGTTGGGAAACAGATTTTTATATATATGTTTTGAAAGTAAATGTTTCTACCCTGGTTATCCCGCTTCTCTGAACCCCCACACACAACACAAACACGTGTACTTTGTAATTACTTGAGACCTGTGGGAGTGAATCGAGCAATAATGTGCCAATACCTTGCTTGCATCAATGGCAATAACACTTTATAGATGACACGAAAAGCTGGCGCGTTGGCCTTGAACTGTTAAACGAGAATTACTAACCGAAGCATTCAAAAAACCACTAATTTTATTTTACAGTCTCGTAGAACATACCTTAAGGTTCAATTAAAAAAAAAAAAAAAAAAAAGCGACAAGGTAATTGCTCCGCCTCACAGCGATAATACGCATTACGTAAAATTAGAAATTTACACAAAAAATTAACTATTTTGAAGTGCAAGGGTACATTTTTCACCCTTAATATACAGCAATCTTGATGGTGTTTTTTTTTTTTTTAATTTTATTTATTTATTTATTAGCTCTACAGACTTACATAAACCTCGGGTAGAAGTTTCCGAATGATACATTGCTTAGATACTGAGATGAATTTTTGTATTAAGCTCTACGAAATATTAGATGGCCTCGAGAACGACCGGGATACCTGAAATTCTGAAACTTTGGCCTCTCACAAACTATTGGATTTCGGAAGGAAAATTTTACAGGTCTTCATACCTTAGTAGTATTAACAAGTACACGAAATTTCATTAAAATCTGAATTGGTGGGTGACATGGCCTGGGTGATTTGACGTGGAATGGGCCAATAATAATAATAATAATAATAATAATAATAATAATAATAATAATAATAATAAAAACGAAAAGTTTCGGGATTTGAAAGAAAATTATACTCTTAACCATCTAGCACGGGTATGCTTTCGCTGACAGGGGCTTGTCAGCGGTGACGGTTTAGTGGAAGACCTGCGTGAAGATTATTGCGCAACGATTAGTACACAATTCCATAGTAGACTCAGGAGAGGGCCGCGGTGGCTCAGTAGTAGTTCACTTTGGTGCTTGGGGTCCCGGGTTCGACCCCAGTCCCCGCCAAGTGAACTTTGTGGTGAACAAACACCGTGTGCGTGGGTTTCCTCGGGGTTCCGTTCCCTTCCATCTTTTCATTACTCATCACTGTCTCCCTTAGCCTAACCGGCATAACCGTGAGACGTAAAACTGTTTTCATTTCATTTTAGACTCAGGAGAATTGGACCGATTTGAAATCGGGAAGCATTTGCTGCTGTCGGTCGGGTAGGAACTCTAACTCTTATTAGAAACTGGCTCTTCAAGACAAGCGAGAAAAGAAATCTGTAGAAGAAATAGCCAAAAGAGGCAAAGGCAAGCTTTACAGTAATGACACAGGAATTGGAAGCCAAAAGATACGATTGAATCTCAAAGCCTTAGCCGAAATCTACGAACAAATTACGTACTACAAAAGATGAATGTGTAAATCAAGGATGAAGCAATCAGTTACGGATTTGAAACTGTTCAGTTTCTTACAAGTAGTAATGTTGGTACCGAGTAATGAGTTCAGAAAATTATCAAACGTCTTTGTCAACTTGGTATCATGTTTGTATTTTATAAAAGTAACCAAGGAAGTTTTGTCGCTTTTTGTAGAGGTCTCTATTCAGTTGGCCTTCACACCGTGTGTTGACTGCGAATGGAAATAAGGTGAAAGTCAGTTGTTGGTGTGGGTATATCCAACATACTACTTGGTTGTGGCAGTTCAGTTACACTGTGATCTTGCGTAAGGACAGAGTGAACATGGACCTCCACAGAGCGTCATAAGGGCGCGTTGTGCTGCAAGTTCAAACTGGGGTCAAACGCCGCTTCAGCGGGCCGAAAGATATGCCAAGCCTTTGGTGAGTGTGTCGTGACTACACGTACAATGCAGCTGTGGTTTGGCAAGTTTAAGGACTGTGACGAAACACTGGAAGACGCACCACGTGTTGGAAGACCAACACTTGTATAAAATGAAGATCGAGCAGCAATTGATGCCAACAGTGGCCAGACACGTGAGGAACTGGGATTACGATTCAGGATGAGTGGAGAATCCATTCGGCAACACCTCAAACTTGGGAAGCACTACATGTTGGGTCGATGGGTCCCACATGATTTGATTCAGGACCAGAAGGCAACACGAGCAGACACCTATTTCTCGTCGGAGGAAGGAGCCATTTCTGGTTAGGGTGTTGACATGTGATGAAAAGTGGATCCTGTACACGGCGCAATCATTGGTTAGCACATCATGAACCGGTTCCAAAACAGCAGAGACCAGCACTGCACCAGAAGGTCCTCCTGTGTTTGAACTGCTCGCGGCATAGTGCATCGGGAACTGCTACCAGCTGGTCAGAACATCAATGCAACAGTGTGCTGTCAGTTGAGCGGTATTCAAGAAAAAAGCAAAACTGGAGCACCCCAGCACTTGTAAATCGCAAAGGGTCCTCCTGTTGCAGGACAACAGTAAGCCCCACATGGCTAAGATGACCCGGGACACCATTCTGTGCCTTGGATTGGAAATACTATTGCATCCGCCATACTCCCCGAACAATGTACCGTCCGATTATCACCTGTTCTATTCCTTGGACAATCAGAGGACGCCAGTTCATATCTTTAGTAGAGGTGCAAAACGCACTTTATACCTTCTTCGCTTCACGGCACACAGTTCTACTGCAATGGTATCCATGGCCTTCCAGAACGTTGGCAGAAGATCGTCGATGCTGATGGGGACTTTTTTTTAATCTTCCAGGTACGTCTTGGGTGACACTGATGTTTGAAGGTGGTGGGTGAAAAGTAACAGAACGTATTTGGTTACCTTTTATATTACGTTAAAACATTTAAGATTGAATCTTGGAAAGGAGTATATTTAAAGATGTTACTATACTAAATGCATTATTTATTCGTGGCAAATATTTTATGTCGGGAATTTATCAGGAAATTGGCCGGAATTTGGATGGAAGTTAGTAGATACTCTGTAATCTGAATCTTTTAATTACAGGATAATTGTCGTTCTTGTTTAGCATTTACGAGTCTTACACTTGCATGGTTCAAGATACAGGTCGTCTTGTGGATTGATCATTAATGTAATAGGGGTCGTGGGACCTAAGAATATCAGGAGTGTTTTGATAGTCGTACTATAGGAATCGTGTGGTTTAGACCAGGAAAGACACTTTTCTGATCTATTACTCAGTACAAGAATTTTTATTTTTTAACCAACATAAATTTAAAGCGCACAAATTTGCAATTTTATTACATGCATCTAGATTATCCACCCATGGTAATACGCGTCCTAGTACTTTTATGTAAGTTTCAGTTAATTTTTATCTATCTATATATATAAAAGAGAACGTACAAATCCTTTGTTAGCTCATCACGCTAATACGGCTGAACCAATTTCTTTCATTTTTGGGGGGTTATTAAGATTTGGACCCTAGATGGTTTTTATCATATCACTTTAATTTTCAATTACCAGTGTCTTGAGATAATTGACCATTCAAGTGTCCATAACGTAGAAATCCTTTGTTAGCTCATCATAGCTAAATCTAACCGTATTTATATGCAACCCACATGATCGTGTCACTCGGCGGGTTAACATAAATGACAGGCGATATAATGTTAACATTTACTGCAATCTTCTATGGTTTTTATCATATCACTTGAAAGCGAAAAAGTAAAAATTATCTAAGTAACAAAGTTTATTGCGTTCCGGGGTGACCCCAGCGAAGCGGGGTGAACGCTGCTAGTTAATGAATAAACTAAATGGAAAGAATTGGTAGCGGGCTAGATGTAACAATGGTATGGCTTTGGGGCGTAAATTAGACCTCTGCCAAATGGCAAACTACGAAGTTTACTATTTTCACATTTTAAGCCTACCAAGTATTAGTATTAGCATTTTTTCTTATATTACATGTATCATCTGAAATATTCTGATCCATAATTTCAAAGTATTCTGATGGTGAAGCAACTATGTAGAACAAATGTAAAATATTTGTAATAGGCATTTTGTATTTGATGTATTCTACTTCTGAGCAAGGCATTGGATTTGTTTAGAATAGAACAGATTCCTTTATCTGTTATTTCAATTTTGTGGTGATGTAGGATACTCTACAGTATCTGATACAGTGAATGTCAGATTTGTACTGCTAGATATTTGGTATGTTAATGGCTACTTGTGGCTTTTTCTATCGATAATTTCTCTTTATAGAGTTCAAAATGGCGAAAGTTCATGTGTCCAATGTCGTGGTGCTAGATAATCCATCTCCATTCCATAATCCGTTTCAAATGGAAGTGACTTTCGAGTGTATTGAAGATCTGAAAGAGGGTAAGTGTAAAAGAATTAGTCCTAAAACTGTTTCAATGATAACACTGTTTTCTCAAGCCCAAATTTCCTCCTAATTCTTCTTAGATCCCAAATACATGCATTAACATTTTGGTAACTACTTGTAGGTTCAAAACTATTGTAAAAAGGGAAACCGTGAAAGTAAGATTTCAAAATAAATTTGAGTTGTAATTTTTGCACCAAGGTTTATCGTTATTAGGACATAACAGGGTTCCTACTGATCCGGGAAGTCAGGGTAAAACTGAAGGAAACTGGTGCACGTCAGAGAAGCTCAGGGAGAAAGACGGGAAAGTCAGGAAGATTTTATAAAATATTTTTTCTTACATTAATTGTACACCAATTTCAGCTTAGCCAACAGTTAATGATCACAGTACGGGACGTTGCTCAGATTTTTATGGGAGGGTAAGTGGAATGTACGCATGAGCAACTGCTTACTATTTGTCTATAGAATAAATGTTCTCATAAATATGCAGTTATATATTCCTTATGTCATGCAACATTTCTCATGGATCAGGGAATTTCCTACCAAACTCAGGGAAACATTTCCCCAGACCAGTAGGAACCCTGTATAAACTTTCACCGTAATTAATGTATAATTCTAAATATGGAGAAATCAGCTGCTTGCTTGAGTGAGGAAAGAAGCTACCTTGTATAATAATAATAATAATATAATAATAATAATAATAATAATAATAATAAAAATTGTTATAAATATAAATTTCCACTTTGAAGTGCTTGGAAAAACAATCAGACGAACTGTCAATTTTCAAATCTGTTACATTTACTAGCCCGCAACTTCCATAATTTATGTATGAAAACGTTAACACAGACGTCAAAAATGTAAATTATTCATGTTCCTGAGATATTATATATATATATATATATAGTGTGTCACACAACTCTAACACTTTTTTTCGTGAAAAATGCTAAACTACGAAAACATGAGGTATGCCTTGTCGCAGCAGACGAGTTTCTCCACTTAAGCCTACGAGTAACGAAATCACCTACAGCTAAACAGCTGCAATTCATTCATTAGTCATGGCTCATCGTGGTCAGAATGTTCGCGAGCAGCTTACTGCTCTTGTTGGAATACGGTGGTATGAGTGTGAGACAAGCTAGCGAACGTCTTGTTCCCTATCCTAGAGCATATACTTGGTGGAAGAAATACTCAGAAACAGGTAACGTGTCTAGAAAACCTGGCACTGGCCTTCAAAGGGTTTCAACCCCACAAGATCGGGCCCTAGTTGATGTAAGCCGTCACAATCCTTTGTCATCCCGGCAGTTAGTGATAGCGTCTAGTTTTCCTGGCTCCTTCCTCACCGCTCGACGACGCCTTAAAGATGAAGGGCTTTACGCATATCGAGCCGCGTGTAAGGAGCAATTGACGGATAGTTATAAAGTTGATCGACTAGCATTTGCTGAGACAAATATTGGTCGTAACTGGAATCATGTAATCTTCACAGACGAAAAGATATTCTCTTCAGCAAATGGCCCTCGACTTGTGTATAGACCCACAGGAAAACGTTACGATCCACAGTACATGCACAGAACGCATCGAATGGGGCATGTTACTATTCACTGCTGGGGATGGCTGTGTAAGGATACAGTTGGTGAATTACACCGTATAGAAGGCCGATTGAACAGCCAGAAGTATCTGGATATTGTGCAGTATGGCTTGCTCCCCGCTGCGAGAAATTTATTTGAAGACTGCATCGTAGAAGTTCAAAAAGATCATAGCTCAATACATGATTCCCATCTAGTGCAAGCCTGGTTTCAAGAGGAATCCAATGTTGAGCTAGTCGACTGGGTTCCAAGAGGATCTGACTTGAACCCAATGGAAAATCTATGGGCGGAAGTTACAAAACTTTACACGAAAATTGGCCTGATCCCCCACCAAGGACAGCTGACGCACTTTAGGTGCTAGTTTCTGGCGCGTGGGAAGGAATAGCACAGGGACACCAATATGTTGCTAGCTTAGTTAACTCATTACCAAGAAGATTAAGATGTGTCATCGAAGCTAACGGCGATTATACGAGATATTAATACCTGAATAGATTTGTCTTCATACCCAGGTGACCTTCGAGCTCTTTCAAGAGCTCACTAAGTTTTTCAAGTTTTCCTTTAATATTGCTTTCTTTGGGACGTTTGCGTTTCGTCGGAATGTGCAATATATATTTATTTCTGCTCCTTTGTTTACCCTACACAGATAGTCCATTGGTTAGCACGTGTGCCTTTGGTATACGGGGTATCGGGTTCTATTCCCGCTGGGAGAGGCTTGTGTTTTTACCTATCTGTGATAATTCTGTGTTCGTGCCCCTGTTGTGAAAGAGGTACTGCTAAAACTATAAAACCGAGTAAAACAATTACACATAAAAAAAAAAAAAAAAAATCAGTTACTGAGGAACATTCGGTAAGTCAGTTTTGTTTTAATATCTAATGCCTAGCGCGTTCGTTGTTGGGTCTTATAGTCGCGGGTTCATTTCCCGTTAAGGGTCCATTAAAATTTTACTTGAACTAGAATTTATTTGCATGAATCACTCGTATTCTTTAGCCTAAAGGACTTAAATGAAAAAGACGTCGTCTATCAGAACAAAAAATGGCTTAACCGTTTGAAATGATTTTTATTAGTTAACACTTTCACCTACCTCTGACTCATGGGCACCCAAAGGGGGCAGGGTGGGCCGCCCTGACTCACGAAATGTATACAAACAGAAATACCAAACATAGTATATAGCAACCATGAAGATAGCCCATCCTAGAACATTTTAGGGTGCCATGCGCGGACTGGCTTGTTGTCACGCCATTTTTATTAAGATGCGTATCCTAACAGGAGAGGAGTTAAAATTTATGCCAAAGATAGAATCTCACATTTGTGAGATGAAACTTGACCCTATGCCGTTAACGTCGCCAATATCTAGTGGCCCACTTGCCGGTAAATGTCGATCGTCGATATAGCGACGTATCGAAAGATTGCCGCTAGTGTGTCCCTCGCGGCAGGGTTTCGTCGAGTCGAAACAGACATCTAGAGTAGGAGTGTTGCAGTTACCACCACGTAGCGGCGATGACTTCTTTTCGGTCCGTCTTTCGATTCGTCGCGGAGAATCTCCGAAGGGACCGAAACTACTTATCGCCAGTCATGTGGATGCGTTTATTATATGTTTTTCCTGACGAATGTTCCTAAAGTGAGCTCCGGGGTCAAGAGTAGCCCATGCTTCTACATCACAAGGTTGCTGTTTCGCGCCATTCCGGGAGAACTTGATATACATTTTGTAATTTTTTTTAGACTTATCTCAATGTAAATGAAGCATGCATATAAGCTATTTAACATATTTTGGTGGAGTAATTTTGTAATTCATTCGCATTTCGTCGCGTCTCTGCCACTGGTGGTATAATTTTCAAAACGGAAATGGGGCCACCGCGGATCGTTGCAGTGGGGCCATCAATTTTACCCATCGATGGTCCACCGACGCTTACGGCACGGGGTAACTCTAAATTAAATTTAATTAGGAAATCACTAGTTGCTATAAGAACTAGTTTTTGAACTTGGACTGTGTAATATTGCTCTTTTGAGGCAAACATTTCTTAAGTTCAACTTCGAGTATCTTCGGGGAAACAGTAAACCAAAGATTATAGGTTCGAACCCACAATCAAACGTTCACAATCGAAAACCTTCTGTAAATCTGGATTTTTCCCTTTTAAGTGTAATAAGATATGTTGATCCGTTATTCACTGTACTGTAGAAACAATTCATCATTGTAATACTTAAGTATTTCGAAATTGTGTGTACATGGGAGCACATGGTAGTTGCCTCAATCCAGCTATAATCAATGCCCTCAATTTCTTTCGTGCAGTTGATTTTCCTGCAAGCTGTTATACAACGACAATTCGTCTAGTTGTGTACGTGCCGAACTGCTGAGCCAAAGGACGAGGGATCGAATCTCGGAGATGGACATGTGAATTTTTATTACTTGCAGAATTATACATTTCACCCATAATAAAATGAGCATTAAAACAGTTTATTTCCGTGGAAAAGTAAAAATTTATTTCAAGTTGTTTGCAGGGAAGGAAAACTAATTGGGTTCATGGTTGTCCGAATACCTGACGATTTGAATAAATCATACGACACGCCTTTAGTATGGAGTTAGAGCTTTCTGATACGTATAAAGAAATCTCACTGACCTAAAATACATTACGAAATAGGACCTACCAGAAGCTTCAACACCACGTCTGCGTCACTTCGGTGAACGCTGTATCGAAACTTCCTATATAAATTTCACTAATTGACGTCTAGTCAGTCGACCGTACTTGGTTTGTTAGCTAACTATATTGAAGGGATATAGACGAACAATATGCAAAATCCATTTTTCAATTTTGTCAGGAAACTAATAAAATGTGACGCCCTGATGTTTCAGAATTGAACTTTTTGGGAGGGGTAGATTTCACTCATCTGCTGTAAGTAGTGACTACTGCTGTTAACCATTGCTTTTTTTTCATTCACACATCCTATCCTCTTTGAAGTTCGGTTCCACATGCCATTCCATTTAGTTTCATATATTCTGTTCGATTAAATACACATTCCTCAATCTCTTATAATATGTCCAAATTAACAAAACGGTTCTCTTGCTTTCTTTCTAATAATGATGATTTAGATTTCAAGAGTTAATTTTAAAGAAACTTGCAACTAATTTGTTAATTACTACGAGCATTGAGTTCTTCATTGTGTGTTAATATATTCTTCAGTGTTTACATTCTAATAATAATACATATTTATGCCACAATTAGATATAATTGCAGTATACGAAGGCTAAGTGGGTAATAAAGCAGTTCAAGCCAATATCTTACTTCAATCTGTATCGTAGATTACAATTATCGTTAAAAGAAATTGAATATTCGCACCCAAAATTGATTTTATCTAGTGTAGGATGGATAGGGATGTGCACGAGGCAATATTTGAGGCCGTCTCGTCTCGACAATATGCTGTAAAAGTGATGTCTCGACTCGACAAATGTGTATTTTTCTATTGGAAGAGCTGTCTCGACTCGAATTTTGTCGGGAAAATTGTCTCGACTCGACTCTGCGCATCCCTAAGGATGGACAGTTTGAAGAGCCCAGTATTCCAAAGCTGGCGGGGTAACCAATTACACCATTACGCAACATCTATTTCAGATACAACCATTATTATACACTTCATTTTCACAAGCTTTTTCTTATAACTACATCGATTTTCTACTTAAATTCAATTATAGATAATTATTACTTATGTAGCAGCTAATATTCATGCTATACAGTATAAAAAAAGTACACATTCAATGTAAATAAATACAAATGTAAGATATTACTGGCATTGCGATTTAACCCGATTTTAAGCAGTACATATTTTCTAAATTGTTCAAATTGCTTTATAAGAATCCAGATTATGAGGTAACCTAAGTTTTTGTAATGAAAAAAAAGTGTGTTTTAGGGTACATCCGGACTTGATCCCACCCCCCGGAAATTGTTTATTCAAATAAACTGTTGTAAAGTGAATGAAATATCTTGTAGAATGTTCACATTTTCAAGAGTGAAGTTAGCAAAGGCCCCCGAAATATGATTAATTTTAATGTTGGACGTGTGGTTTTAGGTATTCAACTGTGTTCACATTTCTCATTTTAGCGTTTTCGTATGTGAATTATGGACATGGCGGGCTAGTAAATGTGACAGGGATTTGAAAAGTGACAGTTCGTCGGATAATGTTTCCAATCACTTCACAGTAGAAATTTATATTTATAAAAAAGTTCTCATATATTTAAAAAATAGGAAGAGAAACTTGAACTTTCCGCACGGAGGCTCGAACTGTCGCCCTTAGTTTCAGAAATCAGTAGCAGTACTCAACCCGCTTGACCACAGACTTAACTTACAAGAGATTGAGTTACAATATTGATAATAGAATGGTTCCTACTTGGAGGTTTAAATATCCATTTTCTGTTTTCAGCAATTTCACACTTAAGATGTTGATGGTTGATTTTTGCATATTGGAACTGTGCATGAGGTGTGCAATCAATATTAATCTCAGAAATAAGTAGTTTGATTTTGTTTTTACATTTTCACATCGCTCGGAGGACAGTACGGTTTGCAGCTAGTGTCTATAAAAGAACGGCGGGAACATGCAATTCCCTGTGTCTGCGGGAATTGACGGATCTAGGCTTACTTTTTCGGATAGTTTCTGAACGAGTTTCCAGCTTTTTGTGAATAGGTGTGTACATAGCAGTCTTCAGTCTTGGAATATTTCCATAATCCAAACAGCAACCGCGTATGTACGCCGTGATCGATCGTAAGGATAAGGTCAAACTAGCCCAAGGAGTAGTGGCAGACGGACTGTTTAGTATGAAGGCTGCCATTCCGTCGGTATTTTCAGTTTTTAGTTTTAGTGATTATTGCCCAACGTCTGATACGTGAACTGTTACTGTATAAATTCGAATTCTGACATAGCGCTGAAACAAACTCAAAACATTTGTTATACGAAAATCAAGTTCATTGAACCACATCATAGCAGCTTGTTGATTCAGAAATTTAGTGCAGGTTGTAAAAATGTGAGATCAACCAAAGCCTGGATAGCAGATTGAGCTTAAACGAAACCCCATTGAGGAAATTCCGTCTAGCAATACTGGCATATCCCAATCCATTGTAGTGCGTTACAGTTGACTCTGCCTAATGTCGGGAGGAGAGTAGATGTGTCCCGATAACTCCTGCAAAATCCGCGTGATGAGAGTTCCTTAACTTAGTCACATGCTACGAAAAGTGGATGTTTTCCGAAATCCGTATGTGCAAAATAGTGTTTGAGCAAAGGGACTTCCTGAACCTGTTATCGGGCCATTTCGAGAATAATTATGCTCTGTATGTGGTGGGACTACCCACTTCGAGTTCTTAACGGTCGTAGCGAACAGTTGGGATCAGTGTACACTGCATTATGCCCAAAGCATCCTGCATTGGTGAACCGAAAGTGCACACTGCTGCAATAGAATAACGCAAAACCACACATGGCTAAATAATAATAATAATAGTAATAATAAAAATAAATGATGTAATCGAACTGATGCCACACTCAGCATATAGTTCTGACTTTTCCCGGTCGGATTACTACTGACTTCTTTGCCACTAAACACGACGTGGAATGGGAACTGGGAGAAAGATGGCTGCAAATAGTCCAACACGAGGGTCCGTACTTCGAATAACCTGTTTTCATTGCACTGCGAACAGTTTGTCGGTCACAACAAAGTGCTCTGGTGATTTGAGATGCATTCTGCTCTTGTGATGCACGACCCAGAATTTCACCACGCTGAACTACCGTCAACTCTTGACAACGCGGATGCGGCGTGACTTTGCTTCTCAGAATGAATTTTTTGGACGATACGTTGTAACGTCACTGCACATGCTTCTCGGCAATAATTATGAAGTCGTCCTCTCCTTTATTCTCTAAATTAAGGATGGGAATTTTTGTTCTAAAGCCCACATTGACAATACTAGTTTCCCTAAGAAGGGTGCATGTAAACATATTTTTTTTAGTTATTTTACAGTTATTAGGTGAGTAATTTAATGAAAATGCATAACTCTGTAACGTTAAAAAAATAAAAAAATTGACCATTCATTTACATTTCCAGAAGTACTCATATTCTTTATAATTGTTAACAACGCTCATAGAAGAATAGTAAAGTAAAAAACATTTGGAATTGGTTCGAATTTTTTAAGGCTTGCAGGAAATTTAGAACAAATGATGATCGGGTACATGTTGCAAAATCTTCGATACATAAGATAGTCTTTTTCTGTTGCTTGCTGATCAACTTTTTCAGATGCACAATCGGTCGCTTTTAGTGTTTCACTGCTGAGGGGGCAAATGTGGACGTTTTAAGTACTTTAATCTTGTATTTTATTTGTATTTTTGTATATATTTCTCTGTAATGTTTAATATGTAATTGACTATACCCAGGGTGGATTGATTTAAATCAATCTAATTAAATCACTTGATTTTTTTAAATAAAAATCGTGGATTTAAATTCCAAAATAAAGTGAAAATAAATGTTCTATTCTGTTACTTCGATTATATAAAATAATCATAATGCAATGAGACTCAAGTGTATGTAAGCACAGTATGAAAGAGTATCATGCAGAGAATGATCAGGAAAAAATCCTGTTTAGAACGGGTAACGGGTGAATCCTGCTTCTCTTCGTAACAAGGTTTTTAAATCGTTAACTATTCAAACTGAGAAATCACCATGGACATTTAAGACTAAAATTCTTTTGTGTCCACGTTTGTTTTCAGATAATAGGGGAGTGTTTCGAGGCCAGATCCCTCTCCGAAACAAAGAAAAGAAAAAAGAAAACTTAGGCGAAATTTATGTATTAAAGTTCCTCGGGATCGTAATACGGCAAATTTTAGATCCGTTAAAATATCGAATAGTACTTTTGATAAAATGGATACTTTCAAATATCTAGGATAAATATTAACAGACGAAAACGAAGAAATTAAATGTCGACTAAAAGCAGGGAATTCGTATTATTCGGTTCAAAATATCTTGTCTCGAATTCTGTCGAGGAATTTGAAGCTTGAAGTATAAAAGCGATAATAATACCTGTTCTATATGGTTGCGAAACAGTCGTACTATGAGGAAAGAGCAAAGGCCATTGAAAGTATTTGAGAACAAGATCCTGAGACGAATATTCGGACCCAAGAGGAACGGGAATGGCGGAAACTTCATAACGAGGAACTACATAATTTATACAGTTTACCAAACATTGTTATGGTCAGGTCTAGAAGACTCAGGTGAGCAGGTCGTGTAGCAGGATGGAAAAAAGTAGGAACGCTTTAAAAATTTTAATTGGAAATCCAATTGGAAAACGACAATTAGGAAGACATAGGTGCAGATAGGACAATATTAAGATGCATCTCGCAAAAATAGGATTGCAAAGTAGAAACTGGATCCAGATGGCTAAGTCGATCGAGAGCTTTTGTGAACGCGGCATTGAACTTCCGGGTTCCAAAGGCCATAGTTAATTTTAGGCGAAATTTATGTACTTCATATGTATTTCGTGCCGCTAGCTAGATCCGATTTTTTAAAAATATGCCCTTGCCAAATATCAGTAACTTTCGTGAAGTGTCATGTTGATAAACGTTGCTGTACCTTTTTTCCTTAATGCTTAAGAAACATTGAAATAGGTTAACGATTGGGGATTAAGTCAAAATTAAACACCAATACTTTAACTTAAATGGCATAATTAACAGTTAATACTAATTCGTAATTTTATTTTTTGTTCGCGACTTACATGAGGAGAAAGATTTGATTTAAATCAAAAAAATATTTACATAAAAAAATCAGACTATTTAAAAAAATTCGTGACTTTTTTTTTTCACTCTGACTATACCTATGTTTATCTGTGTTTTGGCTCTATAGAGAATTATTATAAATAAATTCTTGGAACTGACATACTACCTTATCTATAATCATAGATGAAGAAGAGTGGTCGTGGTGTGAGAATATGCCCTAGCGTTTTGGAACCAATTAACATGTTGAAAGTACATGTAGTGTGTGAAAAATTTGATACTTCTTTCGTACTATAGTTTCATGCGATAAAATGTAACCTAATACATGGATGATGATAGTAAGATAATTAAATCCACTTAAGATTTTTTCTACAAGTTGGCTACTTTGTAATGCAACTGTTGATAAAAATACACAGGTTTCACTGTAATAGTGAACTTGTGATAACTATCAAACTATTGCTTCAATGCTACAGAAACAAGGGAAAGCTTCGATCATTTTTAGACTTTCCAACGCAACTAGAATTTTATAATTTTCAGTAGTATAGGAGTTCCAATGTTATATCCGGAACGGTTTGAGATCAAATTGCCGTAAAGGATATTATGATCTTTTGAAAACAATCGATGCAATTGTATCTGATACATGTAAGCATGTTTTCGAAGTAAAACTTCTCAAGTCAAAATTGCAATTCCTTCTAACTTTGTCCGTATTCATTGGAAGCAAGTCATTCCACGATTACAGTATTCGACGTCAGGTACTTTGGCTCCATGTAGCATAGTCACTAACATTCTCCTTTGAGAGCGGTCCCGCCTTCGATTCCCGGTGAGGTTACTGTCAAAAAAAAAAATGTAACTTTCTAGCCATCCTGAGTGACGTTTCTGAGTTCCTTATACACCAGGCAAATGCTGGGATGATACCTAACACAATGGTCCCTAGCCCACATCCTTGCTTTCTCATTCTTTTCCGTAATTCCCTTGACAGTGTGATCGAGGGACGTAATCTTTCACACGTGACGGGCTACATGACCATAGATGCTGAAAGCCTATTCCATTTAACGTGATTTGAAATATATAATATGACATGATGCCCTTTGGAAAATAACTTTGTTGGGCTGGGAACACTTAACCTGGTATTTTTGCATACAATGACTGTCCCCCTGTCAGTATTTTCATACAAAATTTCATTATTGCCTGTTAGTTTAAAACTTGTAAAGGCGTTTCAAGATAAATGGTCTACCTTGTATATATTTTTTTTATTTTTTTTTATTTTATTTATTTTAGTTTTTATTTTTTTAATACCGTGATAAGCTACTGTATTACGTACATAATTTTCTGAAACAATTAGCTTCGTATACTTAATATCTTAGCTTTTGTGTAAGTATTAGGCTGGTGCGGATGGTGTCCTCCCCAGGTGCCGAATTTTCAAAGGAAAAGAACCCTACAATATCTAGTTCATCGAAGTAGGCGCAGTTCGCAACTACACACTTTTGCTATCGTTCAACCAATAATTGAATTTCGTTGCGAAGGAGTCGGTGATGCGAAGAATTTCTCAACCTCATGTACTTCCCAAACATCTGGGAAGGTCTCTCCTTCCAAGTAGTAGCTATAGACGCTGGAAAGTGGTAGCCAGTAGGTGAGATGGCTGGAATACATTGAATGAGATTATTGTTACAACTTATGGAGAGACTGCACCGTTCTTTACACGACATGGAGACCAGCATTATTGCCGAATATTGACTTGTGGACAAATTTGCGAAGTATTTCATAGAATTCAGCTCTATCTGCATTGGTTCACCTCGCCTGGGAAGCTGGAAAGACATGGTGGATCATTGTGGGTGAGGTTGTTGTTTAGGAAACAGTTCTAGGCGTTAATCACTGTTTCATAGTAGATCCATATTTAATCTGAAGTGACAGTCCGATGCAGAAAACTTTCCTGGTTATTCCTTACTTGGAACTACACACCTTGAGACTGCAATTCTTGCTACATTGACACCCATGAGTTCCAACTTCCATCTTACCAATTGTGCACGAGACCGCCGAACGACAGTGGTATGGTGTATGCCTAGCTCATCTGCAATGACACGAACACTTTTCCAAGGGTCTGCTTGCTCGGCATTCGTGAGTTCAGCCAAACATGTTGATTGGTACCCACGAGACTTTTGTAATACTGCCACTGAAAGAATGACAAACCAGCAAGTAGTGCGTTCATTAACCATTCTTGTACCAAATTGTCAATTCGACGTTAGACGCGTATCCTGGCCCGTTCCTGTGTTTTGTTGCTGATGTGAGTTTCGTACCGGACATCAGCCGCACATTTCATTCGCACAAACCTAACAAATTAGTGTATTAAAAGTTTTGAGATAAAACTTCTATATCGTAAACATATGGGCAATTATAATTATTCCTACATTTCAATTAAGTTTTTTAAATACTAGTTTCATCGAGAACTGTCCTTCAAATGTTAGCATAAGATTTATTTTCCCCAAATGCATTAATATTATAGGTAACATGCCTCTTACTTTCATGATGGGTTTAGCCTTTAAGTTAGTGGTAAATTCTCATGTTGAAGTAGTTCGCTTATTCCTACAGTTAACCAGAATTCAGTTATATGTAAAAGTAAAATATTTTATTTCCAGATTTGGAGTGGAAAATGATATACGTTGGGTCTGCAGAAAGTCAAGATTTTGATCAGGTTCTAGATACCATCTACGTAGGGCCAGTTCCTGAAGGAAAACACATGTTCGTGTTCCAGGTAATAGTCTTAGAATTGTAGGTACTAGGTAGAGCAGATACATAACGAAGAATATGGGGGGAAAATAGCTACTGGAGAGGCATTACTAGTAGTTAATTGACGAAACCACCACTAAGAAAGCAGATCAGGATTGACCATGCTATCGCAGATATTATTTTCATTCAAAATCTCTGAACATTTTCTTCAACATATTTTGGATGTTATATCCAGGAAAATTGTAGATTTTAAGTCGTGCGATAGGTCCTGGGTTAGATTCCCTGTTGAGGCACTCTGTCAACAAAGTATAACAGCTTTTTCAGGGCAGCCATCCTGAGTTTCTCATTCACACAAGATATACCTAACAGTCCCAGGCCGCTTCAAATCTCCGCTTTCCCGAATAATGTGCCTGCCCGAGGGACATCATTCCTCATTCGTGAGGGCTTCAGGCCATAATGCTGACAATGTCCAGAAATATGTATAGTCACCTATTGAGTCAATATGACAATATGGTCAGTTTAATTCCTATCACATTCTGAACTGACCTTTCATTCAATATTTTAGGTTCGTGAATCATTCCGTGTTAGAGAAGCTCAGAAGTCTTAAGAGTCCTAAGACTATACCTGGCTTAAGCATAAAATTGTCAATTAAATCAGTCTTTTAACTTTGTCTGGAATTTATTATTTAACCCTTTCGCACAAGTGTATATATGTAATAAATGTCTCAGCTATACGGAATGAACAAAGTACTTGAAATTTAATCAACAGGTAGTCCATGAGCATTGTCACACGCTTGAAGTGCGATTAATATGCTTGAAGTTCTTTCATTTTAGGCATGTCCGCGGTTACAAAATTGCTTAGTCACAACTACAGATAATATAATTTCTGAATAAAAGGCTGCTCTTCTCAGTTTGGATTAGGGCCTTTTCTTAGCGGTTTGTTGCAATGCAATATTTGTTGCTTAGTTACAGCGGAGTAGTAGTTTCGTTCGTATTGATCCTTTTCACATGGAAAAGTAGTTACTACTTCTCATACTACTATACAGGGTTTTCATAAAGTCTGGACGGATTTAATTTGCTTATAATTTTCATAAAAATGCTCATAATGAAATCAAATAAAGTGCAAACGGTAGCGGAAGGATTAAATTTTTAGTTGGCAACACTGTTAGATAAGCGGCAACTCTGAACACGTTGAGAGAGGGAGAGGGAGGGCAAGGGTCAATTTCTTACCAAATTCCATCCATTGTTGTTTTCATTGTTGTTTCAATGTTGATTGTTAAAAGTAAGTTGTAAGCTGTATTGGTGTGTCTTTTAAAGAAATAAATAAATGAAAAACTCCTCTGAGAAGACTATTTTTTTTACCGTATCAAAGATGGCGTCGGTGAAAGAGAAAGCGCAATGTGTTCTGTGGTACGCAGAGCTAAAATCACCAATTCTGGTGTGTCAAAAGTTCACCAAAGAGTTCAAAAAGCCGGCACCGACCGAGAGTGCAATCCGAAAGTGGCATGCTAAGTTCTTGGAGACAGGAAGCGTCCTGGACCGTCCTCGAAGTGGGAGGCCGCCAACATCTGCAACAGGAACGCTGTGAGTGGATTCCAGCGCCGCCTACGCGAATGTGTGGACGTAAATTGCGCCCAGTTGGAGGTGTGGCGGTGAATGAACTGAGCTGGTGCAGATTACAGGTAAAAATTTAATCCTTCCGCTACCGTTTGCACTTTATTTGATTTCAATATGAGCATTTTTATGTAAATTATAAGCAAATTAAATCCGTCCAGACTTTATGAAAACCCTGTATTTATTACAAATGGACTCTCGTCTTAGGAAGGGTATAGACTCTAACTTACAAGCAAGTAACTGATAATGCAACAGTTCCTCGTGCCACATATTAGGGAACAAGCACAACGGAGAGAAAGCTAGACAGGAGCCTCTGCAACTTGGTGATTGTCACGTCTCTTGCGTCCGCCAGGCAAGCAAATGTGACAAAATAAAATCTTGTTAGAATGCTTGTTATTAAGCACTTGAAATAATCTTATTAAACGTCTGTTATGTTCAGGAACATTCCACTACATTAGTTATCAGAAAATTTTGACAAAGAGGAAAATATAAACTTGGAAAGTCGTTAGTTTTAAATATTTCAAAAATAGCCTTTTTTTTTTCTTTCTTTCTTTCTTTTTTTTTTTTTTTTTTAACTCACACCGAAAGTAGTAATTTGTAATTGGCTAAGATTTCAAGTAATCAAAGTTATTACAATAGGTGTAAATACATTCAAACCATGAGAAACATAAATGTGGTATACTACCTTTTATTTCAAAACGTTGGGATGTGGAGCATTTAAGTAATTTGATGTAACTTGAAAAGATCTTCTAGTACAGAAATATGTACTCGGGGAAGTCTTTATTTCGGAACTTTCGTGAAGACCGATTAGGACGATTAGCATGCTTGCGGTTGTGCTAATTCATACACTGTAAAACAGCGGAATTCTGAAGTTTTAACAAGAATTACTATTAGTAGCAAGATTTTTTCAGCTTTCCTGGTGCTTATTTTCCAGTTTTTTTGCTCCGTAGCAACCTAGCTCAGAATTCGAAAGGACTCTATTTTTGACAGAAAACACAATACTTATCTCGCAGAACCGTAGGCAGATGCAATATAAAATCGATTATGATAAACTAAAATAAAATAAGTTGTCGCTATTACAGGGCTGTCATTTTTTTTAAAACTGAAAGTTACTTTTTTTTTTTTTTTTTCAAGTTGGTTACTAAAAGTTACTTTCTTCAAATTTGTCACTAAAAGTTATTTTTGGGAGGTAAAGTGACTTTTTCGTGTGATTTGTTTTGCATTGGAAGTTCTCTAAGAAAAATATAGAAATAAATAGAAAAGGCAGAAACTTGTTACTCATTACCAGGGCCCGGATCTTGTTGACCTAAAATTTTCTAAAAAGTGACCTATAAAATGACACTAAAATTTTTGTAAAATGACCCTAAAATTTACGAAAATTGACCTTAAAATGTACTTTTTTTTAAAACTTTTATTTCGTTAAAAATTGTCATTTTTTGAATATATATTGGATTTTAATTACCATTTCTCATTCATTCTCAAAAGTTTTGTTTCAGTTAGTTGGTCTATTGATCAGTTCATTGTACGGCATTGTACGTATTGTAAGAGTCAATTCACTAACGAATTGAAACTAGGAGCATACTTAAAGAAGTTCGCAAGTGTAGACTGAATACATGAGAATAATAGATTTAAAAAAAACTAACATCTCTGTAAGTCTTCTAATCCACTGTTATTCTCGTGATCACATCCTTTTTGGTCAATAATCCAAAGCAATCTGCTTGGACACCTACCAATCTTTACCCCTAAAGAGACAAGCTACAGCTTAGTGTTCATTAGCTTTTTAGAAATGCAGTTTTTCACCGCAATAGAAAGAAAGCAGGAAAAGATATAACTTCGTATTTTTCAAATCTGTAACCAATGTTCGTTTTTAAGTTTCTTATGTAGAAGAAAAAAGATTAAAAGGAACATAAGTGACCTGAAAGTTGCCTTAAAATATTTAAAAAATGACCTGAAACTTCAAAAAGGCAAAAAGTGACCAAAAGTTGACCCTAAAACAATACACTTTCAGAACCTTGAGTTGACGGATAACGTTTTTATTTGAAGTTGCCTTGTCCTATGCATAACAGAAAAAAGTTGACTTGTCAACAAGATCCGGGCCCTGCTCATTACTCATCTGAAAGCTTCAGTACTTGCTGCCACATGTTAAACAGCTTTATTCTCACTTTAGCTTTTATTCTTTTTAAAGCACAGTGGATGGTTGCTGGATGCTTAAGCTCTCAAAGTGGGGTTGAGAACCCTCCTGTCTATTCTTTCTTTTATCATAGTAGTCTGTTAGTTTTCTCTCATAATAGTTAACGCTCCGCTCAACGTTGTTTGTGTGGTTCATCGTGTTCGTCGTGTTATGCTTCTTGTATGTTCTTAAGAGTAGGTGAATTTGAATATTTCACGGCTTTGAGAACTCATGTATGATGCCTGGGATGAAGAAATTCGGAAATAGGCCAGAACTGGTTCCACTCACTCAGAAGCTTCCTACATCTGCTAAGTCTGCTTACCGTAACTACAAAGCATACTTAGGAAACCTAAGGGAGGAGGAATCTCAAAAAGAAGTAAAGAAGAAAAGATTAACAAAACAGAGAGGTGATGGAGAAATTGACAGGAAAAAGGGGCATGATGAGATTTTAGTCACTTTCGTGTGCTTTTGGCCGCTTTTCAACTATTTACAAGAGACCAGACCACTGAGCCCTGCTATTAAATCCAGAAGATACTACACTCAATGTATTAACTTATAGCTAGACATGTAACTTCCCAGTATGTTCCCTCATAAGACTTGTAAGTTACATTCACCAGATAGTAAATTGGTTACTTTCATTATATATTGAAACTTTTAATTTGTATTAAATATATAGTAACAATTCGAAACCGGCACCCTTTAAGATGTTCCGCAACCTGTAGGCCCGAGTTCTTACATATTAGTGAAGAATGCAAGATATAAATTTTTACAGTAAGATTGCGAAGTATATAGAGCGTACAATAGTTTAGCATTCTTAAATTGACATTGCGAACGTAAAATGTATGAACTCACTTAACAATGAGTTAGAAATGAAAAAGACCACACATGCACGTTAGTTGCACTCCAATGAGTAGGAAGATATGTTTTTGTAAACTGGAATGTTTGGGACAGTAAGTATCTGAAATATAGTTCAGCAAATTGTTCATAACACATTTTAAAATTTCAGTAAGTATTGAAAAGTATGTTAATCCGCAAATTACTGGAAAAATCAAATACGGGTGATAGTAATCAAATACGTAAATTAAAACAAATATGGGTGATCGTAATCAGAACAAACTGTCCTGAGGGGGGGAAAAACTAGCTAAAAAAATTACCTCCTACTTATTTGATACTGTAGAGCAATTTTTAATATACCCTACAATTCGATGTATACCATATCTAAATCTGAAGTCGAGGCTTAGATTTTGATGAAATTTTACAAATCTTTATTTCTAAACGCAATAACATTGAATTTGCAGCCAAGCACTTACTTAGAGAAAATTATTTTGGAATTAAAATAATAATAATAATAATAATAATAATAATCATTGATCCTAATGGAATTCCACATTTATTCCATGTGGGACAAGAATTTTTCTTTTTGTACACTAATTCAATAATACTTAGCATTATTGATGAGCTTGGTAAAGAAAGAAATTGACACAGCTACCTTCCAAACTTGTTCCAAAATTTGACTGTGCTTCCAGCAGATTTCTTTGTAATAAAGAAGTATTTGTGGAAGCTAGAAAATCTTGATATTAACTTTGTTTGGAAATGCAATGGTGAAAAATAGGCTTTTCAGTCATTACGGTTGAGCTGGAGGTTGAGATGCGTGTAAAAACAAAGAACGTTACTGCGCAGCCATGTTCGACAAGTAGGAAGGGAAGCTGATAAACATGGAATACGATAGTTTCCGTGTTAAAGGTTCTAGGATATGCCACAAAGAATACTTGCAACGGGAAGAACGAACGATATAGTAGTTGAAAAGTGGATGTAAGGTTATGCGATATCTGGATGTAGCTTATGAATTCGTAACACCTACAAAATATATACTTGTTCGACAAATCGCACAGGACATACATCGTAGTCATTGACCCAACAATCCATGCATAGCATTCATTGAATTTCGTTCGTGAAGAGATACAAGCAACCATTGGAGTCGCGAAGGAAGCAGATTCTCTCCGTAGAACAAGCGTTAGATATTATGTAAAGTATCAGTGAAATCTGGAGATAGTTACCAGCAGTGTTGGGAAGTAACGTAACGCAAGTAACGCGTTACTTGTAACGCGTTACTTTTTAAGTAACGTTTTCTAGTAACGCGTTACATTTTTTCCAAAGTAACTGTAACGGTAACGCGTTACAAATTTTTAAGTAACGTACCTAGTTTGCGTTACTTTTTTCGCGTTACATTTCGGATGAGTAACTATAATATATGTATATTTTTTGTTTTTTCGGAAACAAATGTTTCTTTCCTGTAAATGAATTTCACAGAATGAAACAATCGAGCATGAACTACATATGTCAGTGACCGACAGTCACAGACACATAGAGAAACAGATAAGTTCGTAGTGCCACTTGCTGTTTTTTTGAAGATGAGGACAGCCTTAGGGAAATCACGTGTACTGATTGCAAGCACCTGGAAGATTTTGTCGTAGATTTTGACAGTTCCAAATCAATACATTCAGTGAGTGAGCTAGGAGTGCAATGATACCGGTAGTCTATTTTACTTTGATTGGTGTTGTTTTTATAAAGATGGAGAACGAAAATATTTTACCGTTCGAACATTTGAAAAAATACTTTTTTCTTAAGAGCTGAGGATGATGGTGGACAGAATTTAAAAGTAAAGTGTCTGAAGTGCCCCGGCGGAAACTATTTATCATCAACTAGGGTGCCATAATTAACGATTTACAGTAAGCAGATAATATGAATAAACTGTTTTGATGAGCAGGCCTACCTTATTACTAGAAAATAGTTTGCTGATGTGGTGTAAAATTGGAGTTCTTTCAGATCAGTTTGCTTATCCTAGAGTCCCGTTATAGAGTAGTGTAATGTTTCTCTATATTCTTTATTTTTAATTTTAGATAACAACATTGTTATTATTATATAATTAGTTTAGCAGAATAATAATAAGCAACCATTTTTTCTAACGCATAGGGATGAACACGAGTCAGGTCAAGGGTAATATTCTCAAGTCGAGTTTAGAGTCCAGTCGAGTTTGATAAATTGCTCGTTCGTTTTCATGGCCTATTTACACTGGAAAACGAAAGCCATGGAATACTTTTAGTGTTGCTCACGAGAGGGGACACTGCTCGCATCTCGTCTCGTCTCGATAACGAGACCACAAGAGATTTTTTTTAATAACAAGCTCAGCTTGGCTTGGCTCAACTGAGAAGATGGCTCGAGCTGGCTCACTTGAGGTGAACCATCGGCTGGAGCTGGCTTGGTAGGGATGAGCCATTTGCTCGGTTCGGCTCAACCGAGCCGAGGGCTCTAGCCGAGTCGGTTGGGTGAGATGTTGGATCGGTGCACTTCTCGGTTCGGATCGATAGTGAATGAGCTGTGAGTCGAGCTGCTCGAGTCGTTTACAATTCTAAACCCGGGCCGAGCAGTTTTGAAGATATTTGGCCAGTGCCCTGTAACTTTTAACAGTGTTTGGCTCGAGCCCGAAAACTCAACCTAGACGCTCAACCCAAATTCAGAAGCTCGTGAACAATGTCCTTGACTCCTAGACTTCACGACTACCGAGGTTGGTAATCAACTAGTTTTTTAGTATTCAAATACAAACCGACTATCTTTCTTTTTATATACAGTGTTGTTATAATAATAATAATAATAATAATAATAATAATAATAATAATAAAAGTTGTAGTAGTAGTGTCATTGATAATAATTATACTGTCTACGTAATATACTTGAAAAATGTACTCGAAACTACACACCGGATTTGGCTGGAGTCGACTCGGAACTTGACCTTAATTCGAGTCGGGTTGGAGGAAATTTTTCGAGTCGAGTGCTCGGGTCGAGCTCAAAGATGTCTGTTTCTAGTCGAATCGAGTGTCAAAGAAAACCTGCTCGAACTCGCTCATGTCCATCAGTACTTGTAACACAGTATGTCATTTACATAAAGCGATTCAGAACGTGCAATAATAATAATAATAATAATAATAATAATAATAATAATAATAATAATAATAATAATAATAATAATAATGATAATGATAATAATAATAATAATAATAATGATAATAATAATAATGATAATAGCGGTAGTAATAGTAGTACGGAAAATTGAAGTCTTAATTTTTTCACATTTTTAAAGTTTCGAACCTTAAAGCAACGCGTTACTTTCGAAGTAAAGTAAGTTACTTTTGGGGGGCAAGTAACGCGTTACTAACGCGTTACATTTTAAGAGAAAGTAAAGTAACTTGTAACGCGTTACATTTTTACAAGTAACTTACCCAACACTGGTTACCAGTGGGTCTTAGGTTTGATTATTCATTAAAACTGAAGTACCTATTTGTATTGGCGTAGTGAAGGGCAAAGTTCGTAGGTCCAGACAATTCCAAGCGTAAAATTAGGTACTTAGATTAACCAGTTTTCACTTGTCGAGCGTAGACTAGGGATTAGCGATTTTGCTTCGCAGCAGAAGTTTCATGTTCAAAAGCTGCAGAGGCTATTCTTACACAGACTTTTACAGATACGTCCTGCAAGACAGACCACGACTTACATTTTAAAAGAAACCATCTTAATATTCTATTTCTAATTTCTTTCACTAATCCATTGTAAATTGAGTTTGTGGTTGCTAAATCTGAGGAAACAAGTAAAAATTTATCAAAGCGAGGAGGAAGTTGGGTTCATTTTTTTCCTTTTCTCTATCAGAAATCACTTGGAACAAAGGACTGTTTTTTGTTAAGGCTTATAGATTGGGTACCACGGGGTTTTGCGAAACAGCTACTTAAGGCAAACTGGAAAGGAAAGGTGATCAAATTGACACTATTCGACCGAGGAAGTTGAAATTTTGTATGAATGTCCCTAACCCTAGAATATGTACAGACTAAATTGAGGTTCCACCCTTAAGAAGTGTGGATTAGAGGTGGTTAATAAAATTTTCAGTATCACAATGCGGATGTATGCAAGTGCGAAATTTGATATGTGGGATGCTTTCTCATTTATGGAATGTGAATATTTACACAAATTTGGGAATTCCAGCCCAAGGGAATGACAGGGAAGAAATTCTGATTGTAGTTCACTAGAACATTAAGGGGGAAAAGTATTATTTAGAGCGCGCCTTAGATGTACATGGTTCCAGGTTTAATTTCGGGGGAAGAGCCTTGAAGTCACTCAGCCAGTGTTGCAAAGGATCGCTAAATTTAATTACTTTGAGCATTTCCAACCATGACCATATTTAGTATTTTTGTCACCCCCTCAAATATCGGTGTAGAAAATGGCTATAGAATATTTAAGTAGATAAGCCCTGAAACTAGGTAAATCTGGAAGTTAATAAAAAATGAAAAAGTTGAGAAATTAGGATAAAACAAAATAGTATCAACAATGGAACAGAAAGAATGATTGAGTAGAAATTCATTACTAATGTTATCACTTTCTATTCTAACAGATTTTTGTTACGAGGATATTTACAAAATTTAAAAAGAATTATCATACATATGTCAGTACATAATAAATTTCTAAAATTACATGAACTGGAGAAAAATCCGCCCAGGCCATGATTCATATGTAACAAATTTTAGTATGACTGTTTCTGTTCACCTAGATTGATGTATCTAATTCAGAACAACAAGGAATCCGACAGCTTTAGAATATAATTTTCGCAATGATTGTTTGTAGTAACAACAAATATTGATATAATGAACTTCTATTTAATGAACTCTTCTGTGACAGCTCTTCTGTGAAAACTAAACTTTTAGCGTTAGTCCAGTTATAGCTCGCCATACTGCTTACAGATATATTGTCAGCAGTTACTCCTTTGCAGTTATTGCTTTCTAGACCGGGGTTTTCAAATTTCACTGAGTCTTCACTAATATTTAAATCAGAACAAAATGCACAAAAGGTATTGCCTCCTATCGATTCGAATACATAAGAGCTTCAGTTGCACTTCAGGTAATAAGTTGAAGAGTATATATGAAAGTATTAATAAGTATAACCTGCTAACTTGGTTACCTATATACAGGGTGTCTATCGGTCACGAAATCAAACGGTCATGAAAGTTAAGAAATTTACCTTTTGGGTTACGATTTTTTTTTTTTTTTTTTTTTTTTTTTTTTAACTACAAATACAGATTGGAAAATTGTTCTATAGAACGTCAAAATTCACCACCAAAAATGTCTATGGTCGGCTTTAGACGCTACCAGATCGCAAGCAAATTTACGTTTCTATCGCATGGATGAAAATTCGGCCTAATTCGCACCCAAATTAGCTCTTGAAGATGTTAGGAAATTTTATGATTTGGTAAAGAAAAGGTCACGAAAAAGTCACGAAATTTGATTTTGGAATTTCAGTAGACACCCTGATATATCTTGGCCTTATTTTCTGGAACCTGCAGTTCCCAGTTAACTCGTATTCTGTTACTACTAAAGTTTCCCACCTTCCTATCTTGAAACTTAGTCGCATTGAAACTGTATTATTATGCTCTTAACATTAAATTTAACTCTTATTAGTGGGACACCAGTTACACCTTCACTGTGTACGTAATCTAATTTTTTTGGAAATCCTTTCGTTACAACTTTTACTGTTGTACTTCAGAAGGTCTATAAACACAAAAGGGTAAAAGCTTTTCCATTAAAAGTAACTTTAAAAATGAGACTATTACTTTGTCTTTTGTCGGCGACTGTATGAATAGATTGGGGAAGACCTTTGGTAGCCTACTCCGGATAAATCTATTGAGCTATTGTACTCTGACTTTTGGAATCCACTTGTAGGAAATTTATAACATGAGGATCGAATTCATGTTGCAACGAATAAAAAAACTTGCTATTGCTTGGTCAGAACCCATTAGCAGGGCGAATGTACAGTATGTTATTCCAGAACTAAATACCACTTTTGGTGTATTTCTATTTAGAGGGGCGAGGCAGCATGGATACTTCGTATATTACTTAAAATTGACAATTTTATTTTCATATATTGTTCCATTTGAAAGGACATTTAAATTGTGGAAGAATTAGTTGCATATTCCTTTCAGCAGAGGCTGTGCGAGTCATGAACGTACAACATTAACACGAAATCTGAATACGTGTTCCCACCGAAAATCTAACCGGATCTCCCGATGGCTCGTACGCTAATTATATTGAACATACAAACCAATACGTAGATATTAATTAGTTACTGCAATAGAAGTAGGTATGTTAAATTGTTTAGTTTAAAATACACTCAACGTAGACATGTTTCAATGTATTTGTTTTATGGGACTTTTAAACTTCAATTTCTGATGTTATAGGCGCTTTAGAAGTCTATTTTAAATGTCAGCTTAAGTGACCAAGATTCCTAGTTCCTAGAGCTAGGATTCCAAATATACAGTAGCCAACTTGGAGTACGTCGGATGTTAATCTATAAAAATCGGTGTTAATGAAAGGAATGTTAAGGGAAGATGTTTTGCATCAATAGGCATTGCTGCAGTATCGTACCTGCGTATTTTTTAGTGATGGCAGTTTAAACTTTCAGTGGAAGCAGAATTTCAATAATGTATTAGAATGATGTAACAATATCGAGCAATTACTTTAACGTAAGTAGCTTTGTCTTAAATTTGAAACTTCACTAAATTAGCCGAACATTGGTGGTATCCCGCAACAAAAAATTAATCTAAGCATTACTTTGAAGGTCTTAAGTATTTGGGCTAACTATAAACTCGTAATATATATTCATTATTTTTAGCAAGTGTGCAGATCGAAAATACCATTTTCATTGAACACTGCTAAAGTTTTGTAAAGTAAATAATGTTATTTCGATTTCACCAGGCTGACCCACCGGATACATCGAAGATTCCTTGTGCAGATGCTTTGGGAGTAACAGTAGTTCTTTTGACATGTAGCTATCGAGGTCAAGAATTTGTACGCGTTGGTTACTTTATCAATAACGAATACACTGATCCAGAACTTCGTGAAAATCCTCCACCTGAGATAGAATGGAGTAAGGTAAGTTTCTTTTAAATTTTACCATTACACAAAGGTTTTACTTTACGTAAGGAAATTTCTGAAATCTAAAATAGGCATATAATTGAGTGGATTCTACAATCCTAACAGATTACCGTTGAAATAGAGCAGAAGAAAATTCCACAAATCTGAATTAAACAGATTCAGTTTTGAGATTTCAAGAGATGTTAAAATAATCTTACACGTTTGTTTTACAAGTTCTAAAATGCTTCAAATGTCAGTAGAAAACGACAATGCAATTAAACTGGAATGTTCTAATTCATTAGAATGTTTTCGTTCAAGAAACTAAAATTGAACAACTGCCATTAGTGATGCTAAAGCCAGTATGGTCTTCGGAAACCACAAACGATTAAGATCTAAACCGAAGATCAAATTCATGGTTATGTCAGTCTTTATAACTTGTCTTCCTGCCTGAGCTTGCCAGGTTCAGAATTTAATACGATCAGTCTTGTTAAAATGATAATAGTAATTATTTAAAGAAATTGGGTAGCAACACTGATTCCCAAATATCCCTCAATAACTTCTTCCTAAGTCCCCACTGCCAGATATTGCATACCGTTGGAAAGGCTATTTCATCATTCAAATCCGCTATGTCTTACCTCTGTAGAATAACTATAGGAAGAGCAATGTGCAATATAGTAAAAAATGGTTCACAACCTGTTCATATGAACTTTTTAGCTTATGTTCACCCATACTACCATTTTCCGAAGTATTGCTCCTTCGTCCTGAGACACCCTGTATACACATAAATGTACCTGAATACTATATTTAAGACTTTGCTGAAGTCTGGCCCATGGAAAGATAAAAAAACGCAAGCACATAACGTACGCTACATACTAATCCCTATCCTCGGCCGTATGCAACTAAAACCTGAGCAGCTATAAGTACACTTTACTCAATTGGTCTGCAATACCGATAGTATTGATAGGCGCCTAGCATACCCGCAATCAAACCCGCTATAACCTTGCTGGGTAGAATTTTTGAGGCCGTGAAATCGTCCCCAGGTCTAAATCTCAATTAGCTGAAGATTCATGTTAAATTACATTTAGTTACATAACAATAGATTTTCAGAGGTAGGTGGTACGCTTCTTGTACTATCAATGTACAACGTATTTGGTAAATCTGGTATTCCTGCTCCCGGTGGGAGCTTTGTTTCGAGTCTCATATGTCTCTTAAATATAAAAAAACACAACTTGTTCTATACTGAGCTACACAAGGAAAAGAAAGATATAGAGGCTATCCAATATTTCGGGAAGCATTTTTGTATTAGTGAAAATTAAACGTAAAAAACATTTGTCCTTGATGTTAATTCTTAGTCCTTAAGTAATATACACCTTTCATAATTTTTATACGAAATGAATATACTTGCACGTATTAAATTACTCTTTAATCTACTTTTATTAGACCGTCAGTTCATTCAGCCGAACGGTCAACACTTATTCCGGAAGAGGACTCATTCGATTCCCGACCGAAGCAAACCTAGTATTTTATCTTTGTCGCCAGCTTACTCGACTAAATGACTTTAAAATTTGCACCCAGAATATGACTTTAATCTATCCTCTACCGGCTAAAAACCAAAATTCTCTTCTAGCTTTAATTCGGCTGTTCCTACCTAAGCTTCTTTAGATAATAAAAATCCACAGTTATGCATCACTTAGATAGCTGGAAAGAAAGAAAGAGAAAAAAATCATTCAAGAGAATCAAAAATGCATATCTAAATGCCCCCTCATTCAAGAGAATCAAAAAAATCTAAATGTCTTCTCATTCAAACATAGTGAATGCCCCCTCATTCAAGAGAGAACTAAATGATTAAAAAAATCTCCGCAGTCATAATTTAGCCGACTGGATATTGAGGGGGGGGGGAAACGAAGCGCTTCATTCCGAAAGCTGTTCCAAAAAAAGCTTTTATCTGGTTCGTCGTATTACGACCGCTATCACCTATAATAATAATAAATCATGACATTCAATAAAAACAAACGCCAGAATTATTTATGTAAATTAAGCAAAAAAAAAAAAAAAAAAAAAATTGTAATCAACACATGTTAAGCAAGCTGAGCTAGCTGTAGGTCTCTCATACAGCCTTGATGCTTAAAGGGACGCTATATGTAAAATCAAATCAGATCAAATCTGGCATCCTGCAACTACTGGTGTGGAGAAGGAAAGTTCGGTCAAATCTGTAATTGAATGGAAAGGCAACTAGTCGGAAACAGTCTTATGAGGGTCAGAAGTTGTAAATACAAATTATATAGTAAGGTAAGTGATAACATAAGACACATGAAATATCTATGAAAATAACACGCATAGAAGATTAGCAAGTAATGGCACATGTTGTAATTGCCATAGTCAAATCTTCCTTAGGATGAAGTGGCCGTGGACTGATGGTTAAGATAAGACTTTCAATCCATAGGGCATAAGTTCGAAACTAATTTTTCTCTTTATATAATTTTTTGTGGTGCGTTAACCAATGCCGAAGTATTAATATTCTACGCTAAAGGAAGAGCTTGAAACCGAGAATGAGTGTGTTAAAATTTTAATTCGAAACTAAGTAATGAGCTAATTCCTCGAAGTTTTTAGTGTTTTTTGCTAATGTAACAGCACCAAAGCTCAACTGAACAGACCATTACTGCTTGAAACTACTGTAAAGACCATTTGAAGACATTCTTGGCCACATCTATTGGTGTAGGATGAAATAGGAAATGAAATAAAGCTTTGGTTAAAAAAGAAAAGCAAGCTAACAGAACTAAACCTTCAGCCTTTAAGTTAATTAACACAGTACCATTTACAAAACAGACCGCAACTGTTCTTAGTTGTGCTGGATTATATCCGATTAAAAACTCCGTTTTTAAGAAAACTTTTACAAAGAGAACTCTGAGAACTTCTTCCGATCAAGGTTTCGTGAGATGTAACTTTTCAATTATTGAAGAAATCTTGATTAGGGCACTTCGCAGTGTGCTACGACAAAGGAAGCTCCCAAGTTTCACAACTAAGATGATACATGCTTAAGTAACACATACTTTACTATATCAAAAGCTGTCATATTCCAAAATGTTCTCGCGTTCGCGTCCGATAATGTTTCGTAGATGGTATTGAAGCCCATGATAAAAAGGACGTATGCAAGTAAGTTTGACGTGCTTTCTAGTACGCCAGCAGTTTGACACGCTCTCGAAATTCCTGAACCATCTGCATGCAATACGCATGTCCATTTATATATCTATCCTTATAAATTCCTTATATCTATCCTCCTCACGCTAATTATGAGTTTGATTTATGAAATATGCGTATTGTTCATAAGAATGAACAAGTCTCCCTATAGACAAACCTGAGGAAATTTGGAATTATAGCAACTCGTTTTTAGGACTTAACATTAATATCGAAGCTACTGCACTTAAGGTGCTCAGAAACTTTTCAAATCAGTGGGTCACATGACAAGACTAGCGGAGCACGGATGAAACAGAATTAAAAAATAATCCAGACGTGCCCTATTAGTAAAATGCGAAACAAAATCTGTTATATAAAAGTTTGATTGCATCACGCACTAACCACTGAACCAATGAAAATATTTGGCATGATTGAGCCTTAGGGCTTCCGTGGGTTACAGTATGTATTAGATTAAAATGATGCATATCCTGAGGGGAAGCGGAGGTCATTGAGAGAAAATGAGTGATAACTTAAATAATTGAAAACTACAGATATTAATTTCAAATCCATAGTTTTTGTCGGTGCTGCGATGAATAGTAAGTCATGTAAGTCCAAATTTAGCCCCCATCGGCATGGGGGATGATGGGTGGAAAGGGAATTTTATCATGGGTGAATTTTATACGTCACAACTAATTATCATTAAATTTATATTGTAATTCATATCTTAAGAGAGTAAAGGGGTTCAAAAATTTCCATAAACCTATTCTTTCCATTCGGAAAAAGGTTTTTTGTCTGGAAAATAAACCATGAAAAATAAAGCGAAATGAGAGAATACCTATAAGTCATTTCCTCTTCTGCAAGCAATGAACAGAACATGAAAATAACAGCGAAACTAGCTGTTCACACATGCAGCGTTATCCTAATAATTATGTAATTGAAAAACTAGGCCCCACAAACGATCGTGAAATGATACACAAAATGAACTATTTTAGTTCGTTCTAAGATAATTTAGCTAGGGCTAAAGAAATTGGTAAATGCGAGTAATCAATCAATGAATGGGATGGAGTGAAATGGAAGGTCGTCAGGGAACGGGAGAACAAAATCAACGGTCACAATGTTGGACCAAACTAATGTACTGCCACCGTGTTATCTACAAATGATAATGTGAATAGATATAGACAATAAAACATTCCTATTAAAATTTGGCGTTATCACCACCTGCTTCAATAGGATATGTAGTCGTTACTGCATTTTCGCAACAAGTGCAGGAAAATTACCAGAATTATTGCGATAGCGGGTTCCTACTGGTCAGGGAAAACTCAGGGAAAGACTGGAAATCAGTCAGTGAAATTTTATAAAATGTTTTTCTAACATTAATTGTATACAATTTTCAGTTTAGCCAACCATTATAATGGGCGTTATTCAGATTTTTATGGAAGGTAAGTGGAATGTACGTATGAGCAATTACTATTTCTCTATAAAATCTCATAAGTTTTCAGTTATTTATTCCTTATTTATGTCAGTCATCACTCCTGTCATGAAAGTCAGGGAATTTCCTGCCAAAGATCGGGGACAAGTCAGGGAAATAATTTCTCCAGATAAGTGGGAAACCCTGGATAGTATTGCCATCTTTCTAGAATATGGGTATTTATACAGTTGCATAGTTTATCCTCTGATCTTTTCTCCCATTCCTGCACCATGATACTACATAAATGTTTTATTGGATTGAGATCAGGAGAGAGTAGAGGTCAGTCCATGAATGTTCTTGTAGCCACGCATGGGTATGTCTACAAGACACAACACAGCACTACCGTGCATTGAACCAGGGTTGAAAAAAATCACCATTAATGAATATTTGATTTCAAGTTTCTACACTCAGTATGATGAAAATACCATAATACATAATATTTTAATAAGATGTTCAAATGAATGTTGTGACTTTCTTTCCAAATACTTTTTTCATTTGTCTTCGTATTTATAATATTAACTACTAGCTGAAATGCCCGTTC
The DNA here is from genome assembly GCF_964235325.1 of Thermobia domestica. Lineage (NCBI taxonomy): Eukaryota > Metazoa > Arthropoda > Insecta > Zygentoma > Lepismatidae > Thermobia > Thermobia domestica. The sequence goes on from NC_137458.1 coordinate 167,075,325, forward strand.
TTAGCACGAGAAGAATAAGTTTGCAGCAAATACATGAAAAGTATATTTCAGCCCTCTTTTCCACACTTTCAGAATGCGTATTTGAATCGAAATGAAAAGATAAACCCAAGTAAAGTGCTATCTCGAAAAGATTCTTTCAAGCTGTGCGGGTGTTTGCGAGAAAAACCTACCCCTCCTTACTTAGAATAAGCATTTCAATTAAAGTGTAGAGCTAATGATAAAAATGGAGATCCAACCAAAGTTCAAGAATAATTTTAAACTGTTCAACCGTGTCGTCACTTTCGTAGTTTTATGAATACAAAATAGTAAGCTAGAATGTTCCTACTTTACAAGCAGAATTTGCGAAAATTCGGAGACATGTCACAACTTAAAGGATTTTATATAGTTTCATCTGCCAAGAGCTTGAGATTACATTATATAATATTCATAAATTTTGAGTTGAGTTGATTTTGAGTTTATCGTCCCGTTCAGCAGCGAGGCGATATGAGACGTGGACCTACTGATTAACGTGGAATCCGAACATGAGCTCCCGCCGGGAATCGAACTCGGGTCTCCCGCGCCAAAGGCGCGTACGCTAACCGCTTATTCATAAATTTTGAATACCTCACTTCGTAAGAAATAAATTGTCGTGAGTGTGACCAGATAAAATCCGGAGAGTTAAGGGTCTTCACTACAGCGAAATTAAACTACGGCTAATTTGAGTTTTTCTGTAATATCTTCAAAACAAATGAAAATATTCGAAAAGTAGAAACGTAGTGAACTAGACAACACACTTTGCATGTGATACCTTTACCACAATTCACCTATCTGCTTTTGGTGCCGCTATTTACAGAACTCGCAAAAAATGCTAAATTTAGTTGCAAATCGAAATCAGATATAGGAGTTGTGATAATAACGGTAGTACATGCAAAATTATAGTTTAATTCAGTTTCTGCTTTTATTTATATATATATATATATATATATATATATATATATATATATATATATATATATATATATTAATATTACAGAGAAACTCTAAAATTAGCGGTAGTGTAATTTCGCTGTAGTTAAGACCCTTAAGTGATACTTTAAAAACTCACTGTTCACATTTTTCCTATGATGAGACACGTTCATTTGAATGTAAAGAAAAGATAAATATCCCCTGCCTCTTTCCTAGCGGAATTTTTGAAAACTCTGGGGTATGTCCCATTATTTTTAATCAGAAGTTTTTATACAGTTTCATTCTAACTTGAGAGGCTCCTGAGACTTTTTCTGAAATTTTTACCCCCACCCTTAACACACATTTTTATCAGTGACAAGATAAAATTCGTGTTAAAATAGATACTACGTTAAAAAAAAAAAAAAATCAGCCCGCATATATATCTGAACGTTGCAGTTACGGTTAAAAAAAATGTATTAACACATGTACAGTACAATTTTAAACTAAAAGTTTAGTATTGAATGTTAAATTGATTCAAGCTCTTTCCTAAAGTTTCCTGTACAGTTCGCAGCAAAAAATCTGCAACATGAGCATGTAAGTTTATTGTGAAACGACGGTCTTTTGTTCCAAAATAAATGTGCAGGGGAGGACGCCGAGGTTTCTCCTGGCGTGATTCGTGCCACTTACAAGTTATGTTGATTCCTTGCGCTGTTAGGTGTAGTTTCACAATAAACTTACATACTCATGTTGCAGGTTTTTTTGCTGCGGACTACAATATGAAATGATTAAATCAACATCTTGTCAAAATTCGTGGCCAATTTAATGTAATCCATAAAACTACAGTATATACTTTGTTCAAACTTGATCATGAAGATCCTACCATCAATCTAATTAAGATGCGAGTTCCAAACTTACATTCGATTAGTGTCCCAGAATGGTGAGAAATAGTATTTTCTGTTTTGCGCATTTTTTTATTTATTTTATTTATTTATTTATTTATTTATTTTTTAGACACTAGATTTAAATCATTTTGATTTAATCAATCCTAGTACAAACACTCTTCGTCTGCACTTACCTTGTCCTTCGTGACCGGTAGGGGATAACTTCTTATATCTTCTTTGATCCAATAGGAATACATAATCACTTGATATAGTTAAATACTATTTTTCGTATGGGAGTTCAGTGTACCTCTATGCCCATTCTAATAGTCTTGCATTGTGCATCTCCGTGAGAAGGTTCTTGATGGTAGGACAGTTTCTCAGGCTGCCCTCAGTCTTTGCCATATGGTTTCGTGGGGATAACCATATTCTACAGCCTTGGCCTGGAAGACTGATTTATGGCGTATCGGATTGTTCCTTACGTCTTTAAGCGTTTCCCTCGAGTTCTATCTGGTCTGGTTGAATATTTGGCTAATTTTGCTCAGTCATCCTAGTGTCAATCTAAACATTCGCGAACAGTTCGTTAGTCGCAACCAAGTGCGGCTATTTGAGATGCATTCTTGCCTCTTGACGCATGGACCACAATTTCACCACGCTGAACTGTTGTAACACTTGCCATGTATTAATCAGATACCAGAACAGCCGACCCGAGACGAGGTTTAGGACAGCAGTAAAACTCTCGTACCACATTCACTCGATCACGTGCTATATGCTCTCAATTGTGACTGAAATACAGGCAATACTCTTCTTCTCAGAAATGAGCCTGTATCGATATACTCTTCTGTCTCAGCTTGGTTGGCTTTCGTCTGGTCAATATGTGGCCGCTTTAACTCTTAACGACCACACAGACGAGGTATTCTACATGGCTTTAGTCGTTAGAATAAATGTTTTGGACATATGCTGTAAACATGAAGTTTCTGCACATCCTACTAGGTAATAATTGTATGTTCCTCCTTACAAACATTTGTTTCTATGTTCATACGAACTTAGCTTCCATCGTCGAAATTATATCGTGAACGATGACATTTCTACCTTAAGTGTAAAATACAGCTAGACAGTAAATGTTCGGCCTATGAAGAATTGTAAAAATAATGAAAAAACTCAGTGGAATCGGACTATTGTTTTCCAGATTCTTAGAGGGCTGCTTTAACGCATTAAAGTACGATCACTTCGCCCAGAATGCGTTGTCATTGTTTTGTTTTCACCGTGAATTTCGTATATTTTTCTTTCATGGATTCTTTCGTGTATTTGCCATTCACCTACACTGATCATTATTTGTATCTACATCTCCTCTTACGTAACATATTCCACTTCATTGCCTTTCCCTACAAAACAATAGCTTTGACCAATGCAATTCTCATTCTCCACACAAGTCGCTGTAGGAATAACTCAAACGTGTAAATTTCCTTTCTCGACAGATAATAGTTCAAGACTACATATAGATTAGGTTGACTTAACGTTTGTGTAATGCATATTATGAACAAATAGTGTGAAATGAAATTGATCACTGTTTGATGGAATGAATTGTCTTTATTAAATGTCATTGTCACTGATTTCTAGATGTCATTGATTTCTGTAGTGTGGTGAAATTTTTTCGAAGTTTGTATATCTAGGAACTTGGTTTTTCAGGTAACTCGAAACATCTTAGCATCTGAACCAAGAGTCACGAGAGTTAAAATTGATTGGGATGATACACAGGCCCAACAGAAAGGTGACATGGAAACAGAAGAATCAGCGATGTGTAATGGTGATGGGGTGTTGGACACTAACTCCGTGATGTTTGATGAAAGCAGTCAGGATGCGCCATTGAAAACTCCTATAATTACTTTCAGCGAGAACAGTCTTAGTAGTCAGAGTGCAATGGAAGTAATGTGATATTCCCTACCGATTGAATATCTTCTAGATCTCGCATATTTTTTACCAATATATTAGCATTGTCACAGAAATCGGCACTACAAGTGAAATATCGATGATAAATAATTTTGGTCTTCCGTGAAGACTATTTTGTATGTACATTTCATATCATGTAGTGTAAGGGATCTCTGCTGAAAGTTCAAATTTTTGTCTTGAGCCATCGTGGTATAATGTTAAGTAAATATTTGATTTTCGTAGAATAAAACCCAGTACACTGAAAAAAGTAATTTTACTAAAGGTCTGAGAGTTTTAAAGTATTTATTCATTAGCTCTGATTTTACTTTAAAGATAATGCCAGTAGTAACATAAAGTGCCAATTATTTTAGTATTGTAGTACCTAGATATTTTGTTAATTTTACCAAAACTCTTGAAAAATCGATCTTGTTTGGATTAAAATTTATCATTTCAATAGCATTTGGAACTTTTCTCCTTTCTTTCACTGTTAATTTAACATACATGAACATTGCATACAGAGGAGAAAGCGGTAATCTTTGAATTCAGTTAACTTCGAGATTTGTGCAGAAAGTTCAAAGTGCATGTTGAAGTAAATTTAATAGTAAATTCGATTTTGTGTAGTGTACAGGTGTTTTGTAATTTTTATTATAGAAATGTGAACTTAACAACTACAGCAAGAAGTTACTGTTAATTTTGAAAAGTATTAGTGGAATAATAAAATTAGCCACTACAGAGTTACTTCTAGAAGTTAAAATAGTCTTTCAGAAAGGAACTGTGAAATTTTAAAGTAACTTATATATTCAGCCCATATCTGTCTAGATTGAGGAAAGAAAAAAGTGAAATTAGATTGGTTGTATACATTATGCGGTTCCATTTCTACGGCAGTTTCAGTATATTTGTGTTGTGTGTGTGCGTGTGTTACATTAAATCTGTAGTTTAGTGTTTTTTGCAATATCAGTACTATGTTGAGTCCACATCAAATTATTTTGTACAAATGTAACTATCAAATTTGTAAAATGAAGCAAATTATTTTTTACTTCTACAGAAATAAATATTACTGTTCGAAATGTTTGTGTAATTTCATGACCATAATAGAATTAAGGGGACAGACTACTAAATATTTTTCAAAAGCTTGCCAGTTTTTCGTAGTGAAGAGAGAGAATGAAATGTAACTTACCTCAGTAATAGATGTTATTCAACACCCGAAAATACGAATCTGAAGAATTTTCATTGTTGCCATCCATAGAAATTAGTGTGACCAGAATTTGAATTACCCAAAAATCTAGGTTTTGGCAGCGACTAGAAAAATTAACCCAACAGCAATTGATGACTCATCATGCTGTCTGTGTTCCTTGTTAACTACTTTTTAAATATTTGTATTTTAATTCTAGTGATAATTAAAAATTTTGTATTCTTTATTACAAAACAAAATACAAATATTTAAAAAGTAGTTAACAAATAACACAGACAGCATAAGTCATCAATTGTCGGTGAGTTCATTTTTCTAGTCGCTGCCAAAACCTAGATTTTTGGGTAATTCAAATTCTGGTCACACTAATTTCAATGGATGGCAGCAATGGAAATTCTTCCGATTCGTATTTTCGGGTATTGAATAACATTATCTATTACTGAGGTAAGTTACATTTCATTATCTCTTTTCACTTACGAAAAACTGGCCAAAAAAAAAAAAAAAGTCTGCCCCCTTAAGTACGATGTAGTCGGTAGATCTCAGAAGATCTTAAGCTGACATTAAAGCATCCATTTCTTCTTTAGAGTGGCAAGGCCAATACATGGGCAGTTTCCAGTATCTTTTTTCTATATAGTTTAATTTCACAATTATGCTCAGAAGCTAAGGAATATTATGATGAAGTGGGTGGTGAAATGGAGGAGGAAAGGTAAGAACCCTGAAAAAATCCACGCACTGTTTGTCTATCACTTAGTTCACTTGGCGCGATCTGGGATCGAACTACAGGTAAACGAACTGCCACTGATCTCCATATATTTGGTATCCTGTAAGTCGTCATATGGGAGTGAATATTTGAAGAGAAATTACTCTTGCTTTTTTTATAAATCGCACTGCCTTTAAATTCTTTTGATCCCAAGTGGGTAGAGTGGGTAGACATATTTTGGAACTGATAACGCATAGGGAGTAAAGGGTGTGTGCAGGGAGAAGCAAATTCTGGTCTATAAAATCTGAAGTAACTGTGATGGAAGCTGACGTATTAAGGATGAAAGTGCCAAGCTTTTCTGCTAGTATTTAAATGTGACTGTTGTATGGTGGTAAGTTTATCCAGCGTGAGCGAAAAGACTATGGGGGGAAAAAATCGAACAACGGTATGGAATTCGCGTTGTTGCTGACCATTCATTCTAAACTTAAAATCCTCAATGTACTTTGACTTCAGAGCTTCGTGTTAGGAAATTCTAGTTTAATTTAAGGAAAATTTGGAACATTTCTCAAAGGAAGATGACTTAATTCAAAGGTGAAATCTTTTACTGTACCGAGAATCTAACCGGAACCTCCAGTTTGTTGTAATAACCATTATGCTACCCAGTCTGCTCAGTTTCTAATCAGCTCAACAGCTTTACTCTCGGCCTTCGTGCTTAGCCATAATATGCATAACTAGTGTTGTAAATAATAATAATAATAATAATAATAATAATAATAATAATAATAATAATAAATATTCAGAAATGTAAGTTTAAGAAAAACATTGCCTCGGTTTTTTTTAATAGATTTTATTAAACGTTAGATACTGATACGCTACAGATATTTTACAATTTACATGAATACCATACCTATTAACAATTCGGGTTTCAGCAGTTTTCGTCAATATCAACTAAGAAATAAAAGTAGAAATGAAATTGTCTTTTCGTAAAAGCAGGCCTTTTAATAAGTACGAAAATAATGTCACGAACAGTATAAAATTCAAATAACTTGTCTAAAGGTAAAAGCTAATACTAATTTGCCTAATAGTATTTTTCTAAATATCATATATAAATAGTTTGTCGACTAGATATATGATATGCAGAGCCGGCTCTATCATATCTGTAACACGTGCATTTGGATGGATCGGCAAGTTTGGAGTGTCTGGCAAAATCTGTTATATATAAGTATATTATTTAAATTAAATATTTCTTGTTGGAAACACTTCATGATGATGATAGTTATTTACTAAGCTGCCCTATTTGAATACTAAATTCATAAATTAAGATTGCATTAGTTTAAGGTCACATATAAAATGATCGAATAAATCCGAGCACAAATTGCTTGATTGTCAAATGAAAGCATTCAATTCTCGAATAGTAGCGAATATCTGTTCCATTTAGTAAGTTATCACAGTTTTGACATAACTAGTCTTGTTTTTGTCAGAAACAAGTTTCTTATCATTGAAGATAGAAAAAAGTTTTTTAAATAACAAATGTAAAAGAAATCAAGAAATACAGATGAAAGAGCTAGTTGCACTTTAATTGCAAACTGATGCTTTGAGATTGAAGCTAGATATTGAATTCTATAAATAGGATTACCATCTTTCCTCTGCAGGTGCGTGAGATTTATCTTTCGCTGACATAATAGATTATTTCAAGAAAAAAACACACAACGGGATTGCATTTTTAGTAAGTATTTAAGCCTTTGAGTGCAACTGCACTCCACTCCCCCCCCCCCCCCTTTGTTCATGCTGGAGTAGCATACTTAAAATCATGACTTAAGATTTGTTCTTTCTGGAGAAAGGGGAGGCGGCAAATTGCCTAGGGCCGGCTCTGATATGTATATACAAGAGATGAATATAGGATGATACAATTTGAAGTGATGCAGGGTGTTTCAAAATTAATATTAGAGTTTTGAAACTTTGTAGTATCTATTACAATTAACTTACAATTATAAATATTATATCAAATGAAAGAATGTTTTGTACGCACGAATGTAAATGGATTGTTTCTCCTGTCTGCCGTTACAAAAAGAGCGAGTAGCAAAGATGGAGACTAGAGAGCAGAAAGCTTTTTGTGTTTTAATAAAGACTGAATCTGTACAGTGCAACTGTCTGTGAAGAATATTAAGGAGACGCTTGCAACTACGTCCTTATCGTTTGCAGTTGCTACAGGGCCAAAGCCTACAGACCACGGTTTACGTGCCAATTTCGCAAGTGAAATATTGCTGCTTAACAATGAAGATTTTCTGGCTCGTGTTTGTGGTGGACAAACACCATGTGCGTGGGTTTTCTCGGGGTTCTCCCGTTTCCTCCCACTTTCTTCATTCCACCATTTCATTCATTATTCATCAGTCTCCTTTAGCCTAACCGGCATAACCATGGGACGTAAAACTCAGATTTCATTTTTTTTTTTTTCTGGCTCGTGTAGTCTTCAGTGATAAATCGACATTTCACCTAAGAGCTAATGTGAACACTCGTAATGTTTGCATCTGGCAGTCATCAAATCCTCAGGAGATGGTACAGTTGAGACGAGACTCACCTAAATTGAATGTGTTTTGTGCCATATGGCGGAAAGTTTATGGGCCTTTCTCGCCTATCGACTAGATGTGTGCCGTATGACGAATGAATCTCACACCGAACAATTGTAGCAAAGACTCTTTGAGGTGATCTTTTACTTGATGCATTGCTTATAATTGTACGTAAAATGTAATAAGTACTACGAAGACTTAAAACCCCGATATTCATTTTGAAACACCCTGCATTTCTCACCAACTAAGATGTAAAAAGGAGAGAAAATTTTCCTTATAAAGTTGTTGTTTACAACAACGATATTATTATTAGTCGAGATTATAACAACACGGATTAGTTAGTAGTCAAAAAAATGTAATCAAATGTACACTCGGTGGCCAAAGTGGCACACACGGGTGTGTCACTTTTTTAATCTGCTCCTGTGTGGACACTAATTAAGATATCGGGATATTCTTCTTGCCAAATATGGTTGGACCATAGTTTATCATAATTTCTTTTTCTTCTGGTGTCTAATTTCCTTTTCAAATTTTACTCCAGTAAAAAATTTCGAGAACTTTCTAATTTCGAATTTCCTGTACTTCTTTTTCCCCTGTAGCTTCCTTCGTTGTAGAAAGACTTCCTTAAGACTTGCCAGGTAGATACCTCGGATGGATACCTAACTGTTGACATCAGTTGGACGGGCCTGCGCGCAATTAAAATTTCCCTAAGTTTAGCAAAAAAAAAAAAAAAAAAAAAAAAAAAAAATCGAAATTTTTGTTTATAAATCCGTACCTATGCGTCCGAGTGCAAGTCAACTTATGCCAATGGAACATTTGTCCTTACTTAACAAACGCAAGTACAGATCGTTACAATCGGGTAATTAGGGGGCGCACGAAAAATTCGGATTTAGGTTCCAACCCTTGATTTTTCCCTACTTTTCTGTTTACCGTACTGTATAGTTTTGGTAGTTAGAAACTTTGTTCCTTAAATATCGTCATAATACTTGTAGGATATATTAGTGGTGTACCAGTGTTTAAGTTTGCGTCTGTCTGGTAGTGGTGTTGCCAGCTACAGAAAATTTTAATTCCAGATTTTAGGGGCAAATTTAAAAAAAAAATCCCTTTTTTGTTTCTATTATTTCCCTCTTGGCTACACTCGAACAAACGTACCAGTGTCTAAAAGCTTTGTCCTTAGCCTACACAACGCATTATAAAAAGTTTCACTAGAATATTTAGGGGAAGTACAGTTTGAGGTTTACAGTAGACCTCATTCTCTAATTGGAAAGATAACTGATTTCTTTAAGGTAGAATGAGATATATATTTTATTGGCATGCTTGCTTTATTAGATATCGTCAAAATACTTGTAGGATATATTAGAGGAGAGGGATACCAAAGCTTATTTTAAGATAGTTTGTGGGTGTCTGATAGCAGTGTACCCAGCTACAGAAAATTTTAATTCTAGATTTTAGGGGCAAATTAAAAAAAATCCCTTTTTTGTTTCTATTATTTCCCTCTTGGCTACACTCGAACAAACGTACCAGTGTCTAAAAGCCTCGTCCTTAGCCTACACAACGCATTATAAAAAGTTTCACTGGAATATTTAGGGGAAGTACAGTTGAGGTTTATAATAAACTATGTTCTGGAAATTTTAAGAAAATGGTTAATTTCTGAGGTAGAATGAGATTTTTTTTTAAATTTCATGCTTACTTTGTTAGATATCGCCATGATACTTGTAGGATATATTCTTGGAGTAGTAAGGTTTATTTTCAGATAGTTCTTGTCTGTCTGATGGCTTTTTTTTTTTTTTTTTTTTTTTTGCCGAAACAAGTGATTCCCGATTTTAGGTGAAAAATTCGGAAAATTCGCTTTTCCCCTCTATTTCCCCTCTTGCTGACTACATTGAAAGAAATGTACCACTAGCTGAAAGCTTCCTCTTTGTCCTACAGAACGCACCATAAAAAGTTTCAATAGGATAATTAGAGAAGCTGTAGCCCCGGCATATCTATTGATTTTTGCTTCTGAAGCGTAAGTGTCAAAATTTCATGTGTATAATGACAGATTTTTTTTCTTTCCCTCTTTGAATGGAAGCCAGCGACTTCAGGATTTCACTGTACCTTGTCAACACACCAAAGAATTTTTTAGGTGACTTGAACCCATATAGCAGCAGTGGTGCTAGATACAAAAAAAATTGAAATTCAGTTAGGGAATTTTTTGTAAATTTTCACCCCTACATTTCCCTCAATAATTTCCCACCCGTTTGCAACACTGCAATGCAATTTAGACCAAAAATAGCCACATCCATTTTCTAAAAAACAAGGCCTTAACCGTATCAATCGAATGAATGGTTTTTGAGCAAGAAGTCACTAACTGAAAATGTAGGAAAACGCCAAAAATGACCTGGCCCCGAAAGGAATAATCACATAATTTTGCTCGTATAAGTACAAAGAAACAAACGATTTGTAAGTTACGAGGGCTTCGACTCAAGTTCTGTTGATTATTTCAATAATCTGCAACATAAATCAATAACTAATAGTTGCCAGAAAAAAAAAACGTGAAAAAGAACCATGTTTTTTATTGAAAAAAAAAACTTTACAGAAAGAAACTTTTTTAAGAACACCATGCATAACGTATTTGACAACAATAAATGCAAATGCATGTACGAAACTCAGAGTAGTTGTGTATTTTCCAATATCATTTATAAAATGAATCTAAGATGCGTACGAGTACGTAGCTAATGGGCAAATCAGTATCATCCGCTTTGGCAAACTAAGTCGAATTTTCAATATTGCATTTTGAAACATTGGAACAAAGTTATTGGACAATATTGTGAACTAATTAAAATTCTCACCTAGATATGACATCTGAGTATATTGAATAAACTTTTAACTCAAATGAAAACACAAACTATCAACAAAATCAATTGTTCTCTCGCTATCTTTAAATGTAACACTTTTATGCGTCACACATATCCATCCAAATATTTTTATCGTACTTCCCAAGATTTAATATTTTAACAGGAAGTAGTCTTTTTCAACCAAATTGTGAAGACGGCAGGGACGTAGTATCCTTTGAGGCTATAAGGCTTAGCCTATCCATTTATTCATACATCAGCCTGAAATGTTGGTTTTGGACATTGATACAATTAATTTTATTAAAATGGATTTATTTTATGATGCGCTGTTTAAATATCACGCGAGAATAGATTGAGCTTGTGCAAGAGCGCATTGTAGGCTATGGGCCGCTAACCTTCCGCCTTTCTCGTGTAATCTTGAGAATGGGAAAAGTTTACTCAATAGACTCAGATGTCATATTTAGGTGAGAATTTTAATTAGTTCACAATATTGTCCAGTAACTTTGTTCCGATGTTTCAAAATGCAATATTGAAAATCCGACTTAGTTTGCCAAAGCGGATGATACTGATTTGCCCATTAGTTACGTATTCGTACGCATCTTAGATTCATCTTATAGATGATATTGTAAAATACACAACTACTCTGCGTTTCGTACATGCATTTACATTTATTTTTGTCAAATACGTTATGGGTTATGCATAGTGTTGTAAAAAAAAAAAACGGTTTTTTTCTGTGAAGGTTTTTTCAATAAAAACGGTTCTTTTTCATGTTTTTTTTCAAATTCCTGTTTTTTTCTGGGAACTATTATTTATTGATTTATGTTGCAGATTATTGAAATAATCAACAGAACTTGAGTCGAAGCGCTCGCAACTTACAAATCGTTTGTTTCTTTGTACAATGCGCGGCAAAAAACCTGCAACATGAGCATATAAGTTTATTGTGAAATGACGAAGTCTTTTGTTCAAAATAAGTGTGCACGGGAGGAGGCTGAGGATTATGCTGGCATGATTAATTCCACTTAGACGTTATGTTCATTCCTTGTGCTGTTAGGCGTAGTTTCACAATAAACTTACATCCTCATGTTGCAGGTTTTTTGCCGCGGATTGTACCTATACGAACAAAATTGTGATTATTCCTTTCGAGGCCAGGTCATTTTTGGCGTTTTCCTACATTTTCAGTTAGTGACTTCTTGCTCAAAAACCATTCATTCGATTGATACGGTTAAGGCCTTGTTTTTTTAGAAAATGGATGTGGCTATTTTTGGTATAAGTTGCATTGCAGTATTGCAAACGAGTGGGAAATTATTGAGGGAAATGTAGGGGTGAAAATTTACAAAAAATTCCCTAACTGAATTTCAAAATTTTTTGTATCTAGCACCACTGCTGCTATATGGGTTCAAGTCACCTCAAAATTCTTTGGTGTGTTGACAAGGTACAGTGAAATCCTGAAGTCGCTGGCCTCCATTCAAACAGGGAAAGAAAAAATCTCTATCATCATACACATGAAATTTTGACACTTTTTACGCCTCAGAAGCAAAAATCAACAGATATGCCGGGGCTACAGCTTCTCTAATTATCCTATTGAAACTTTTTATGGTGCGTTCTTCAACACGATGCAACGAACGTGGACGAATGTTGAAAGACTAGCCTTTCGGGTGTATCCTTTTTGGCTACACTTCCAATTTTAATTCTTTTTGGGTCAAATAATTTCCTGTCTTCTTCCAAATATTCCTTCGAGGCGTCTTCTTCTTCCTTCTTCTTCTGTAGTAGGTGAATGGATTGCACAGTTCCAATCTAGAAAATTTTCTTTAACTTTACACTCTCAGGGGTTGTATTCACAACTTCCACACACGGATGCTTCCTAGATACTAGACACACTGGTATCTCTATACCCTTCTCTTTCAAGACTTCATCTTCGGGTTTCAACAAGAGATCTTGATTTTCCCTGGTGTACATTGGTTTCAGTGGAATTAAAATCTTCGACCTTGGTGGAATCCAAATTTTTCTAGGTGTTAGTAACTGTGGTTCCAATTTCATGTTTAAGTACTCTCCCACCGTCGTAGACACTAAATGTAGCGTTCGTTCTTGTTGTGCTAATTTGATGGACTTCCTAGGTTGTACCATTAGTTGTACTATTTTATCTTGAAAATTTATATTCGCATTCGCCGCCATTTGAAAATCTACACCCAAAAACATGTCAAAACCGACTCCTTCAACTACTCGAAAACAGTGATAAAACTGATTTGAACCAATTTTGAATTTTAAATTCACGGCATTAGATAAATTAAGAACTGTATCTCCAATTCCTTTAATTTGGGTTTCCAAAGGCCTTAATGCCACGTTCTTCGGCAAAATTTTCTTATCAACTAAAGATAATGTTGACGCACTGTCTAAAATACTATTAGTATTTAAGGTATCAATCTGAACTTGTAATCTAACTATACTGCCTGTAATATATATAGGTACTTGAATTTGTTTATGTTTGTTTAATTTATACCTATTTGTCGCCGTTCTAGTTTTATCCTTGTTTTGTTGTACTAATCCTATCTTATTTACTTGGTTGTCTGCTTCTAGTATTGTCTCTGAACATGTAGAAATCTGTTCGTTTGCCATTAGTGTGGCGGTTAACATATTGCCTACCTCGAAGATCACCGCCTCGACATCCAGTATTATTCAATTTAAATTTGGCTGTAAACAGTTCTCTGCCAAATGATTAGGCATAAAACATTTCGAACATACTTGCCCTACATTCGGAACAAAGTTAGGAGCATTGGGGTTAAGTAACACCTGTTGTTGTTGTTGAGGGTAAAAGTTTGATATGCGCTGCGCCTGTTGTTGTGATTGTCCTGTACCATATGCTTGCCTACCATTAAAATTATTCGGTCTTCTGTTCCAATTAGACGGTTGTCTTCCATTCCAGTTCCCATTGTAATTTCCTCTTCCGTTAAAATTTCTCATAGCACTATTGCGTCCACCGAAATTTCCTCTTCCTCTCGGGGTCGAGTTATGAAATTGTTGTTAGCCATCGAATCTACTAGCATTACCACCACGACCTCTGAAGTTTGCACCTCTTCCACGCACTGAATGCTGGTTGGTTACCTTGATGAACTTGACGGGAAGTGTCCTCTTTTGGCACCTGTGTATCATGTGACATACTCAACGTAATTTGTTCTAGCTTCTTGGATAGGCCACGAAGTTCATCCCCCTTGTTCCTTTTCTTAGGGGTGTCCTCTTTCCCTGGCTTCGTCGTAGGGCTGGTCATGGACTTTTCTCTTCCTGTTTTTTTCTTCTGTTTCTTCATTTTAAGCTTCCGCCTCCTTCAGTGGCGGAGCCAAGGGTGGGCCTGGGGGGCCAGACCCCCTTGCTCAAAATCTTGGCCCCCCTAGCGGCCCCCCCAAACAGAGTAATACTGCTATAGGTCGACAAACGGTGAGTTAATAGTGGCCGCAAGTTAAACTACTACCGAAATATATCTCGACAACAAAGTTACCAACTGCAGAATATCGTATATTGCAATAGTCTGCGTTCCGAGCAAAAATCTTCAGGCTCCTTTTTTGTTTGTAGTACAGCAAGATTACTTTATCTAAATCTGTAAGGTGCATGCATTGACGTCAGCATATGAACGTTTCTTTTAACCTCTGTCCCTTATCTGATTGTCTTCTTTGTTTTCGACAAAGAAAAAAAAATCAGTCCTCATTCTGATTTGCTTCAATGTTGAAAGTCATACTAAAATAAGATATGCTTACTTACAAATAGCATGTACTGCAGTAAAACTTTACACTCGTGTTGGACGAAAGAAGTCTTCGTACACGAAGTAATTAATTTCCATCGATTATGGCGACATAGAACAAATGCATAGCATCCATTAAATAATTTGGTATTATTATTATTATCAAATAATATCGAGAGGTCTTGTTTAATATACAGTAAAAGAAGAGAGCAGAAATTTTTATTATTTCTGTCATTCTCTCTGCTGTTCGTATCCCAATAGTTCGAGAAAATTAAGATACTGAATACTATCAACACCTACTATTTGCTACTGGTACTGGTTCTCCTTCTCGTCTACCTTCTAGTCTTGTCTCTAGTACGTCTAATTTCTTAGCGCTCTTGGCCGTGGCAACTAAGTAGAAACCTTCTGCTGCGATGTTAAGCGATACTAGCGATCTCCAAGGAAAACGGAGTCAGCGCTGGGTGGACCTATTCTACTAACTAAAGCCTGGGGAAATGAGGCTAACAAAAATCAGTGATTCTTTATAAATAAATCTTTCAGAAGTATTTTCTTTTAAACTATTTTAACTGTAGCTTAATCCCAAAACTGTTACTACTAGAGAAATTCCGAAATTTATCACAGAGTCAGTACTACAATCTCCTGATTACTAACCATCAGGTTAGATACCGAGATGATACAACTTGGTCGCAGCAGTAATGCTGTTTTGTGTAAAAGTGTAGTTACTCCCATGATCAGGTTGTATCATCCTGTTATTTGATGTTTGTGGGACTGGTCTACAGATATTCCATTCAGTAAGTTCAGTCAGTGAATACCAATTTTTATCACAGATTTATATTAATTCTGCGTCAAAATATGCATTTCTGAGAAAATTAAGCATTAAGCATTTCTGAAAAAATTACATTGTAGAAATTATGCAGAGCAGTAAATCAGTGGTGACATGGATTTTCAACAGGTATACTGATTAATGACTCTCCTTCAAATCTAAACTCAAAACTTACAATATTAATTTAGCATCGACTACAGGATAGTAGCGTTATTTCAACTACTTTGAATTTATTTTAAGGCTTTGAAACATCCGAGACTCAGAGGATAGAAATATGGGAAATTAGTCAATAGGGCCACCGAGGAAGAATCTTGGTAACCACCTCAGTTGAAATATGTATCCACGAGGGATCAATCACACCATATTCCGAATCTTAAACTGATGTTCTACCGCTGAGCTTTGGCCATTCGGTGTGGGTGTGAAGTGTTTGTGTATTTGAATTCACGTCAAATTCTTAAAGTAGTGAAGGTAAACAAACGAAAGTAAGAAAAGGACGACGTATACTTCTTTTGCTGTAAGGAGTCCCGATTTAAATGTCTGTTTTAACACTGTTTGATATTGGGGAAAGAAAAAACACATTTCCTCTTTTTGCTTCAAAGAGTGCTCACTTCATCATTTTAATAACGTAAAGACACATTCATTACTCAGTTTTAGAGCTCAAGGGTAAAAGTAACCAAAAGTAATTGAACTACGTCCAGATCAAAACAAGATCCTGGAACCGGGGCAGTTGCCGGGGCGCCAGCAAACTAATATGTGTGTTTATTGGTGTGGATGTAGATGAAAGGGGTACTAATTGCAAAACTTGCCCTGGGCACCAAATGTCTAGTTTCGTCACTGATTAGGCTACCATTTTTAGAGCGTGAAATTTTGACATTTTTCTGAAATATTAAGAATACATGATAATTATTGGCAGTTTACTTTAGAGTGAAACTTAAGCTTCAAGAGCAAGGCTTATAATTTAAAGTGGGGTGGAACGGCAAATCACTGCCCTGTTAGAGTTCAGATCCTGTTTCTGTGTGACGTTTGTCTCGTAAGCACTTTTGTCCTCGTAGATCATATTTTACTTTATTATTATTATTAATAATACAGTTTATCTACCAAACAACTATTTATATTATTATGCGGTATTAAACCAAATCTGGAACTTGTGATATTTATTTACGTCCATCATTCCATCCGGGGAATAAATGTCATCTATACGAGATGGAATGTTTTTGGGTAAAATTTAATATTACTGCTGCTATGTTGTAACCTTGAGCTTCGTTTTATTTTAAGTAGATACAGACATGTCGGAAGGTTTGATTCTTGTAGATTCACTTGTTCAAACGCTGTCGAAAATGTGGTCTGGAGAATATAACTCTCAACGAACAAATTTATCAAGAATATTTGTGGATCTTCATAGAAAATGGTCCTGAAATTCCAGAGCCGGAAACAGATAGGCTATAGGGGTTCCTCGTGGAAACGAATTAGACATTCCCATCGAAATATCACAAATTCATTTTGGATTAATCTCTTCCTTCATTGGAGGCAGAAAACGAATTTTCTAAAGATAATATACTAAGAAACATTTTTCTGCCTACTATTGTTAAGGCAATCACTGAGACGGAAAAACGCTTTGGATCATGTAGCAAAATCATTAGATCAATCACCACTCTAGATTCAAAAGGTGAAAAGTTTCTAAATTACAACATTGTGGAGCATACGTCCCAGTATTATGAAAGTGATCTGGAAATATTTAAATGTAAACTCAAAATCCTCCCAAACACAATTAAGTTGTATGAAAACGAGAGAAAACCAAAGTTGATTCCTTGATGAATTTCGTTGATCTTTGCGTCTACAAAAACGCATTCTTAGAAACCAACAAGTTAGATATAATCACTGCGAGTATATCAGTTTCTAGTGCTACATGTGAAAGGCCATTCTCATGTTTGAAAAGATTAAAGATATATAGGCAATTCAATGACTGATGATAGGTTGAAAAACTTAGGATTACTTTATATTGAAGACAATTGCTAAATCGTTAGATCTTGAAGAAGTTGTTGATAAGTTTGCTGCTGCTCACAAGAATAGAAAGATCCTGTTTTAAGTGGAGGCATGAACTTCTAAGTTATTTTCTTGACCTGTAAAAGTGTATTTCTCTGCTTCCACTTAAATATACCAACCACACATATTTTAAATGCAGCGATTAAATTACTACTTACTTATAATAGAAATCAATTGTATTAATGTATCCCAGTTGTTTGAAGTAGTAAATTCATACATTTTCACTGTAGAAGAGTAAAATCATGAACAACAAAGATGAAAACATCCACCTTGAAAACACACACACACACACACACACACACACATATATATATATATATATATATATATATATATATATATATATATATATATGAAAAATATTCATATATTCATTCATTGGAGATGGCCCCCATAAAATTTTCTTGGGCCCTTCATTGGCCCCTCCTGAGAAAAATCCTAGTTACGCTACTGGCCTCTTTTCAATCTCAGATGTGTCTGATTCAGAATCCGTAGTAGAACTGAATGTAAGTTTCGTTTCTATCAGTACTGTCATCATCCTCAGAGCTGTCCTCTGCCGAACTTGATGTTGACGAATCCCTCATTATCTTCTTTCTATTGTTTTTCTTGCTATTCTTCACAGTTGACCTCTTCTTCTCCATCTTTCTCGCCATCTTAACCTTCACAAGCGCGTTCTCTATGTTTGTAACCGCGTCGATAAGTTGTTCTGGGGACCTAAACTTCTTATTCCCTAACTTTTCTATTATCTTGGCCCTTAAACCACATGCTAACATTGACACTGCCGTTTGGGGTGAAGTATGCCTGGCATATTTATCTATTAACGCTAATTTATCATATAAGTAAAACTTCGCACTTTCGTGTTTCCCTTGTGTCCTGTTAGTAATTTTGATAATCGGATCCGCACTCGTCTTAGGATTAAAAAAAAAAAAAAACTATAATTTCCCTCTTAAAGTCCTTATACGATAGTACATTTAAATTATTGCGCTTAATTAAATTCTTTACCCAACCTTGCGCTTTACCTACAAAACATGCAGGTAACATATGTTTAGCCTTACGTTCCGAATAATCGTTTTCCCTTATAAAATCCTCAAATGTTATGAAAAACTTTTCAATACAGTCGTGTTTTATGTCAAATTTAGGTGTATTATTTGTATGTACGTGAATAACCGACGTCCTGTTCTCTCTCTTTGGACTATGATCTCTTCCACGCTGCTGATTTTCTCCTGTTCCACCATTTTCGCCATCATTTTGTGCTCCTTGGTCCTGTCGTCTGTCTTCATTCTCCGGGTCATCCTGTTGTCTATTTTCATTCTGCGGATCATCCTGTCGTCTGTTTTCATTCTGCGGATCATCCTGTCGTCTGTTTTCATTCTGCGGGTCACACTGTCGCCTAATGCGCCGCCGCTCAAAATCTCTCTCTGAGCTGTCTTGGTCAGATGACGAACGTCCCTGGTCGCTGCTGACGATAGGGTGGCGTCTACATCTCATCTGATCGTCGGTGTCGTCTGCACTAAGAAAACTCATCTCTCCTCGTTGCACCCTGGATCTTAAGTTATAGGGGCTTCTATCAGAAGTTTGTGACCTCACGTGTTGTTGTTGACGCTGCCGTCGAACTAGGACCGGTGTTGCACGTCGCCCAATTTCATCCAATAAATTACCTAATTCGTCCCCTAATTGTCTTAAATTCAGGCTGCTCATAGATTATAACTAAGAGAAAAATTTTCTTTCTTTATTGTACTGTGTAAATAATTTTGGCCTGGCTATACTTTAGCTGCTAATTACGCAAACATTCCTAAAATACATATATCATTATTCTTTTCTCTCCATTTTTTTTCAAATAAATGCAATGTCACATACGGACGTTAACGTTATGCAGCATTCGAACTGCAAGGTCATTTCGTTTCCTGTTAACAAACTGAACTACGCGAAAAATGCTGACTTATAAATATGTCGCACAGACTAACCTGAGTAAAACATTGTGCTTTCATGTAAGATAATAATGATGAATGTCGCGTACCTTAGCATTATAGTTATATTCTTTTCATCAATAAAATTGCTTATAGTTAGAAGAAAATAGAAAGTAGCTTTTGCCCAACTATATTGTATAATTATCTACTTTTAGCTTGTGTAATTACTTTTTTTTCTGTACTACAAAATTCCTTTAAAACTTATACTGGCCATTATGTGTCTCTGACAGGGAATCGAGCCCCGATCTCTCACTTAACAAGCAGGGTTACTAACCACTATACTGTCATTAAACACATTCTGCCACCTTCAAAGAAAAGAACTCACTGTCCCCTAAACCTGTTTAAAAAAACACTCACTGGCCACCATGTGGTGTCTGATTCGGTGTTAGTGACTTATAATCGTGGTTAATCATTTGATGCTAATACCACAATTCGGTCGATCTGGGTTCGGTGATAGCGAACCAGACAACCAGCAAATAACTACACTTAACATACGTCATTAAACAATTTATTCTTGATTCTCATAACAATTAAATTAATAAGTGGCTTAGGGCTTTGCATGGGCAGTGTGGCTACTAGCTATCTTCTATTTCGTTCATAAAGTCTTGGGTTTATAGTTTAAACTTAAGTTACTTTAATTGACTTTAGTTGAAGCTAAAGATCGTTTGGTTTCGATAACAATTGCTTACTTTAGACACCTCAAGAGAAACTACTAACCTGGTTGCTGTTGAAGTACTCCAGTCTTGGTATGGAAGCGTAGAGATTACAATCACTAAAAATATAGAGACTTAGATGTCGAATCGCGGGATCTTTCCGAAACGAGGGTTTAGTCGAGACTGCTCTCCTCGAGCTCTACATGCAGGTCGAAGACTACCTTCCGTATTTCTTGCAATACTTTAAATTCCTATCGTTACAATTACCTCGTAGGTGACTCGATTGTCTTCCTTGTAGCAAGACTTCCTTATACCTAACTCTGGATTTTTACCAAGTGTTTTTTTACCAAGTTTACCAAGTATTTTCTGGTTGCGAAGTCTATAGAGTAATGTGCATATACAGAATTCTTTACACGAAAGTCTGGCTTTAAGCAATGTAAGAAATTCTTAAGTTGATATCCTTATACACTTACACTATCTGACCTGCCAATTATTAATGTATCCATCACACTACTATACATATTTCCTTCTGCCGTCTTGTTGTTGTTGTACATTTGTTCGTTTCTTTGTAAGGACATCATAATTTCTCAGATTTAAAGCCTCGTATTTCCCTTATTTGCCATCACTGATAACTCGCCGTTTGCTTATTTTCTTTTCTTTCACAACAAGAAAGGAAAAGTGTTGTAAACGAGTAAACGACACGTCGTCCCCCAAAAAGTATTGGCGTCCTATTAAATCAATATTGCTGTTGGTTTGCAAAGAAACAGATTTGTTAAAAAATTTCTTGCTTGCTCCGCTCGCAACCCAAACGTTTCAATAAGAGTCACAACAAGTTTTTTTTCTTACTTAAAGAAAAATATTATATGTGATTTGTTCATGACGATGTGATATACAAAGTGCCGAGTAATGACTGATAGACCGCACACCGCAGGAGAGTTTTCAAAACCAGAAACGGTCGAAGTCTGAAATACATGTTCGGCTTTTTGATGATGATGAGTTTGCTTAGTTAATCACGCGTTTCTATCCAATCAGATTAATCACGACTGTGAGAATGAAGGTATGAAAATGAGAGGAGTGAAGAGACACGCAATCTGCTGTTTGCGCGGGAATATTAAAAATGAAGGTAAACGAGGGGAATAATAACATTTTCGAACTTGAAGCAGTTGTAGCATAGGGATTTAGGGGTCAAGGCTTAACTCAATGAATTTCGTCTTTTCCAAAGACTAATCACTACCAGTGATATTTTTGTTTCCATTGACATATGAAATGCTTCCCATTTTAATGAATTTATTGGGATCATTTCTCCACCAACTACTTGTGTTGCCAGGATATTTTTTGTGCATACGTATCTGGTTTTGTGAATACTTTTATCTATCTACATACATACAAAACATATACACACATTATATATATAGCCTATATATATATACAGGGGCGGATCCAGAATATGATCAAGGGAGGGGCTAAACCATATATTGCCGTTTTATCCCTGTAAAGCAGGATTGAAGCCTATTTTATCCAATGTATACCTGAGCGTCAAGGGAGGGCTATAGCCCCTATAGTCCCCCTTGGATCTGCCACTATATATATATATATATATATATATATATATATATATATGTGTGTGTGTGTGTGTGTGTTCATCATCATCATCATAGGTATTCTGCCCTTACTGGCAGGTTACTTGTAGTAGCTAAGAAGTTTCCGTGCTCCACGCTCCTCCGCTAACCTCTTCGTCTTCATGTATGATCTTTCTGTTTTTATATCATTCATCAATTGTAGTCTCCTTCCCCCTCCCTCTCTTTCCCGCCACCATACTTTCTAGGACGTCCCTCATGATACAATTTCTTCTTAGGCAATGTCGCAACCAGTTTCTCTTCCTCTTCTTAACACTATCTAAAAGTGTTGTTTTCTCCCCCGCCATTTCTAACACCCTCTCATTCGTTTTCCGCTCGACCCACTAATTCTTTCCATTCTTCTCCACACGCACATTTCGAAGGCTTCCAGTCGTTTTTCATCACTTTTACGTAATATCAATGTTTCCGCCCCATATAGTACAACACTCCACACGAAGCATTTTATGAGTTTTTTTCTCAACTCTTTATTCAAGGTCCCACAAAACAGATTTCTCTTCTTCCTAAAGTCTTCTTTCGCCATTCTTATCCTTGCTTTTATTTCACGTTCGCGAGGATGGAATGTCATTCATTACTGAGAATACTACCCAGATATCGAAAACTATTCACTTGTTCTATTTTCTCCCCTCCCGCTTTTATATTTGACACAGACCTCTTCGTTCCAATCACCGTTCTAACATATATTTTCATCCCATATTCTTCAAAGCCCATCCTCAGGTTTACTAACATTTTATTGATTACCTTTGTATGTGTGTGAGTGTATTATAAAATGTTAATTAATAATAAGTAATCTTAAAATCAAAACTTTCATTCATTAAGAAATTAAGTAATTACTATAATTTCAAACATATGTTGTAGCCAAACTTTATTTTGGATTTTAAATACAAATATTAAACATATTCTTCAGCTCTAACGATCAATATTGAGAAATTCGTAAAGAAGTCTCCTGAATCTAAGTATTTTTTATCGTAAAATAATCGAAATTTTTTAAAAATGTGTGATCACAAACATAATAAAATTACAGAAGTTTACAATTATTACTGGAAATTATTGCTGTTACCGATTTTGAACATTTAATAAGCACATAGTTTCTAATGTATTGCAATTTCATTTCTAATCAATAGTATGAAGCGTTGTAGATGGTTGTACCGTAAATTTCTGTAACTGTTCTTCAAATAGATCTGTATATCAACCAAAGATAGTTTTGTCAATTTTAACAAAAAGTCCAAAATAAGCTTCTTGAAAACAGGTCTTATTTGTAAAAGAATTTATAATTATGACTTTTGACTGTTGTAATGGTCTGTCTGAACAGTTTGATAAAAATTCAGCGTAGCATAACAACAAAAGCTGCTTCTCTTATATTTAAAAGAAAAGGAAATGCTTGGTAAGGTGACTGCAGTGAGGAGCCAAAATCTCTAGCTACGGTTCTGTCAGGTTCCAAGTCCTAAATATTTAAATCAATGGTCTTAAACTATGAGACGTAACTACAAGATTCAAAGTATGAAATTATTAATTCAACAGGTTACCACAATTGCCTATTAAGTTTCAAGTCCAAAATTTGAATTAAGAGATAGGAATCGACCGATTGGATTTCACCAAAGGTATTTCACAAATGACCTTAGAATATATATCCTGTACTCACGCATATAATCATATGATATAATAGTCTCTCATCTTACTTGCTAAGTGCGGTCAAAATGCCCAAAATTTAAATTTGGCAATATTCTGTACATGCAAGGGATCAACGTGAGCCATTCAAATTTAGGAAAGTATATACCTAAGTCCTAGAAAGCAATTATCAGTTTTTTTTTTGACGAATTTAAGGGTGGACCAAATGCATGCCTCCTGAAATTTGAGAAGAGTGTCTCAAGGTACTCATGTCATATTCAAGGTGTCTTGCAATAAAACACCATCTTAGTGGAACTTTGGGGCACTACATTCAAAATCTCGCCTCATATTAATTCAAAGTTCCCACCTAAAGAGAATGTTACTTATGTATAGCATTGCCATTTCTATCAGAGAATAATGCAACAACATTTACAGGGTGGTCTAAAAGTAGGTATACACTTCTGCATTGATTAAGTATAACATTCTAGTTTATGGATTTATTTGCTTCGGCTCTTCCGAGCTTAAGATGTAAGTAAAACACGTTAAGAACAAATAATAAAGAAACTGAGTCTACCTAAAGGATAACAATATAAAATGCAATGAACGGATCAGCACGGTACTGTATACCTACTTTTGGGACACTCTGTATATTCAAGTCCTAGAGAACATTTACTAAATTTTATTTTTTGATAATTCACAAATTTAAGGGGTAGGCCAACACATATCTTCCAAAATTTGAAAAGGAAGCATCAATGTACCACCTCCTATAAAAGAGAATAGATCCCTGGACTCAACCATATAACTACGTAACATGGTAACATTTTCTCAAAGGGTATAAATTAGGTCAATAGCCTTACCATGTGGTACGACATTGTTTACGTTTACATTTTTGACAAGGTTTTACACATAGAAGAAAAGAAGCTGCGCCAACTAAATTTAGAATATTTTATTTTTGGATTGTAGAGAACATTTACGAATTTTTGTATAAATTTACTCTATATACTAAATTTATACGTAGTAAATAGTAAATATATATAGTAAATTTATAATCTCGTACTAGACTAATTTCAACTCAAAGCAGAGTTTCGTTTCCCTTGTAGGGGAAATATAGAAAAAACGATGAAACATGTATCAAATTATTTTAAATGGGGAGTCTATATGTCAAATTTCATGTCTCTATCCTTCAGAGATTCGTAGATAAGGACGTCATCTGCTCTCTCTCTATATATATATATACAAGATAAGGTCCGGAGTGAATGGGTGACTGATAACGTTCAAACCAGACAGCTTAGGCTAGAAATTTGAAATTTTGACAATGCAAAGGATTTGTGACGTAAAGTTGCACTAAGGACAAATTTTTGGAAATTCAACGTGGAAGAAAAGGAAATGGAGTTAAATTGCTGTAGTTAAAATGTTCGTATCTCCGAATCTCTGAAGGATACGGGTATGGAATTTGGTATATTGTTTTACCATTTAAAATAATTAGACACGTGCTTTTACAAATTTTTGGTGTTTTCTCTAGAAGGGGAGACAAAAGAGTGAGGTTACAATTGTTATATCAGGATGACCATATCTTGAAAGCCCTTAATGTTAGAGACATGAAATTTCATATTTAGAATTTTCATTTAAAATAAATAAAGATGTGTTCCAGTGTTTTTTGTATTTCATGTATAACAAGGGAAGTAAAGAGGAGAGGAGAAAAAGGATAGGGTTAGAATTGTTAAAATGAGGTGGCTATTTCTCGAAATCTCCTAGCGGTAGAGACTTAAAATTTAGTATTTAGACTCTTTATTTAAAATAGTTGCAGACGTATTTAAGCGTTTATAGATATTTCCCTTATAAGAAAAGGAAACAGACGGATATATATAAATATAAATATAAATATAAATATAAATATAAATATAAATATAATATGAGTTATAAAATTGAAATTTTGACAGTACATAGAATTTGTGATGTAAGATACCACTAAGGAAAGATTTTTGCAAATTCGACGAAGTACGCCAAGGAAAATATGTTTTTCTTTTTTAGTTAAAATAGACACTTAGAAAGTGTTTATGTAATGTTTTGGTTGTTTCTGGAAATTTCACTTGCGTACTTTATTCTGTCAACTAGGTCATAGAACTTGTTTCTCTTTTTAATTTTGTGTTTGGATCACTTTTGAAGTTACCTTCTCGGAGTGAACATAGAATTCACGTGAGTATAGCAATTATTAATTTTGTTTTTTATTACCTATGTTACTGAAATATAATACTTAGTTATGTGTGCTGATTGCTTATTTGGCAGCCATATTGGAAAATGGCGTCTGTGGAGATAAGCTACCATAATTGAGATGTCTACCCAAGAAATAGTAGACAACGCTAGGTCGAAGAAGACGATACAACAATAAAACTCCGTGTACATTTCGGTTTTCTCCAAAACCCGTTTGTTTTTCCACTGAAACCGGGTTCGTTTTCTCCAACACCGGTTCGGGTTTTTCAAAGAAACCGGTTTCGGTTTTCGCCGAAAACCAGTTCGGTTTCTCATCAAAACTGATTTCTGTGAAAAGTCTTGGAAAACATAAAACTATTTCTGTGGAAACGGAATCGATTTCCAGAGAACAACGGATACTATTCTGGTCAGAAATAGAACCAATTTTTTTCTTTAAAAAAACGGAACCGGGTTTGAAGAGAACTGAAACCGGATCCAGTGAAAAACCGAACCTGCCTTATAGAAAACGGATAACCGGTTTCGGTGAAAACCAAACCGATTTCGGTGATAAATCGGGTTTTGGAAACTTTTCAAAACCCGATTTCGGTTTTCCTAAAAACCGAAAAGCGGAAAACCTGTTTTTGTGCCTATCACTAGTTTCAATAGATCGCGACTATAGGCCTCATAGTTTATCCTTACGCTCTCTTAATACTGTGTTACTGTTGTGCAACTTTGATGACTTACTGTATCACTACGACCCGAATATGGCGACTATTAACGTTAACTATATGACTTCTACACAAGTGTAATGGAAATATATGACTGAGAAGCCAGACAGAGTGCGTAACTAGAAGCGGGTGTCCGGGGGCAGACCACCCCAACATCTTCTCACCTCAATTGCTTGAAAACGCTCACCTTTGAGTCTAGTTTTTTTCTTGCTTTATTATACTCGTCATATAGTTCAAACTAAGCAAGAGAAAACTCTATCACAGTCTTCACGTTTTCGAGATATGGGTATGCGCACAATTGTTTGCGCAGTTATGCGCAGATGCAGACAATTCGTTTTAATTTCGTTTTAAAGCTATCATGTATCTACTATGGCTTGCAAAGTTTGCTTGATTTCGCTGGAGCCCTTCTCGAGATATCACGACAAATGTAATCTTTAATTAATCGACTGTGTTTCAGAAACTACAGCTTTTTCGACAAATTCCTGCTAAATACATTAGTTTTGCAAGGTGTCCTATTAGTCTACCAAGTTTCATCAAAATCGGTTGTTGTGGCCCAGACACCTTATTGATGTGTCACAGGCCCTCTGGCATAATAAGCATAGTTTGGGGAAAACCGAGCATCTCCGGTAGAAATACTTCAGCTGATATCTTTGCGGGGAACAAAATGTGAGTGAGGGGCAAAATCCCCCTTATCCCCCGGTAATTCGCACCCTGAGGTTGAGTAACTGCCAGAAAACATACGTAGTCTGTCGAAAAATTCGGAAAGTTACCAGTGTATGGGATGGCATATATACAGAATGCTGAGTTGAGGTACACTGTGCTTTGCTACTATGTACTATTAAATCTCTAATTTAGGAAGAAGAGCCATTTCGAACAATATACACGGTGTTACAAAAAAATCGCCAACAACTCTTGGTACATGAACATACACGTAAAAAGAAGCAAACAAATCCTAATTAACATATGTCCTAAAACACCAGTAATAATGAAACATACTGAGAAGCAACCCTAATTTTTATATGTAAACATACCGTATCTTACACACCATCCGATGCTCTTCACCCATCCTATCTCCCTCTTTTTCATACCAATAACGTCACACCACCTGGAATCTCCGCATCTTTCTAATTTTTGATCAAGTGCCTTCTTCACTTTCAGCTCGCCGTTATACATATTTTGACATACTCCCTTTTGTTCCTTGTACGCTCCTTTCGATTACTCTTACTTTTTTTTCTCTTCTCTCCCTTCTTTCACGCTTCCACAATGGTCTTTGACAAGCAATTCAGTGCCTCCTGTCATGTAATTTCTTTCCGCACACGGCCTATCTCCACAAACGCACCATTGCCACCCATCATATTTGCTACCTGTTTCCATGGATGATGCCTACCCAGTCCAGGACGCACCGACGGGCGTCGAGCATATGGGAATAATGGACAAAAATAAAACAAATCATACTGAAGCTTTTATCACATGTTTATTGTGTTGCAAGGCGTTCTTTGCTCACTTAAACTGAAGCAAAGTTGTTCTTGAAGTTATCGAACTTGACAACTGTACTTATATAGAAAATAATATCCCGTTCAGGGACGGAAAAAAACTATGTTAGACATTTAAGGCCTTATGCAGAGTAGTTCTGACGCGTGATTAGTGTCACACTAAAGAGTTCGACTAACATGTTTCCTGCAGTAGTCAGGCCTTTGGTATGACGCTAAACATATGTCAAAACGACTCTGCATATGGCCCTTACTGTTTACGGCACTCGTGAACACGAACCCATACGACTCAAAACTACATAACACTAAAATATAATGAAAAGCAGTGCATGAAATGACTGAAACAGTTCTAGAGTATTTTTTTTTAGATCAGTCAGTACCATCACTGTCTAAGTTATCAAATTCCATATCGACAGAATTATGAAGCTGAACAGCATCAGCAGCATCAGTTTTGAAATAACTCTCCAGATACGTATCTGTCCTCCTTTTCTTTGCGTGAATTTGTATCTTGGAGGAGACAATAGGGTCAGATAGAATAAACATATGCTTCATCAGGTCTAAATAAGTATTGAAGAGAGAAGTTTTCCGTATAAGATATAGCCTAGTGTGACGGAAGACTTTGTGGAGGGCTTCTAAAGCTTATTCCGCATAACCGACAATCCTTTGGACCATTCGTCATTTCTTGGTGTATTTAATTTCGCTGCTGCTTCTTTGGCAGCAAAGGCAAGCTCCTCTGCCGATTTAGTCGCTACAAGAGGATCTAAGCGCCTTTTCTTTGTTTTTACTGAACACTCTGCAAACTGTTTACTGGTTCTACCGCGAGTAGAGGAAGCTACATCGGTCTTCACGTTGCTGTGATACCGAGCAGTTATCACTGTTGAGACAAAGTCCGGAAGTGTACATGCACGATCAAACCACTCTTTATTTTTAGCTAGGAAAATCGACCGAACTCTGTGCGACATCCTCCATTTATTTTGCTCGAGGTCATATTAATAACTTACTAAATTTCTGTAAACTGTTGTCCACATCTTCCGTGGCGTCTTCAAGTTTATAACGACTACAAATAGCCTGCATGGTTTCCGCTTTCTTCCGACTAGCACTGGTGGTGGTTATTCATTTTTCAAAAATGTCCTTGTTTTTCATGGCATCTTCTTGCGCAATTTCACTAATTACAGTCGATATTGCGGACACTTGCACACACACTATTGCTGAATCCAAAGGAAATCATTAAAGGAAGATATTCCTGTAGATATCTCAAGACATGTTTAGGCTTTTTTGAGATATTCCAGATATACCAGTAAAAAATGATTACCAATCGTTCGTCGTAAAGGAAAGAACGTACCTGTGCTATAACTGCTTACAAGTGACAAAAAGTCTCACCTTTTGCTTTGGTCTGAAACACCAGTGCGATCGCTGTGGAGATAATGACTCAGGTCAGTTTAATATAGTAGTTGTGCATGCGAATTGTTATCTGTAAGAGTGTCATCTCGACTCGGGTCGGTCTAATGTGGTAACTTTGCGCGTGCCCTCTGTAGGCTGACGGGTTGTCATCAGTTTGTGGCTAGGGATTTCTGTCTTGTGAATCATTTGTGCTTCATACCGTGCTATTTGCAAGTCCGAAGAAAATTGTTTCTTTTCTCATTTTTGTCCATTGGTCGACGCACTGTGCGACGTGCCGTCTGCCCGGATCAGGATCTACAACCTTGGCACCTACCAGGATCAGGATCTCTCGACGTGCTACCCACCAAGATCAGGATCTACTGAGTTCCAGCCTTCCAGGATATAGCCACTAGGATCATCGCTAGATATCTACTCGGATCCAGTAGTTCTTAGTGTTTCTCCTTTTCGTGTGTGTGTGTGTGTGCTTTAAAGTGCTTCCTCCCAATAGCGTGTTCTTTCTCCATTTTCATAGTACGCCAGTCCACTGAATATATCGGACGTAAACAATAACGAACTTAAACAATGAAAAATTCAAAGGATTTCATGTCACTGGTTCTTTCGAACAGTTGACGATTGCACTTTATTAAAAGGAGGATTATCATGTTCCAATAAAATTAAACAATGAAAAGTTTGACATTATTATACACGCATACACTTTGTGATGTTTCCTTTGTGAAAGTTCTATTAAAGAACAAGAGTAACAATGTGATCCAACCACGGAAAAGAAATAAACACGTCCTATGACATTGTTAGAAAAGAACTAGTACGCAAACGGATTTTCCAGTGGTATCAAAATATATTAGATAAAATCTTTCAAGTGATGGTATCAAAATATATTCAAGGTGATGGTATCAAGATGTATTAGATAAAAACTTTCAAGGTGATTATTTCGAAAGAAAGTGAAAAAATATATTTTCCATATAGGATAATAAAAAGAAATCAGCATAAACAGTGCCTTTCTAAATCCAAAATAGTTTTTGTGATAATATAAACGCTGGCGTTTTAAAACAATAATTATCTTTCGACTTCGACCAGCTAATAGTGTAGTTTGGTGTATTCAATCTGCATCGTCCGGAGACTGTGAACTCCGAAACATTCAGGATGAACCAAACAGGACTGGCGGTCGTAAAGGGACACCCGAGTTTGTAAGTACGCACTGTGCTGATAAACTTTGCATGACATATTGTTGTGAAGAGAGGACTACATAACATTTAAATTCACACGAGAGAACCAAGGATATCTCCTTGGTACGACTCCAACCACTATACTTCTTATGTAGTGGTGGGCAGTGGGAATATTCCCGGTGGAAAGGAATTTAAAAAATGGGAATATTCCTGTTTTTCCCCCTGGCCTATAAATTCCTGGGAAGGAATTTATTTCCATTTCTTTACTTTATCTTCCAAATTATAAGAACCGTATGACTAATTACATTATTTTAATATATTATGATTTACTTTTAGGTTTTAAAGAATTTGGAGGTTAAAAAATTTAAAATTTTTTGACTGTACTTGACATAACTAATAATATGAGTTTTTAAGTTCCATTTTCATTTGCACTAAAAGGTAGAGTAATTGTTTAGTATTGGAGGCCCAAAACTAGCAAAAAGTAGGACGATTTACGGAACAAATGAGTTGGTAGTGGTATTCAAGTAGTGAAGAAAGTATTGAACACATTTTTTTTTTTTTTTTTTTTTTTTAGGGCAGTAGGGGATTTGTACAAACCGTAAAGGTAAGTGGAAGTGATTTATGTGAGAAAAGAAAGTGAATTGTTGGTAACGAAGATAGAGAACAACATGCCTTGCGGGGCTCTACCCCGCCTTCACTCACTAACTCTCGCTCGGCAATGCTGTCTGAATTTAATGTTGGTAACGTAATTTAACGTATGAAACCATAAAACAACCGCATCGGAATAGAATATCGCAAAAAAGTAGGTGCAAAAGCTCGCCCGCCAAAGCTAAACAATAGCCAAAAGTAGCAAAGTACTAATTCACAAATGATGAAAAGGAACTATTTTTTAAAGTAATGTAGAATTACGTAGAAATACAGATGTACTATTAACAAACCCTGAACCACTCTTAGTAATAGACGTCGGTCTGTCTGCTGTCTCTGACTCGAATTTCTGAAGAGGTACCGGTACTCAGACTTCTCTTACGTGTGAATTAAAGCATGAAATTTCAAGAAATGGGCAGGAAGAAAGGTCGTGTGTGGCAATATTACATGGAAAATTATAAAAATAAGAAAGTATCTTGCAAATATTGTGAACCTACATCTTTATGCGCAAATATTGACAAAATGGTGGGACATGTGTCTTCTGGCAGTTACCCAACCTAATTTGTTTATAACACTTAAAAATTTAATATGTTTATATCAGTAGTAGAGTGAAGTACAGAAAATCCACTTACATGTAAATTTAAACTTTTTAGCTGTTTAAAAGTATGTGGACTTACTATTCCATTTTTGAAACATATTTATAATTGTAAATAAATATCCATTTATGCGTACTCTCTAAATATAATAAAATATTAATAAAATAACATTCAGAATATACATTTTAAAGACTCTTCTGGGGACGAGAGTAATAATATATTGTGATATAAAAACGAATTTAACTTTGAAATTATAATATAGTAATATAATGCAATTTTATTTGTGATTGTAGATAAATTCCCGGAAAATTCCCATTTTTGGGAATCTTCCCAGAAATTTACCCATCACTATTCTTATGTCTTACATCATGATATTGTAATATTTTTTTTTTTTTTTGCTTCTATATTATTATCATCTAAGGTGACGGTTTTAATAAATACTCCAAATAAATGATACCTGTCCTTTTATTTAAAGACAAATTAGCATCATTTTAATTACTTAACGTGACAATTTATTGTTGCTTTATTGTTGCTATATTCAGTAACATATTTAGTAACATATTATGGCTCCCGGCGGGGAATCGAACCCCGGTCTCCCGCTGTTTCCTTTGTAAAAGTTCTATTAAAAAACAAAAATAAATGTAATCCAACCGCAAAAAAGTCCTATGACATTGTTACAAAAGAACTAGTACGCAAACGGATTTTCCAGTGGTATAAAAACTTTCAAAGTGATGGTATCATAAGATATTCAAGGTGATGGCATCAAAATATATTAAATAAAAACTTTCACGGTAATTATTTTTTAAAAAAGAAAAAAAAATCATATTTTCCATATAACAAAAAGAACCAGCATAAACAGTGCCTTTCTAAATCCAAAATAGTTTTTGTGATAATATAAAAGCTAGCGTTTTAAAACAATAATTATCTTTCAACTTCCACCAGCTAATAGTGTAGTTTGGTGTATTCAATCTGCATCGTCCGGAGACTGTGAGTTTCAAAACCTCCAGGATGAACCAAACAGGACTGACGGTCGTAAAGAGACGCCTGAATTTGTAAATATGCACTGTGCTAATAAACTTTGCATGACATATTGTTGTGAAGAGAGGACTACATAACATTTACATTCACACGAGAGAACCAAGGATATCTCCTTGGTACAACTCCAACCACTATACTTCTTATGTCTTATACCATAATCTTATAATATTTTTTGCTTCTATATTACAGACGTGGACAAATTATTAGCAATTTTTTAAAATTCATATAAATTTGTGGATTTATATTTCCTAAATTTTGTTGAAGAGAGCTAGTCAT
Organism: Thermobia domestica; assembly: GCF_964235325.1. NCBI lineage: Eukaryota > Metazoa > Arthropoda > Insecta > Zygentoma > Lepismatidae > Thermobia > Thermobia domestica. The sequence continues at coordinate 167,108,328 of NC_137458.1, forward strand.
TTGTGAGACACCACATGACAATGTTATCACTGAGGGACATTTATAAGTTGTGTTCGAATTCTTAAGTAATAACTGATCAAGTAATCTGACGCAACATGAGGACACGTGGTTTCAAGACGAGGAATGTTTGAATGGATGAAAAGCCCAGGGGGTAAGTAAACTCGTCTTCGGAGATAAAATCTCTGATAATGTTCAGTTTAAAAGCCTTTCTTGATAGGAAAAAGACTTGCTGGAACATAACTACTAGTTCATGGAGTATTTTTGTATACATGTATGGTGGTTCAAGTCCGATTTTGTGTGTTTGCTTGAGAACTCTCGGAATTGTTGTGAACTGTGGTTTTGGAGCAATGGGTAAGAGAAAAGATATATTACCAAGAAACGAGCGACAATTCTTACTCTCTTGAACTTGAAAAGCATGCCCAAGTTAGAGATTAGCAGAATTTCGTATGTTACAAGATTTGCACAAAACTTAAGTCGTGGGAATGAACTTCGCCAAAACGTAAAGGTGCCTGTGACCGAAAATCACTGCTATTAGCCTATGCAGACGGACTGCTGGTAAGGGAATGAAGAAAAATCATCGAGAAACTTATACACTACTACAAGGAATGCTCGCAAATGCTGGTATCCATGTTTCATCAAGAATTGTTCGTCGCCGATTGTTTGAGAAAGGATTGAAACGAGGCGTCCCAGTAAGAAACAAAAACTGACTTCAGCGATGGTGAAGAAACGGTATGAGTGAGCCAGAGACCATCAGAATTGGACTATAGATGATTGCGGAAAGATATGTTGATATTTTATTTGTCATTTGAGCGAAATAATATATCATTTAAGTGTAATTTGATAGATTGCAAATGTACAGGTTGTCTGTATTGTTGGTTAGTGAACGAACTTTAATGTGATTCATTTGAACTTCAGTAATTTTAAAGTCATTAAAACATGGTAATTTGTCCACAGGTTGTATTTAGAGATGAGACCACAATTCCTGTAGAAGAGGAGAACTCCCAGTATGTGAGGAAAACCAAAGGCGAAGCTTTTAGGGCAGATTGTGTTAGACAAAGTGTGAAATATCCAAAGCGAGTGATGGTATGGAGCTGCATTAGTGTGAAAGGAATTGTAATGTACCATTACAGTTGAAAGTAATGGCAACTTTTTTTAACTCACCCTGTACCTAGTGATTTTTTTTAAAATTTGATTTCGGTTTAATTACACAATTTATTTATTCTCTTTACTTCAAATTAAATGTAATGTATCGAAAGGTCTCATTAGTAATCATATTTTAACTGAATAATATATTTATTTATATTTTGATTAATTCTAAATCCCATTTTCGCATATACAAGTTGAATAGTTACAAGGTTTACCATTCTGACGTCATACCGAAACATAGTTCCGTCATTGGATATAAATTTTCTTAATTTCAGACCAATGACGATTTTGGCCAGGTACCTAAACTTTCCCTCACCCCCTCTCACTAGTCCATAGTCACTTTCAGATCCGGTTATATCTGGATTTGACAAATTTCTATTTGTTTTGTAATTTCCGCGGCTAAAGGTTTCGTCCTGATTGGAGGAATTCTCCAACCCCTGGCGTTTTCGGCGCAATGTTTTCATTCCCGACACGGGCGATTCTACGAGCACAGCCGTGGAAATCAACTACGCTATACTGGCTGGTAAAGACGTGGATTTCGAGTGAAAAACAGGTAAAATTTAGACTAAATGTCATCGTAAACGTCGTGTGATCAATCAGGAGCCAGGAAACCCACATTTTTGTTGAAAGAACTGTAAAACCAGGGGAAAATATCTGATTCCGGATTTCTGTTTATTAGGAAGCCATGTTTGCTGCCCAGATAGGATAGACAATATAGGAGAGTGATTCTTAATCTCTTAAAACTCAGGGATTAGGGAAATACGACCTGGTTTCGTACATAGTGTGTATAGTAAATGTGATTTTTTATTTTTCAGTAAGTGCATGTAAGTAGTAGGTTTGATAGTTATAATGTTAATTATCATAATGGCAGCTTAAGCTAACAAAAAGGGGCTCCTATTTCTCCCTCCAAATTGAACCATTTCTAGCGGGGGATGGGTTAGTTATTGTTTGTTTTAGGGCCCTTTACAAGTGCGTGATTTTACCGTATAGACAGTGTATTAAATATGCGTCAATTTAGTACCATTTGTCTAACTCGAAGTATACTAAACGAGAGTAAATATTAGATTTCTGATTAATAAGTACAAGTATATATTTCAATACACGGTAAATTATGTCTCCACTACAGCGCCATCGTGTCCGTTTTCGCTAATCAATTGTTTGTTGACATTACGTCATCGCCCAGGTTAGTGATCAAGATTGTTTGATTTTGGCCTTTCATTTCTAAATTACATCGGACATGGTTTTCGGTTCAAATGAGTGTACGTTTTGATGAAATAGCATGAGATCTCGCAGTTCTGAAAATTACAGCTTGCTAGGTCAATTAGCAATCGAAATATCCATTGAAATCAAGAATGCCTATTTTCTTAATAGAAGTAAAGCCCATATGCTGTTACTATTTGTTTCAAAACGTAGTATCAAATTCTCTTTTCCCGTGGCTGTAGAAAATTTCCATTGTTGCTTTAGTTTTATCAGCAAATCAGAAATAAAATTATCGTTGACAATTTAACTTTTAGTGTGTGCACGTATGATTTTTTTTCAAACTGCGAAGTAAATATAATTTGGGTGCTGCGAAACAAAGAGTCCGTGGTTCGATGAATGTTATCGTGTAGTAGTTTAAGCGTGACGGATTGTGATAATTATATATTTGTTAGTGCGTAATGTAAATATGTGTATGGCCTGCGTGTAAATGTATTTAATAGGGTGTCTGTAAAATATTACTTCGCGCGAAAATGAGTAAATAATGAATGAATGTAATGATATAGTCAGGGGTGTAGCCAGCAGGTTTGTGTAGGGGGGCCCGTCGTTTTAGAGGGGGGGCCAGCTACAATGTACAAAGCCAAAAAAAGTGTTGCTGCTAGTGTTTTTGAGGCCTGAAAGAAAGGAAAATTTTGGTTTTCTTTTGGAAAACTAAAAACGCTATTTTAGCTTATTATTATTATTATTATTATTATTATTATTATCATTATTCACCATAAATTATATTCAAGATAGTTTTTATTATGCTTAATCAAGAACTACTGCCCGGGACCAAACGCTATACTTTTGTGCATAACTATAAAGGTAACCAAGAAAGTTCTGCCCTTTTCGTGGAAGTCTGTGTTCAATTGGACCTCACACCGTGAGTTGAATGCGAGTGGAAATAAGGCGAACGTCAGTTGTTGGTGTGGGTATATCCAACATACTACCTGGTTGTGGCAATTCAGACACACCGTGAACTTGCGTAAAGACAGAGGGAACATGGGACATCCACAGAGTGTCATAAGAGCATGTATGCTGAACGAGTTCAAATGGAGGTCAAACGCCGCTGTAGCGGAACAGAAGATATTCCAGGCCTTTGGTGAGGGTGTCGTGACGACGCGGACATTGCAGCGATGGTTTAACAAGTTTAAGGACGATGACGAAACACCCGAAAAAATCACGTGCCGGAAGACCAACACATGTATAAAGAGGAACTGGGACTACAATTCAGTGTGTGGAGAAATCATTCGGTAGCACATCCATCAACTTGTGAAGCACTACAAGTTGGGTCAATGGGTCTCACATATTTTGACTCCGGGCCAGAAGGAAACGCGGCAGTCGCCTGTGTTTATTTACTGTTTTGGAGCCATTTCTGAACAGGGCGTAGACATGTGATAAAAAGTGTGTCCTATACGAAGCTCCACGGCGCCGTCATCATTGGTTAGCATCCCATGAACGGATTTCAAAACAGCCGAAACCAGCACTGTACCAGAATAAGGTCCTTCTGTGTGTTTGGTGCATCGTGCATCGGGAACTGCTACCAGCTGGTCAGAGTATCAATGCAACTGTGTAGTGTCATCAGTTGAGCTGTGCTCAACAAAAACTCAAAACTCGGGAGCCATCGCTTCTGAATTGCAAATGGGTCCTCGTTTACGGGACAACGCTAAGTCCCACGTGGTTAAGATGACTCAGGACACCATTTTCCGCCTTGGATGGGAAACAATATTGCAACCACTATATTCCCCGGGCATTGCACCGTCCGATTATCACCTTTTCCATTCTTTGAACAATCACCTTAGAGGACGCCAGTTCAAATCCCTAGTAAAAGTCCAAAATGCACCTGATACTTTCTTCGTTTCACGGCCCACCAAGTTCTACCGCGATGGATTCCATGGCCTTCCAGAACGTTTTCAGAAGGTCGTCGATGCTAATGGGAATTATTTTGGATCTTCCAGGTCAGGTGACATATCAATGTTCGAAGGTGGTGGGTGAAAAAGCAACAAAACTTTTCTTGGTTACCTTTAAATTTAAGACCTTGTATACAGAACCTATCTACACAAGATTGATTTTCTTTGAAATTTCACTTAATTTCTTTACCGTTTCCTGACAAAAATATTTATTATTCGTGACTAAAAATATATATATATATATATATATATATATATATATATATATATTTTATTACACTAAGTAGAAATAAAAGAGAGAGCGAATGAAATCCAAATTCAATAAAAGCATTGTTTCTCATCAAATTTTCCATCCTCTATGTCTTTTAAACCACTTGTTAAAGCATATAAAAATATACTTGTTAAAGCATATAAATCGCAGTAAATTGTGTAATCTGCTGTCACAAAAAAGTATCCTATTTTTCGATCGGTATAAGGAAGAGATACTATACTATTTTTCGATCGGTATGGAAAAAAACAATATTTCTCCTTACTATTTTACCATAAATTATTAATTGTCAATAAAATTTGTTACTTTTAAATGAATGAAGCGAGATAATTTTATTGTGATGTTTTAAAAGCTGGTCATTTGGGGGGGCCCGGCCCCGATGGGCCCCCCCTTGGCTACACCCCTGGATATAGTAATAATACGATATAAAATATGAATGAGATGGTAGGACACCCGTACTTAAATAAATAGGCCCAGTGTATATTATATATGGAGAATATGAATATGTTTTACTGAAAATCTCTCACGTTTTGACTTCTACACCAGTACATTCATCCAACCGAGTTTGCTATGGGATAGTAATGTGTAGTTGGGAATTGTGTGTTACTTCGCATTTAAGTACCTCATACTAACAGCCCCGGATCTTAAGCCTCTCATCAGATAGGGTAGCATCATGTGGGAATTACTTTTAAAGATTGACAGAGATTATAATTAAGAAAAATAACTGCTATATCCTGTGATCAACGAAAAGTACAGGTTTGGTGATTCACACCTTTAACAGTCATTGACTTTCCGAGATTTTTTTTTCGTTGCTTACCTTATTTACTGTGCAGTGTTCATACAGCTCAGTTCGGACTATCCGATTAAATCAACCGCTACTAAATTAATATTTATGCGTCATCGCGTACCCGGACGTCGACCCATAGTCCTCTTAAGTATTTTCGTTTCTTTTCTTAGTTTAATTAGATGATGGAAATTAACGACGTCCCAGACTTTGGCATGTTTGCGCAGGGTAGCCATCGGTGATGTTTGGTCACTGAAATCACCGATTCAAAATTCAGTTTATTTTAATTTTTTTATTATTTTGGCAAATCACTAATTAGGGATATCTTAGCTATTATTTTACTCTAGTTTCATTACTATTCTGGACTTTCTTAGTTTCTAAAAGGTCGGATGATTTTTTTCTTCCTTTTTGAAATTCTAAATTAGCGCCTTCTCTAACCTTCCGGCATGGCCGGGGTTTCCAAGGACTCAACCGGATACAGCGAGGAGGGGAATTTCCTTAAAGCTTTCGTCTTTCTGAAAATTCCCTTGCGGGCACAGACTAGTTGTGTGTTTGGAAATAACTTTTGAGTTTACGTATTTAAGTAAACCACCCTCTTTCAGCATATGTGAACTTTTTTGGCTTTGAGGGGGCCGCGGTGGCTCAGTGGTAGAGCGTTCACCTCTGGTGCTTGGGGTCCCGGGTTCGATCCCAGCCCCCGCCAAGTGATCTTTGTGGTGGACAAACACCGTGTGCGTGGGTCTTCTCGGGGTTCTCCCGTTTCCTCCCACTTTCTTCATTCCACCATTTCATTCATTCCTCATCATCACCGTCTCCTTTAGCCTTACCGGCATAAGCGTGGGACGTAAACTTAAAGATTTCATTTCATTTCATTTCATTTTTTTTTGGCTTTGAGTTTTTATATACATAAATTCGATCATTTATCTTTCGTAGTTGTAGTGTTCCGTCTCCTCTCTTGTTACCTATCTTTCTTCTATTCCTTCTCTAAAGTTTTTTTTTTTATTTTTCCAACCTTCCCTCCCGGTTCTGAAACTCATGAAAACATACAATGTTCCAGGCCCGCAACTAGGGTTTCTGTCACCCGGGGCAAACACACAATTCGGCGCCCCCCCCCAGGTTTAGTCGAAAAGTATCACTTACTTATGGATTGCAACTGTAAATAACATTCTTAATGAAACCAGTTATATCGATTTTTAAGTACTTTAATCAAACTTACTTTAACCACAAAAATATATTACATTCGTTATGTGCTCACAAGTTTTAAGAATAATTTTGTACATACATTTTGTTTTAATGTTGTATGAAAAAATCAAAACAAAATGAACTAGAAAATATCTGCCACATTATACAGTTATTAATTGAAATAACACATTTAGTTTTAATAACCCAAAGAATAATTATGAACATACGCTTTCATATTAAAATAAGAAACTAATACAAAATAAACTAGAAAATTTCTAGTACATCATAAAGTTATAATTGAAATAACATTTAGTTCTAATAAACCCAAAAATAATTTTGTACATAAGCTTTCATTTAAAAATATAAAAACAATACAAAATAAACTTGAAAATATCTGGTATATTATAAATAGAGCAACCCAAAAGCATAAAAAGCATAATAGCAATTTAGGCATATGGTTGGTACCTTGAACATGGGTGTGGTTGTCTAAGGGTCCAGAAGAAACTAATTTTAAAGAATAATAAAGCATAATTTTAGAAAATAAAGCATAATTTAAAATATATAGCATAATTCTTGGAAATTCTATTTAACTGCAAGTTTAACATATACTATATTAATATTTTTTTAAAAATATTTATAATGCAAAATCATTGAGAATATAACAATGCAACAATGAAAAGCTTATTTTTATTTCTGTAAATTTTTCGGTGTAATCCTTTGATGTGGAGAAAAGAAGAAAACTTTCCATCAACAATGAAGCACAAAAGAACTCCACACTATATTGCTATGTGTACCTCTCGAACTTGAGCACTTTCTGTACTTTTTGTGCACCTTTCTGTATACTTTCTCTTTCTGTATATATGCACCTCTAAGGTGCACACAAGTGATAGAAAAAACTGATTCGAGCAAAGCATATCTCTTTACAGTGCATTAACTAGAAAGTTCATTAAATATGAAAGAAATTGCTTCATAAAATACTAATAAATAGATCAAGATATTTAGATTATTTAATGTATAGTAAATATTATACATTATACACGATTAATGTAAAACAATGATTGAAATTAACAATAAAGCATAATAAAGCATAAGTTGGACTGATAGATAACAATTCAAAATGCCTCGAAAAGCTCTCAAGCAAAACTAATAGATAAAACTTCATACATCCTTCACTCGCAAAATCCCTTGGTAGGCGTACAAGAAACAATTAAATACACCGAGGCGTGTAACTTATCTTCTCCGCCACAAAACTGCCCTCTAGCTTAAAAACATTACAGCAATTACGTAACATTACAGGGGCGCGTCTGAGCTAAACTCTTCAACCACCAGCAAGCAACAAAAATCGGTAACTTTTCGCCCCCGCCCCTATTGATAACAACGTTTTAAACTTCAGAGCTGTTCTCAATGGAATTATAGAGCTTCTTCGTGGCTAAGCGGTTAGCGTACGCGCCTTTGGCGTGGGAGACCCGGGTTCGATTCCTGGCGGAAGCTCATGTGGTTCGGATTCCACGTTAATAAGTAGGTCCACGTCTCATATAGCCTTGCTGCTGAAAGGGACGTTCAACTTAAAATCAACTCAACTCAATGGAATTATACAGACAAACAGCTCCTTGTGGTAGGAAAAGGAAAGGGGGGCGGAATCTCTGTGGTCGCCCAAGGGAACAAATGCATGCAATATTAGGTTTTTAATGTATGACATTACACCTATTTAGATGAGACTCTCTCTCTCTCTCTCTCTCTCTCTAAAAGAGGTCCCATGGAAAAGGCCAAGTAAACTTTTGATTTCTTTTAACCTCTAGAATAAGTTTCTCAAGGGAAAGGGTGCGATTTTTAAAACAATTGATATACTAACTTCTTTCTGGCGCCCCCTCCAACCACGCGCCCGGGGCACGTGCCCCCTCTGCCCCCCCTTAGTTGCGGCCCTGCAATGTTCATATCACTTATTTCGATCGTATGTACTAACTGAGACATCGAGGGATACAATTCGTGGAGGTATTTCAGAACAACTTACTACCGTTTTTCACGATACATAATCCACCATGGGAGGGACTGACGAGAAGGTACACTACGATTTCAGATACCCAGAAACTGGATTATTGTTCATCGATCGTACAAATAATATACATTGATTACTGATTTCTGGTTTTCTTTCTATTGATTGGTTATATGGTATGTATTAGTAGTTTGGGCCCATTAGTTTCGAATGACCTTGATTTTTTTGCTTTCTCTGTATATACATCTACACTGCTCCACAAAACTTAAGCAACTCGAAGAAAGTGGCAGAAAATAAAACGACAAGAACACTGCACCACGTATAATGAACAACCAGAGGGTCCAGATGCACAATGCAACACAAGTGAAGACGAACAATACAGATAGGATGTACAGAGTGACCAAAAAGATCAGCTCAACGATACCTCAACAGTTGAAGCTGGATTGTGCGTGGGCATAGGCAGTCAATATGGCGTGTGACCACCACGGACAGCTATACAGGCACGACATCTTGCCTGCATGCTGCAAATCAGTGTGTTGATCAAGTCTTGCGGCAGATGGCGCCACTCCTCGAGGAGAGCTGTTTGCAGATCAGGGAGAGTGCGTGCTGGTGGACTGCGCTGCGCTATTTGCCGCCCAAGAGCATCCCACACATGCTCGATGGTTTCAAGTCCGGCGAATATGCAGGCCATGCAATACGCGTAATGTTTTCGCACTCCAGATACTCGGACACAAGATGCGCACGGTGTGGGCGGGCATTGTCATCCATGAATAGGAAGTCTGGGCCAAATGCTCCGCGGAAACTGCACACATGTGTATTGAGAATTTCATCCCGGTACCGTTGTGCTGTCAAAGTAACATGTTACATAACATGGAGGTCCGTTTTCCCATCCAGCATAATTCCACTCCACACCATAATGGAACCACCGCCATAGGACGGCCGTTCAGCAATGAAGTTTGGAAGATAGCGTATTTCTAGCTCTCTCCACACTAAAGTCCGGCCAGAATAAGACGACAGGCTGAACCTCGACTCATCGGAGAACATGACACGCCCCCACTGGTGTTCCCCCCACGCAACATGTTCCTGACACCATGTGTAACGCGCACGTTTGTGCTCCAGTTTCAATGGCACACACAGCACAGGCCTTCTTGCATACAGTCCTGCTCTATTGAGCCGCCAATGAACAGTTTCACGACTCACGCGTTGTCCTGTAGCCTGAAACAACTCATTGGCCAGTTGAGAGCACGAAGCTTGACGGTTACGTTTGGCAGCAATTGTGAGAAATCGGTCATTGACGGCCGACGTCTTCTTCGGACGGCCTCTTCCATGACGTCTATTGACTTCACCTCCATTTTGGAAGCGACTCCACAGTCTCGACACAATTTTTTGTTCACGTTGAATTCCTGCGCCATTTCCACTTGCGATCGGCCCAATTCCAACCGACCAATTATTCGCCCGCGGTCAAAGACACTCAAATGTCGTCTACCAGCCATTGCAAGGTGTGTACCCCACACAAGAACCACTAACTCAATGCTTGGAGCCTCAGGCACTACTGGGCTGTGGTGCACGCCTCATGGCATAATTTGTTCACCGCGCTTGCAACGGTGCTGATTATGATATAGAGTGGGTGCTCGCCTTGCTTCTGTGACTCTGTGGATGTGCATGTCACTAACCAGTGTTGAATGGGCCCCACACGTCACTTATACCACGTTCTCTCGGGTTGCTTAAGTTTTGTGGAGCAGTGTATATATATATATATATATATATATATATATATATATATATATATATATATATATATATATATATATATATATATATACATATGCTTACATAATTTGGAAACTTACGTGCCTGCTCTATTTGTTGTATTTCCACCTCTTGTGTCAACTTACCAAGTAACATCAACCATTTCTCTATACGCGGATCTTAGTAAATTGAATTATTATCGATTATCGGGTTTAAATATACAGTGCAATGTTGCAACCTTATTAAAGAAAAGAATTTTGTTAGTCAGGGTTTTTGTTGTGTTTTTGAGCCAATAAAATGTGAATACTTGTTGGATATGAAAAGGTTATGTAGAATTTAAATGTCGACGAAATACTAAGATGGATATTAAAGTGAAATTTACTATATTGAGTAATATGAATATATAAATATATATGCGAGTATGTATGTAAAGGGCTCGGTATTTACCCTGGTTGTTTTAGGTTGCCATAGATTTTTGACACCCGACATTGACCAATTATTTGTGATGTAAAGTATTACCGCGTAACTTATAATTAATGACACCTTACTGATTTGTTAGTAATGTTTGTAACTATTCAATTTTTAATACTATATCAAATGTTGCATGTAAATGGAACAAGTAGCAGGTCGTAAGAAAACAAAACCCTAATCCTTATCCAAATTCATTTTGCGAGATCATAGTGAAATCAGTAAACTTCGAAACAGTGCGCCCTGCCAACAAATCCTTCTATCAGTAAACTATGAAGCAAATCTTCCCCTACGATTTGAAACCTAACTATTTGTCGTTCGTCAGTTTCGTGACTAAAATCTCTTGACCCCACGAGCTATACTAGAAATATAAATTCAGTGATCTTAATTTGAACTGATTTTGGTTAATAATTTAGTAATGTGAATACGGGACCTAGATAGGTCCAAAGACCTAATTCTATTGAAATATCATATAGTATTGTGGAAATATGTTCCCAATGTCTGTGACTGGATTCGATCATTTTTCTTCAATCTAAATTAACTTTGAAATTTTATACTAAGTGCGTCAAGTGACGAAATGAAAATTTTATATATATAATATGAAGAAACTAAATTTTTGTCTGTCGTTAAGACAAACGATTAAATACTCTCATGGACGCCAATCACAGTGAATAAAGAGAGTTGAAAAAGGAGTTACTATCGGCGTGAGAACAAAGACTCATAAAATTGTCGAAGTTTCTCCTCTTGGGACAGAGACTCAATAAAATGCTAACAAAGTGTTTTTTTTTAAGATTAATTAACCAATTATTTTTTTTCCACCATGATATGTATTCATTGTACTGAACCTGAAATATGTTTAATGTTTAACTTTGATTTTTTTCTTTTCTTCTCTCTTCGTCTTTCGTTTTGTCGATTTTTTTTTAAATGTAATTCAATTTCTTAATATCTCTAAAAGAGAAATGGGTTATTTGATATTGTTGAAAGTAACAGATTTCTGTGCATGCCTATGTATTATTATTAATATAAATTGTTTTTATTCATGTATCAAACTTTTTTCTGTTATGTCAAACTAAGTTTTCTCTTCTTGAAATGTAATAAATGTCTATAGAAATGTAGTTAGGTTAGTTTAATTCAACTAAATACAATCTGAAGTATACATTGTCCTGTATGAATGTGAGTGTGAGTGAAATGTAGATTTAGTATTAAATGCACCAATTCTTTTGACATATATGTGTGACTTACTATAATTAATGATAGTTGGCAATTAAAGTTGTTGAAAGTCAATACTAACTTAATTTAAGTTGGCTCTATGAAGGAAGCGAAAAGGACCGAAGTAACCTGAACGAATGATCATCATAAGAGAACTTCGAAAGTCAAAATTTTTCGACAAATAGATGTGTTACTCTGATTTTTTTTTTCTGTGGTCAATTCTAGCATGCCGTCCACTTCATCGTTTATACTTCAAGTACTGGATAATCGTCAAGAATTTTGGAAATATTGAATAAACTGTTAAATTAAACTTTCTCATCTGTCTCAGATCTAGATTGGGTTAATTCGGTAGTTGAGGTTAAATGGATCTAGGTCTGAGAGGTATGGGTTAACATGTGTCTACCTTTGATCACCATAATACCAAATATTCACCCAATAGCTATTGGAAATGACCCCAATTCGATAATTATTCACTTTCCTTTACCATATTTGTTAAAAATATCCAGTAACAGTACCTTTTTCTTCCATCTTCTTACTTTTCCTATTTTTCTTCTCTTTTATCCCAATTTTCTCTTCTCTTCTTTACTTCTTCTATTTTTTTAATAAAACTGAAAAGGGGGTCGTGACTGGGAATTCCATATATAATATACACGGTCATGTATTTATTTTATTTTATTTTTCTTCGGAAGTCCGATAAAAAAGTTTTCTATCGATTGAACCTTGCAGGTTCGAAAGTAAGAAATGAAATATATATATATATATATATATATATATATATAATTAGACATAAGCTGATAGCTTCATGAATAATCTCCCACCAGGGGTGAAGGGTTCCCACTCACGACTTACTCCATGCAACTTACATTTGTTACAGAGCTTTCTTTTTCTTTTTTTCCCTTTTCAGAATGGAACGTTTCTATGTAGTAGAAGAAAACATAAGCGCAGGGCAATATCAAAAAGTCATCACAGAACATCTTTTGCCACAGTTGCGTCAATGGATTCCATCTGGGGACCCGAGTTTTATGCATGATGGTGCGCCATGCCACCCTGCTAAGGCTGTTTCCAAGACGTTGAAACAGAAAGGTGTCAGACTACTTCCGTGGCCAGGAAACAACCCAAAAATGAACCCCATAGAGTCTTTGTGGGCCTTCCTGAAGAAAAAAGTTACGGCGCAGCATCCAACTTCAAGAAACCAGCTGATAGAAGTGGTGAATAATGTATGGCACGGTGATCCAGAAATGAAGAACTTCTGGTGTACTTTAGAAAACCAAGTGCCAAAACGAATCCAGATACTACGTCGAGTCTAGGATTTACATACAATGTACTAAAATATTGTAACAGTACGTAGAATGTAATGGAATACAAAATTATTCATATATTAAAACTTTTACACAATATTCTTTCTTTAATTTGTAATTTTCTTCAATTTTCGCGTGAATATCTTAAAATTGCTAATAATTTGTCCACGTCTGTATTATCACCTAAAGTAACGGTTTCAATAAATATTCCAAATAAATTATGCCTGTCCTTTTATTTTGAAACAAATTAGCATTCTAATTAGCATCATTTTAATTACTTAACGTAACAATTTATTGTTGCTTTATTCAGTAACATATTTAGTAACATATTAGTATTTACAACCACATAGATTTCTTTATTCAATATCTGATTCTTCCTGAGAGAGCGATAAATGCAGGTTAAAGTCTGATTCTTCGTATCCGGTGGCTCGGGGCGTACTTCTCCTCTATCTCTACATTACTTTACATACTGGTTCCTTTCCATCATTTGTAAATTAGAACTTTCCTACTTTCTAGTGCAAATGGAAATAGAACTTTAAAAATCCGGCAGCCAAAGAATTTCAATTTCTAAACTTCCAAATTATTTAAAACCTATAATTAAATGATAATAAATAAAAATAAAGTAATCAGTCATATGTTTTTTTATAATTTGGAAAATAAAATAAAGAAATGGAAATAAATTCCCTCACGACAATTTATATACCAGGGTAAAAAAAAAAAAAAAAAAAAAACAGAACATTTCAATATTTTATTTTCCTTCCCACTGGAGATAATTCCGCTGCCCATCACTTGGAATATTTAAAGTTATTTTTTAAAAATGATTCTTATAATTGGCTTTCATTCCGTTTTTCAATCGATTCAAGATTAATTATTTTCTCATAGTGCTCCAGACTTAAGTACAATGTTAAAGCATCCATAGAGATCAATGTTTCAGAAGATTTCATTCCGGGGCTGGTGAGGATATCTATGTATAAAAATCATGTTATGAAGTACAAGTTTTCTTAATGGCAATTTTATCAGTAACTAACTATTGTTTCATGGTCTTTCTCCTTCCGAACAAAGACAGATTCGTGTCAACCTTTTTCGGTTCTGAGTTTTGAAAGGATGCTGGTTTGACAATAAAATTTAGTTTTTTTCTATTGTTTTATGATGTTATTCGAATCTAAGCCATTTTTGAAATCGGAAAGTCACATAGGTCTCCTTATTTATTGAAATAGAGCCAGAGGTTCTGAGAAAATAATTTCAGAATAAGTGGGGAAGGCTTTCCTTTCGACTGTATCGACGGTATTGACAAATATTCCTGTCGTAGTAATTCAGTCGAAACTAAGCAGTCATTGTTGTGTGTTGTGCTCTGTTAACCAAACCAAACTTGGTTAAAAGTTGAAATTTTAACCACTTGGCATAACAGCTCTTTTTGTGTGCCTCAGCAGCTCTAGTGTTGCCAGGAGACTAGACGAGACAGAACCATTCGAGACAACACATGCTTTACACTAGACAAGACGATACAACCTGAAGTCTCGTCTCGTGGCAACATTACTATTTTTCGTGGAAAGGGAACCAAGAGCATCTCTTACGGTCGTGATGGCTTAGTGGTGGTGGGGAAGGCTTGCCTTTCGAGTATACTGACGGTATTGACAAATATTCCTGTCGTAGTAATTTATTACTGGTTCAGTCGAAAATAAGCAGTCGTTGTTGTGTGTTGTGCTCTGTTAACCAAACCAAACTTGGTTAAAAGTTGTAATTTTTACCACTTGGCATAACAGCTCTTTTTCTGGGCCTGAGCAGCTCTAGTGTTGCCACGAGACAAGACGAGACAGAACAATTCGAGACGAGACATGCTTTACACGAGACGAAACGATACAACCTGAAGTCTCGTCTCGTCTGGTGGTAACACTACTATTTTTCGTGGAAAGGAAACCAAGAGCATCTCTCAAGTCGTGATGACTAGAACACTCACCTCTAGCGTGCGGGTCCCTGGTTTGATCTCAGCTCCCACCAAGTGGGGTTCTCCCGTTATCTCCCATTTTCGTTATTCCACCATTAGCGTCCATTTCATCATCACCGTTTCTTTTAGCCTCGGTTCATAATCGTAGGACGTTAAACTAAACTAAACAAAAAAGAACGGCCTTGAATCCGATGAATGTTAGCAGGTGCACGGATCACCATGCAAGATAAACTTGCACAGTAACGATCGTTCCCTACCACACTACACTAGCCTCCAAGAGAAGTAGGTTACATGACCACACTAACAGCCTCTAAAAAAGCTCCAGGATTAGATGGTTTAGTAAATGAGATCTACAAAAATAAGGATATTTGGACTCCATATCTAACAAAATTGTTCAACACCCTACTTAAGACGCAGGTATTTCCCTCGTTGTGGAAAGAATCGAAATTGCTAATTTTGTTAAAAAGTCAGGATAAAGATTTAACAGAAGTGAGTTTTTATCGTCCAATCTGCCTTTTGAGAAATATCTCAAAATTATTTGAAAGGATAATAGCAAATATAATTCGAAAGCATAGGAATACTGAAGACGATATTTACAATATGGTTTCAGAAAGGGCAAATCTACGGAAGATGCCTTAAATGCATTTGTATATCAAGTTAAGGATAGTAGTATGGAAAGAAAATATGCATTGGCCCTGTTTTTTGACATAGAGGGACCGTTTGATAACTTACTGACGCCATCCCTCATTGAAAGGTTAAAAGAACTAAATTTATCTCAATATTTAGTAAATACAGTTAGGGATTGCTTCTTGAATAGACAGATCATCATCCATGAGAACCTGGGAAATATCAAAGTTACTGCACAAAAGGGATGTCCGCAAGGATCGATCTTAGGACCATTGATGTGGGATTTGGAATTCCAGCCGTGTTTAGAAAGACTAAAGCAATTAAAGGAAACTGAACGAGTAATTGTTTTTGCTGATGATTTGGCTGTAATAATCTCAGCAAACTCTAGAATAAAATTGTGAAGAAAATCAGCACGAATTATAAACGAATTACTTGATTGGTGTGAAAAGTCTAAGCTAAAAATCTCTGAGAGGAAAACGAAATACATGATTTTTGGAAATAAATTAGTAAGAGGCCCAATAATTAAAATAGGCAACAGTAAGATCAAGAGGGTATCAGTATTTAAATATTTAGGGATTATGATAGACGATAAACTGAATTTTGGAGAGCATATTAATTATGTTACTCAAAAGGGTCATAAAATAACTAATAAACTCATTTTATTGGCTCAATTGGTTTAATATTTATTAAACAAATTATAGTCTACCGAGAAAATTAATTAAGACTTATCAGGAGGTAATCATAAGCGCCTCGATGAACTATGCTTCCAGCGTATGGGCACATCGATTATTAGAGAAGAACTCCTTAAAAGCCCACAAAGAAACCTATTAATTAGGATCGGTGGCGCCTTCAGCACGACACCGCACAGTGCACTGTGTACTTTGATGGATTTCAAACCAATGTATTTAACAGTAATCCAGAGAGCGGCAACGTATTGAAATAAAAAAGGAAATTTAAATAAGATGAAAGAACTTTTAGGGACCAAAGCACAAAAACTGAATGAAATAGAAAGACAAATTCAACACAAATGGATACAGGAGTGGCTAGTAGATAAAACATCAAGAAGATTATTCACGTTTATTCCAGACGTTGGGACGCGACTCAAATGGAATTACTTCAATCCCAACAAAGGACTAATAAGAAAAAGTACGTATTTCATTATATATAAGTTGTTTACTTTTTATTATCACAAGTATTTGCACTGCAATGTTCTGAATGCCCTCTCTCGCCTTACTTTGATAAGCGCAACCTACACATGCGCGTCATTCAGCTGCACATTTCCTGTCTTTCCTCCTGTCGTATGCTATGTTCCTTGGGCTTCCAGGCCTACTGCAAGCATCGGGGTTTTCGTCTGCTTTCTGTCGAATGCGCATGCCCAACTACTTACTTTCTCACTCCTCCACACCCCTTGCAACTCTACATTTTGCTTTAGATATAAGCTGGCACATTCTCAAGTATTTCCAACTCCATCTGTTTTGAACTAAGCTATAGTTTCCGTACGAGCGCTAACGTCAAGGGGATAGAACAAAACAGAAATGGCTACTTCAATGCCTCTTTGAAGCATGTCGGTTATGTAAATAATAATATAAAAATAGTTATGCTTTAATCGTAATTAAATGCATCGTAATTATAATCGTAATTAAAGGCAAACTATTAATCTTCATCAGAAATAAATAGTATGCCCAGCGGCGTAGTCAGAAATTCTTTGAGGGAGCTCACACCAGCATAAATATAAAGCATTCTGCAGAATCACTGTCACCGATCTGGTAGGTCATGAGAACCAGCACTCCCCACTCCTCGCAAAGATTGCTTGGGCTCTTCAATCTCTGGATATCTGGCAATGAAATAGACACACAGGAACAGACTCCCTGAGTTGTTTTAAGTGTTTTCTATTTGCATCTTCAAATGATATACGTATACACTTAGGTCATATTCACGAACGGGTGTCTGAGTTCCGGACCCAAGATGACAAATTTCTAGGGCCAATATATCTTTAAAAAAATAAATAAAAAAAGAACGAGATTGAAGTATGGTATGCGGAGAAAGAAGCTGCCCACGAGAAAGAAAGGGAATTATACTGGAAACAATGTTCATAAAACAGTGGGGCGGAATTTTCTCGTCACAACGGTAGTGGTAAGAAGGGGCTGAGACAACTGCATATTGGCTTCTAACGTAATCCTCGCAATTAGTTCTATATGCTCCACTAGGCCACCAAAGAGGGTGGCCTGCCCTCCCTAATTTTTTTAAAATCCTGTATTTCCCCTCGTAATAGCTATACATTACTGATTTCAGCACTATTGTATCATACAAGTGACTAACTTTGGCATTCCCATTTCGGAATACTAGGCTACGCTACTGCTAATATGTAATAGAAACAATAATATAAAATAATATCCAAAATTGTGACGTGAAGACTCGGAAATAGAGCATCATCTCGAAGCCATTTCGCGATTCGGTTACGATAGCGTGCGACTTTCGGTCCGTGTGTACACGGCGGCGGGACACAACTAAACAGGGCCCGCACTAAGTGCTCCGAGTGGGTTCTGGGCCTCATGTTGATACTCACGGTCCGTTTCTGATGTGCAGGATGAACCGAAGTCAATTAATAATAATTTGGCTACATTCAGCCAAAATCATAATTAAAAAAAAAAAATCAGTGAACCAACTTTATCGATATGACACTTAAGTGCATTATAGAAAAGTGGTGTGTTTAGTGAAGTGATGTGTAATGTAGTGTTTAGTGAAGTAATGTGTATATAGTGCTTATTAACCACACAGGGGAAACCATAACACAGGAGAGGAACACACATACAGGTGAAAATCATTTAGGTGAGAAATCAAGATTAGGTAGAGAATCAGTAGTAAGCAGTCACCGAAATTATCTGACTGGAGATCAGAGCATAACAGGAAAATTTTTCGTGTTATTTTAATGAACTCTTAAAATCAATAAGACGAAAACAGAAATGTAGGTTTTGGAAATATTAAACAATTGTCAACATAATATACATGACAATTTAGGTAGTAGCTAGATAGCAATTAAATTTTGTTAAATAATATGATAATAAAATTAGGTAGGAATTAGATAGTAATTAAATTCTTGTTAGTTAGTTAATTGATTAGATAGCTCAAGTCCTTTTTTCATTTTTCTTTTGTTTTTGAAAATTTGTTTTGTTTTATTTGTTTGTTCATAGTTGATGGATGATGGAAAAGGCTAAAGAAAAATAAAATGCGATGATGGTAGCCCGTTTCGGTTAAAGTCTTCAGATGCCATCAACTGAAGAGGCGGATCTGAGCATTAAAATAATAATAATAATAATAATAATAATAATAATAATAATAATAATAATAATAATAATAATAATAATAATAATAATAATAATACCAGCCTCTGTTATTCTGATAACCTGAAATTTTAAGTGATCATACTTGAATGTTCGTGTGTAAACATTCTTAGATTCCTTCTGCTTTAATTGTATGACAGTTTCCCAGCCTCATATCACTAAATACATTTTAAATAAATCAGTCAGATAAAGACCATATGGTTGTAGATAAGATAAAAGTGTTTTTATCAATATTATATTTACAATAAACGCTTTAAGCTCTTATCAATGGGATTACCGTCAGTGAAGCCATATCTAGCATCTTGGTGCTAGATCTAGCATAGTCCGCAAGCATTTAGCATCTAGCATCTTGACTTTAGCATCCTGGCCAAATCTAGCATAATTTCATTTTACCCTCTGTTAAACAGAAAAAGAACGAAAATTTAGATGGTTCAAAGACCGTCGGGAATTATTCTTTTTAGTTGAACTCATGGTTGGAGCAATGAAACCAGTCAGTATTTCTGCGGTTGTAATTTTTTGTTGAATTCAGAGCACACGCAAATGTTCAAAAATAGCAAACGTTACTGCAAAACATTTACTTACCCATAGTTTTATTGCTACCAACTGACACCTGAATGTGTGGTTATCTGGGATGTTTCTGTTCCTTTCAATTTACAACTTGAGAGGGGAGGGATTTGAGCGTCAGGGGACAACTAGTAATACACTAAAAAAATGCTTCAGGGCTGTGTCGGAAGCGGCATGTTGTATATATATATGTTAAAATGTTATCCATTCATAAAATATAAATTCGACCATCCTCCCCTATAATGTGCCATTTCTCATCATTCCTAACAGCGTCATATTAAATTTGTACATGAATACAGTTAATACACTTCATTAAAATAATGAAGATAAGCAGGAGCGTGTCTTTAAAATTGGTTAGGAAAGATAATTTGAAAATCTGGCATAATTTACAAAAATCTAGCATAATTCAGACCCGTGTTTGGCATAATCGCGAGTCTCGAATGTGGCAACCCTGGTTGTTATCTAAGATAAAAATAAGTAGACATATTTTTGAGTTACAGTATGTGGACTTTCAACATGTGTTATATGATAGTGCGAGGGGAAAAAATTTCGACGGCATAGGGAAATTTTACAGGAAAAATCATCAAGCGAGAAAAGTATGTTGATGGGTTTTGAATCTTCCAAGTGCTGCAGTACTGTTTCTTTATACTACTAATTTTGACCACATGTCAGCTGTTAGTTATATTTTAGACCAACTCTACTACCATAACTTATTTTAGCTGGAGCCCCCAGCAACTGAAGCAACAGACAAAAGTATACGATACGAACTACTGTCGGTAGGATACGCACCCACTGGCCTAGTGATGTGGTCATAACCTATGAAGATACACCTAGATTCTTGAAGTACATGACAGAGAGTAAACAGGATTATTCGTTCAAAGAGGGCTACCGAAAAATATAAGTTACGTAATGTGGGTTCTATATTATAATTTGAATTTATTTCCAAATATGCGTCAATAACCACAGCGTCGGGTCTACGGGGTGCGTTATGCCACTGACTCAAGTGTCTGTCCTTTGCCCTGTAACAGATTTTGAATACAACAAAATTCTCCTGGTTCTAACTAAAAGTTGTCGAAGTTCACAAGAATTCTAAAAATCGACCTAAATAAAATTTCTCAAAGTCAGAACCTTGAAATCATTTCCTTGAAATGAAAATTCATTTCATGCAAGTTCATTCAATTCATGAAATGGATTAGTTTTTTTTTCATTTGTATGAAAATCCCAGTACAATTCTCTTCTAGGTGAGTTTTTAAATCACTTACACATTAGAATAATAATAATAATAATAATAATAATAATAATAATAATAATAATAATAATAATAATAATAATAATAATAATAATAACACATTCTCGGTGCTGAAACAAAGATCTGAAACTTCAACAAAACAATACTACTACTTCTACATTGGATTAGTTTGCATAGTAATTGTCGAAATATCCCTTAATTCGACATTAGAAAACTTGGCAACTCTAATCATAAATTGCATTAACAAGGTATCTGACAATCGCTTGATTCAGATATATATTTCAACATCGAGTGACGCACAGTTATAGCGGACGTTTTTCATAGGTAGCACGGTGATGATGATAAACAAATGAAATAATGGAATTAAGAAAGTGGGAGGAAACGTGAGAACGCCGAGAAAATCCGCGCACACGGTGTTTGTCCATCACAAAGTTCACTTGGTGCGAGCTGGGATCGAACCCAGGGCCCCATGCACCAGAGGTAAACACTCTACCACTGAACAACCGCAGCCCCATAACTAATGTCTGAATCATTAACATAAATAAAAAATGAAACCTGTTTCAATCAGTGTTTGGAATCAATTAACGTAACGTGATCAGTAAATCAATTATGGCTCATACATGACAGCTACACTTTCACGAGATGAGATGAAACAGTCAGTAGGCGTAGTAAAGAAAACGAACAGTGTAAGGTATGACGCAGAAGGGAAATTTTGCATCAAACAGGGTAATTTTAAACATTCAGAAGGGAAATTCTGACAACAGATGCTAGCATTACCGAACGTTTACATGTCCATGTCAGGAGTTTCTACAGAAATAGGTCTACAAAATGAAGACTATATTTCTCTTCTTGATATCGCTAACAACCGTAGTTTTAGTTTTTGTTTGTATCATAAGCATCTTCGGAGGCAGAGAATCACCATTGGATAATTATTTAGGTAAGTAAATTATTACTGTGTACTTTTTCTGTAGTAGCTAAATGCCGTTATAGATAATTATCTACAAACAGGGACGCTCGCAGTAGTTTTTCCAAGTTGGGCAAAAGACCGATTCCGAGGAAGTCAAAAGACTGATAGGCATGCACAGTAGCGAATATACACATACTTTGATGCACGAATACACATAATACACCATATAAACAATTATTAAGCACATATCCTTATTAATTACAGTGAACAAACTATAATATTATAGTATTTACTATCACTATATATATAGTACTATGGTATGTGAGAGCAAATTAGTATGTTTTGATATGTAATTCCAGGAACTTGTTACCCTTTGAGAATATAGGGGAGGGGCACCTGCCCCTGCTTGCCCTCCACTGCGGGCAGCCATATCTACAAATGTAGATACTTATTTTATACGGATAATATAAGTAAAAGTTTGAATTTTGTTTTAAAACTTTACTTTAATTTCCAATATTTACTTAGACAAACATGTGTGTGTGTGTGCTTTGAAACTTCTAAACTTAAACATCGTGTAAGCAAGTATGGATTTAAAATTGTTAGTTTTGTTGTTTATTCGGACTGATTCAGGACGAGTAACATCCCATTTCTGTATCGAGCATATACGAGGCAAGACCTACATATAAAGCACAAGATCCGAATTACTTCCTAGGTTTTTATTTATATTTTCGGCTTTCACAGAAAAAAAAGGTTCTAAACTATATGCAAGGAAAGCGCACGTGTTAGCTAATTGACCACAAAACTGACAGTACCGGTAGACCTATTATTTTCTTTGAAAAATGAAATGATTTTTTAAGTTTAACGTCCCACTTTTCTGCCTTTTAGGTTAAAAGAGACAGACGATTAATGAAAGTGAATGACAGTGAAATTAAGTTTTTGTTCTCTCTCACTGGGAATCGAACCAGGGATAACGTGCACTATTATTTGCTCGGAGTTGACACCCCAGTTCCAAGGTGATATTAGGAAATTGGCACTATAGTTTAAAGTGGGATATGAACCATATATAGGGAAAAGTACCTTATTATCGCCTACCCATTTTGAAATTTACGATGTGATCAAATTGTTGGAGCTATAGGTATATATTTGTTGGTATGTTCTCTGTTAACTGTTTGGAAACATCTTGACAGGGGCTAATAAAATAAATAAATAAAATACAAACATTTTTTAAAATGTAACTTTCTTGAAGCTAAAAAATGAAGTTTCCTTCTTTTTGTCTGTCTGGGATTTTATTTAAAAACATTTCAACTTAGTGAGTAATAATAGTATGTTCCAAATTTCTTTTCCGTCTATAACAGCATAAAATATTTAGTACTTTACTCTAAAGGAAGAAAGAAAACAAGGAACAATAGTTCAAAATCAACGAAAATCGATCATTTGATAGGAAAAAATAGGAAATAGGATAGCTCTGCAATCTGTGACTATAGTGGTAGTGAGTTGCAATTTTATTAAACGCACAAAAACGACTTTCAAATCGTGATTTGTGACCTAATTTCTCGTGAATTAAGTTACATAGGAATAATAAGCTCTCAGCTATGTTCGTGAGTGAAGATTAGAAATTGTAAGTTGTATTAATATTTAAAGTACTTTCAATTCTTGAAGTGCAGGCGACTGGTAGAATCGGATATTTATACTGGTTGGACGTGGCGCATTTCTGTTACTTGGTGATTTCCATATTTTAATTTATATTTAACTAATGTCAATTACCCACTTCTCTGGGTTAAAATAAGAAAAAATAGTAACACATGGCTAGTGATGTGAGGTGGAAAATTTTCTACTATATTTTTCCGGAAAATCTTCCGTTTTAAAAAATATCAGTGATCAAGTACCAATTCCTCAGTGATCATAAAATTCATTAAATTCATGTTTAGAAATGTTAAAAAGTGAAAGATCGTTTAAAGAATCTGAAAATTTTAATGGTTCAGATAGTTTTCAGTACTATGTAGGAACAAGTGAAACAATTTTTCATGAATCCCATTGCGATGTAGAAACAAGTTAAAAAAAAAAAAAACTTCATAAGCTGGACAATTTTGGATATTATGTTTATTTAACTACACATTGAGCTACAAAGTTGAATTCCTGTAGAGGAAAGTTAGTCAGCAAAATTTTCCAATTACCTTCGGGAACCGGAAAATTTTCTAATATTTCAAGTTGGGAAGTAAAATTTTACATAGTGTTTCTCTCTCTCTCTCTCTCTCTCTACGAGTTCCTTCGTTGCTAAGCGGTTAGCATACACACCTTTGGCATGGGAGACCTGGCTTCGTTTCCCGGCGGGAGCTCATGTGGTTCGGATTCCTCGTTAATCAGTAGGTAATGTCTCATATAGCCTCGCTGCTGAAAGGGACGTTAAACTCAAAATCAACTCAATTCAACTCTCTCTATCTCTGTGTGTGTCTGTACAGTGCAGGAAACATACATCGAGTTCGTGGAGTACAAATATCCCATTCTCTTATGTAAAATTTAAATTTATTAAAAGTGATGAATATTTTCCGATTCATAAAAACATTCTCTACTTATTCCTACATCGTTGTTTAGCCGTAAAATTTGTTGGTAATAAATATTGTCTAAAAATTTCATAAAGTGAAAATCTAACGATTCTTTATTTCTTCAAAAAGGTTTCAAAAACTTCAATGCGTTCTTCCCTCAGAATCCACCTTTGATCTCACAAAATTATATTTCGTCAGTTTTATATGCGTAAGTCTAAGTTTTCTCATAGCTTTACTATTTTTCTAGATTTACATACTGTAACATTTATAAATAAGTAGATATAATATAAAGTGCCTACTGTAAATTTTTGACTACTCAAAACTTGGATTTAAGTAACTCATGAAAACAAATAATGACCATTTTCTGAAAAAAAAAAAATATTTATTCATATATTCATTCAGATGAAAAAGTGAAATATAACTAATAAGGAAGCTGATTTGTATAGTTGTTCTTTCAATAAAATAATAAAAGAAACGTTAAAAGCTGCACTGTTAGCTTGCGTTCTAAAAGCAACAAGAAATTTAATTTTAATTTACAATATATATATATATATATATATATATATATATATATATATATATATATATATATATATATATATATATATATAATCTTTTTTTATAGATATGTACTTTTCTATTGAATTGGTATTATTTCTAATACGTTTTTATGCGTAATAATGTAGTTTTACAATACAAATATCTGCTCTAAGTTGTTGATTATACAAAATTCCAATATTGAAATTATGAATTACGACGTTAAACACAATCAAATCAAAGCATTTCTTCTTATTTTCTGTTACAAAAATAATCTTCATAAGGAACTTTTATGTAGTTATTTCATTACATAGGCAGGCCTACATGTGAAGAAAAAGTGGAATTTTCTGGTTTTAAAATATTTGATAAATTTAGAAAGGTTTCTTTTCGATTTCTTGTCACATTTTAAATATTGGAATGGGATATTTGTTCTCTACGAACTCCTGCACTTTATTTATATATATATATATATATATATATATATATATATATATATATATATATATATATATATATATATATATATATATATATATACAGAGAGAGAGAGAGAGAGATTATGTAAATTTTTACTTCCCAACTTGAAATATTAGAACATTTTTCGGTTCCCGAAAGCTAATTGGAAAATTAAATTGGTTGCTGTCTAACTTTCCTCTACAGGAATTGAATTTTATAGGAATAAATATAGTGGAAAATTTTCCACCTAATATCACTATACATAATATCCAAAATTTTGTGGCTTATGAAAAATTTTTCCACTTGTTTCTACATGGCAAAATTTTCCGATCTATGAAAGTTCCTTTCACTTGTTTCTACAGAGCAAAAGAAATTTCCGATTCGCAAAAAGTTGTTTTACTTTTTGCTTAAAAGTGATGAAAATTTTCCGACTCAAAGTTTTTCGATTTTTCCATACAGGACAGACAATTTTTCGATTCATGAAAAATTGTTTCACTTGTTCCTACATACTACTGAAAACTATCTGAACCATTAAAATTTTCAGATTCTTTAAACGATCTTTCACTTTTTAACATTTCTATACGTGAATCCAATCAATTTTATGATTACTGAGGAATTGTTACTTAATCAGTGATATTTGTTTAGAACGGAAAATTTTCCGGAAAAATGTAGAGGAATACTTTCCATCTCACATCACGGCTAAACAACAATGTAGGAATAACTGGTGTATGTTTTTATGACTTGGAAAATTTTCATCACTGCACATGGCTGTTATAAAGTCCTTGCTATAAAACAATAGTTTGTAACTTTTTAAAAATAACGATATTACAGTAAAATAAATGTTAAGATCTTTATTGAGACTTACATTTTGTATCATCAGCCATAGATACACCGTTGCCATCATCGCTACACGTCCAGCTAAGCTCAGTGGCGGATCCAGGGGGGGGGGCGATCGCCGCGATCGCCCCCCCTCCGAGAAGAGGAAACTTTTTTATTTTATATATAAATAAAACAGAGTTTGGAGCTCTTAAAAGTAGCTCTAAGTAGCAGTATTACAACCCCCGCCCCCCAGAAGTCCGTCCTGGATCCGCCCCTGGCTGGGCTCCGTCTTTCGTGCGTTTCATATTCATGAGGTTTTCAATTCCTCAAACAAGACAGTTGTGTCTGTTTACCCTCCATGACACATGTAAAGTTGCTTCATGTGACAACATGAGTAACTGCAGAAGTTCCCTGTCATCCAGTAATTTCAGCATTAGTTCACAAAACTCGTCTCGTGTCTTGATCTTCTGTCAGTTCATGCACAAATTTAATCTTGTACGGTTTGGCTTCCAAATGTTTACACATTATGTTGCGCGATGTTGACTGAGAAATTCCCAACTCCAGTGACCGCCGCGGAATCGATTTTCTCGGACTTCTCTCCAGGCTGTCGGCAACTCTTCGCACCGTGTTTGGGCTCACTGGCAGCCGACCACATCTTCGCATATTACAAACACTTCCGGTAGCCAGAAACTTGCAGTGCCAACTCTTTATACTCCTGACATCAGGAGGAACATTTTTGTACACTCGTCTGAAGTTTCGCTGCACCAACAAACTTGATTTGAGTTCTGCACACCAACACATACACACACTCCGCCATTTTCATGACCTTTGTTGTCACCAGTGCTGCCAACCTAATCAAAAATGAAAAAAATGAAATCTTTGAGTTTTACGTCCCACGGTTATGCCGGTTAGGCTAAAGGAGACGGTGAAGATGAGTAATGAGTGAAATGGTGGAATGAAGGAAGTGGGAGGAAACGGGAGAACCCCGAGAAAACCCACGCACACGGTGTTTGTCCACCACAAAGTTCACTTGGCGGGGGCTGGGATCGAACCCGGGACCCCAAGCGCCAGAGGTGAACGCTCTACCACTGAGCCACCGCGGCCCTAACCAACCTAATCATTGTGATAGTGTTGTCAATAAAAATTTAGAGATCACCGCACAATTTAAAATGTATTTCACTGCAACAACATTATTTTTTTAAAAAGTTACAAGCATTTGTTTTATAGGAAGGACTTTATAACAGCCCTGTATGTTCCGTTAGTCAGTCACTTTTTCTTATTACTGAAGCGATCTCTGATATCGGCCATTTTCGATCATTTTTATATATCTCCCCCTCCCCAAGTTGCGGAGCTGAATTTGGATTTAAACAGCACTGGAAGTGCCACGGTTCATCTCAGTGACCTCAAAAACTGGATTGTCCACTAATTTTCGATGAGTTTATTTCTCTCTCCCCTCCCCCTCCTCCATGTTGCATGGTACGGCATGAGAAGTGTCATTGTTCAGCATACCATAAAATAAATATGATTTTTTAAATAGGATATTGAACTTCAAAGTTCTCTACTGCAAAATTTCCATTTTAGAGTTACAGCACTTGGTATCTAAGCGGTCCATACTATACAGGGTATTACAAAAATATGTCACAATATTTTGGAAACAGATTCCTCACATCAAAATAATAAAAAAAGTTCTTACAGACCTATGCTCAAAAATGGATAGTTTCCAAGTTATAGCTGCACTGCTATGGGACCTATCGTAGACCGGCCAATACATCACAGAGGAAATGGTATGTGAACTATCCAAATATCCATGTTTAAGAATGCTTCAGTACTTGCACAATTTTTAGAGAGGTAGGTGGAGAGTGATCAAGTACCCCCAAAACAGCCTCTCTAAAAATGATTGTGCAAGTATCGGAGGTTCTGACAGAAGTATATTTGGATAGTTCACATACTAATCCCCCATCCTCTACTACCTCTACTACCGAAGCTACATTTTATGCTTTGTTATTAAAAAAAAAAAAAAAAAAAAAATGAAAACACGAATGCTATTTATTTCGTTCTTTCAAATGTTCATATAATCCTGTCGTTAAGGGACCCAAGGGGTCATGGCTTCTACTCAAACAATGATATTTTTAGAAGAAAAAAGAAAACATAGTCACATAGCTCGAGAATGCCACAGAGGTTACGAATTGATCACACCCGAATTAGTATTGCAAAAAAATGATACATTTACTCTTTTCCATTTAATTTAGTACAAAATAGCTTAAGAAGTGCACTGGCTCCGGCCACTAATTTGGTTATGGATATATCATGTTATCGTCCTTCTTTCACTCTTAATCCGACTTGTTCGAAACACGCCTTATGATCTTCCTTAATTATATCCTCTCTCAGCAACTTTCTGTAGCAGTTCTTCTTTAAATGTTAGTGTGTTTAATTTTCAAACTTTCCTTCATCTTTTTATAGGAATCTTATAGGAATCCTATAATGGAAAAGAATCATAGAATTCTTTGCTATATTCTTCTCCAAAAGAACAGACACAGTTTCTTGAAGTAAAAATATTATTCAGATCAGGACCGTGCCGTGGAAAATCAGCGAACTGGTCGAGAGTATACGACGGCGCCCCCATACATATATTCCAAGTAATATTTCCTATCTTTTTTCTTTTTTCTCCCGAATTTTTCGCCCTCTTACTTCGGCGCCCGGGGCCGTTGCTCCGCTCTCCCCCCCCATGACACGGCCCTGATTCAGATGACATTAATTTCTTCTTTACAGGAGATCTGCTCGTACCTGCTTCGCCTTCCTTAACGTTAGCTCTAATGCTATTTTTTCCTTGTGTATGCAATACTTTCCTACAATCATTATAAACTGTAAGAGAGTCTTTATTTTTCTAGCTTTTATATTTTTCATCCTCCAACACCATACTTGCATTTGTTGTGTGAAAAATTCCCATTATAAAGTGACTGTAGATTTAACAATGTTCTTCATCACAGGAAATACACATTCTTCATAACTCATTTCTACATTGCTTACAAGGGATATATGCAAACCGCGACAACTAGATATTCATGAAAATTGGTACCCTGACTAATTGTGGATCGCTAATCATCGTAGTGATAGTCACTCGGTGCGAAAATGCCTTGTTTACCCGCTACATATGTATACCAGGCAGTGACCGGGTGAGGCTGTGCTGGGTTATACCCACTGGCGCAAATCCCGGGGGCATGAGGGGGACATGTCCCATCCAATGTTCGAACTGGGGGACTGTCCCCCCAAATAATCGGATTTGAAATGTGTTTTGGGGGAGAAATGTGATAAGTTGTGTCCGATTGCCGCGGGGGAAGGTGGGATGCAATTTATGTCCCCCTTGAGTAGGCCTCAAATCTGCCCACCTCTCACCGTTGAAGATGATTCTGCTGCCCTGAGCCTCCACAGCATTGTTCTTCAACCAGGGTGGGCACCCACCTGGAAAACCGGGAAAACATGGAGAAGTCCGGGAATTTACAAACACCGGGAAATGTCAGGGAAAAGTTAGGGAATTTTGAGAAAACCCGGAAATTCTGCTTCGATGAAAATATAACTATTTACTACCTTCCTAGCCATTTAGCTTCTCTTTTTTTTTATTCAAAATCATCTCGGTCTCTGGAGGCTCTGGCCCAGCCCCCCACTCACAACGATAATTAATCGAACAGTACTTCGGTGCTAGTGGAGAGAGCGGAGCCAATGCTGTTCCCGTGTCCTTCAGCTAGCCAATATCATGGTTGCAAATATTCTTCTGCTATGCCAAGGCAAGTCAACTGTTACATGACTAAAGGAAGACCTGCTGTAAATTTCTAGTTGATACTTCTTGATAGCGAAATTTGTAGGAAGATGCAATTACAAGTACGAAGTTAGCTTATAACATTGGTCTTAGGCTTTGGCCACTCTTTAAAAGTGATCTCCTCAATGAACTACAAAACTGCAGTCATTACGTTATTGGATTTGATGAAAGCCTTAACAAAGTCTCACAATTGTAGCAAATGGACGTCACGATTGGTTTTTGGGACATAAATAAAAACTGAGTTTGGAACTCCTTCGTGGCTAAGCAGTTAGCGTACGCGCCTTTGGCGTGGGAGACCTGGGTTCGATTCCCGGCGGGAGCTCATGTGGTTCGAATTCCACGTTAATCAGTAGGTCCCGCCTCATATAGCCTCACTGCTAAAAGGAACGTTAAACTCTCGTCTTTGAATTCAGTTTCCCTCGGACATTTAATGTGTACGTACAGACATTGAAGGAAGTTTTAGAATGGCGTCTTAGGTATAGACCTGAAAAAATGGTTCAAATTTCCATATGATGGCCGTCATGTTAATTTCAAGTTTCTAAGTGATTTGCAGAAAGATCTTGCAATTTGACCTTCAGATCCAGTTTTCCTTGATAATGGAAGTTGTGTGAAGTAGTGCATACTATGAATTATACTTTCAAAGCTGTCATGCAAGCAACATTCTTGAACTTTGAAGAATATCTGAAGGCTTCTTATAATGTACTCAAAGACGTTCCAGCTCGTCGAGCAGATTACATAAAATTCACAGGATGTTCTGTTTCTTAAAAAAAAAAAAAAAAAAAAAATGCAGCATTAAATGGACGGAAAATTCAGAGGTTGCTACCAGAGCCGTAAAAATATTACCTCACGTGATGAAATACGTGCAGCGGGCTGCTGACGAGAGGAAAGTACCAGGATGTAAGAGCTTTGATACTCTTAAGAAATTCCATAAGTGATATGTTGCTTGGTGCAAAACTAGGCTTTTTCACAACAGTAACAAAGACTGTTGAACCATTTTTACGCGAAGTTCAGGGAGAGGCTCCTTTCCTTTACGATTCCCTCCATGCCATTGTGTTGTCTTTAGCTGGTCGTTTTGTGAAAGATAATGCTTTGGTGAGCAAGCCATTAGTGAACATTGATTTTCAGAAGAATGAATAGCTGAAAGAAGCTAAATCGGTAAACATTTGCTATTAATCCTATTATGTCTCAAAGAGAGATTCTTGAATTTCGCAAAGATTGTCGTACAGGATGTCAGAATGAACAAATATACAACAACAACAATACTGCAGAAGGAACAAATGTACAGTAGGGAGTAAACCACAGCATGCACAGCATTTAGCAACGGACGGACTTGATATAGAAGTCACCCCCAAAAGGGGCATATGATAGAATGACCATAGTAAGTAGAAGTCCCATGTTACATAATGCGGAAATTTCAACAGCATATCTTCCTGTAGTGCAGCAATTCCAATGGCGTTTGTGTGGAATCGGGTGCGATCTTCGGTGCTATGTCATCATGGTGCCATTTCCCCATTTCCAAACTATGTGGCCATATCTTTTCTTTTTTTCTTTTTAATCAGTGCTAGCTTCTTTAGATATAGCCTTAATATTAAAGACAGGACTGTACGAACATATGGAAAAACGAAATAAATAGCATTCGTATTTTCATTTTTTAAATGGCAAAACACAAACAAAACATAGCTTTAGTAATGGAGGTTGTAGTAGCGGAGAGCAGCATTTCGTTGATTATCAAGAAACAAGCTGTATCATAGAATTCACCTTTAATAATGAAAGCATCATTTGAAGATGGCCATTAATACTAAAAGTATTTCAACATTTCCATAAAACTGTCAAATGTGTTTCATATAATGTTCTGGAAAGTGATTGTCATTTCTGAAGAATGCTGAGTCTTGGAAACAATTTAAATCTTCATTTGAAAGGAAATTTTCAGCTCTTCTAAATTGGTTCAGTTCATTTTCTTTCTAAAGTAACTGCTTTTGAGAAATTAGAAGGACATTGAATGTAGGTGCCTTTTCGTCCATCGTTTTTTCCAAAATGGCGGCCTTAACACAAGTCGGATTAGTAAAGTCTTTTAGTATGTTAATAAGGAAAACAATACAACAATCATATGGAAAAATATCATTATAATTATGTCTATGAGGACCATATAGGAGAATTCTAATTCGATTGGCCTACTGGACTCTCGTCATCTTCCATAGACTTCCTGCCAGCACTGGACATCTTACTGTATGCCATTTTGAAAACACGGTAACGAGAAATGCGGTTGTTTGCACAAACCATTATCAAACGTTTCCGTTTCTCAGATATTTCCGTTGGAGTTTTTACTAGGGACACACAGAAATTTATATTATCTCTTTGTTCCACTGTTGAAACGGTGACGAAATATCACAACATCAGAGTATACTTAGGCAGGTCATACGCCTCACTAGCGACCAATCGAGCTCGAAATTCTCCATGTGTTCTCAAAGTAATCACCATGAAGAACTTCCGTATAAAAACTAACTTTGAAGCAAAAAAACTCAGTCTCTTTTTCTAATTGTGCACTGTGTACATAACGCTGAGAATAAATAAATAAACAAAATCTTTGAAAGTATTAATTCACTAGTAATTGTCCAACGCATTAGAAACTCATACATTTTCTTTTCGTTTTTTCTTTAGGATACACCGACTACCCTAGAAGTGTCACACACTTGGAGCGGCATGATGTTGAAAATGTAACATTTTTGGAAGGATATGATCTAAATGTCAGATGGATGGGAGGATATGAAATTATAGGAACACCCTGTCCGAATGAAGGAAGTGATTTAACTCTTGTGATATTTATACTGTCAGCACCTGACCATTTTGAAGCACGAAATGCCATTCGAAAAACATGGGCAAATCCTGAAAATCTTCCCAGTACTAAGAATATTCGTGTGTATTTTGTGCTAGCGTTATCCAGTGATATTTCTTACACTACAGTTCAGAATGACAGTGACATCGTGACCAATGATACAGAAAATGCAATACTTGCTGAAAGTGATCAATTTGGTGATATAATACAAGGACACTTTATTGACCATTACTTTAATTTAACTTTAAAAGTAATGAGTATATTTGAATGGTTCAGTTCTTATTGTTCCAGAGCACGTTTCGTGTTAAAGACTGACGATGATATGTACATTAATGTGCCATTGTTAATTGATTTCATAGAAAATCACAAAGATGCAAAGAACACTATATTTGGACGATTAGCAAAAAAATGGAAGGCGTGCAGGGATCCGAAAATTAAATGGTGTGTTTCCTGGCAAGAGTATCCTGAAAAATACTATCCAAATTTTGTAACAGGTCCTGCATATTTAATAACAGGTGAACTGGTAGAAAATTTATATAACACTGCATCCAATCTTACACTTTTTAGATTAGAAGATGTATTTTTCACAGGAATAGTAGCTAGTAGATTTGGAGCGTCAGTAATAAATGTCATACAATTTCATAATGAAAAACTTTCTTTAACTACATGCCACGTTAAACGTTATATATCAATTCATGATATAACTCCATCCAAACAGTTTGATATACTAAGAAAAAAGAAAATAAAAAGTAAATTTTGTCCATAGTTTATTGGAAGTCTCTGCATGTTAATTACACATTTATTCCACAGCACTTGTTTTCTAAAATTAAGATAAGGTATTACTTGAGCAAAATGATATTATCTAAAGCCACGTACTAAGAAAGCTATTTTCCCAAACAAGAAACATTATTTCTAAATCAGAATCAGAAACGGCACTGAGAAAAATATCGTATGTGGCGTACGTAAAAACGTATGTTACATATGTAAATCCTGTAGTTTTTGGACTTAACGTACAGCAAATGTATAGCTGAAAAAGCATGTTTTATAATACTTTCCGTATAAGTGTTCCATCTATGCGTTCTTCCCGCATGAAACAATATAGGCGCTCAGGATCTCACATACAAATGGATGTATATAACACGTAGCTGACGAATGTAACACACGTATATGTATGTAATGTACGGAAGATTGTTAGATGTCAGACATCTTGCAACGGCATGTTGTAACATCTAAGGGCAATGCATATGTAGCATATAGATAACGTATACTACGTACTGACAGTTGCGTAGGGAAGGGGTGGGTCCAGGAGGGCCTAGCCTCCCCCAAGGATTCCGACAATTTACTTTGGTGCTTCGATGTTTATTTTTTTCTCTAAAAAAAAAACAACAATTGCCTTCCACGTACTCTATTTCAGAACATAACATGCCACTAAACAGTTTCTAGACAAGCTGAATGAAAGAAAGGAAAGGTAATGTTTTCGTTTCATTCAAATAAAAAAATTTGAGGAAAAAATGTTAACAGGGGAGGGTGGAAAACAATAATAAACATTTGTAGCATGTTACTATCTCACAGCAATATCTGATGTTTGATCAATTAGAGCAATTCAGAAGATTTGCTTAAGTTAGACGAGTTCAGGGTGTCGAAATAAGAACTTCCTTTGCAATTGCAAAATGTCGCAAAACGTTTTACAAAAGCGATTAAAGCGGAAAAAAGGCAATTGTGTTAATTTCGGTGAGGAAAATGTGCAAAGAAACCAAAAAACAACAGAGAAAAATGTAAACAAGATATTAATTCAGGGGAAGACTTGCAAAACATTTTGGAAAAACGCCTAGAACGAAAAAATTATAGTAGTGTTGTGTGCAAAAACAGCAATTGAGAAGCAACGAAGAAAAACCTATTATTATTATTATTATTATTATTATTATTATTATTATTATTATTATTATTATTATTATTATTATTATTATTATTATTAAAACTAAACATTCTGACGGAACAAACGTATATATAACACTAAGGCCCCCCCAAATAACAATCCTGGCTACGCTACTGCGTACTGATTTCTGTAGTAAGCAAGAGGGTTTCGTACATTAGTACAATATACCGCTGTCCGGAGAACGGATTTTTCTCAGTAGGGGCAATAATATTACATGACAAACTTTTCTTAGTAAAAAGAGGAAAGAATATAATTAACTTACATGTGTAAATAATATATGAGAATTTTACTGTTGCCCAATCAATGTAAGCTTTGACTAGAAAACGTGAAAACGAAACTTAGTTACAAGTTTTTCTATCACTCAAGCGTTACATCCTATAAAGGGTGAAATAGATAGATAAATAACGGCAAAGCGCTAGACATGTGCTTTTAACAATGTTTATAAAGATTCTCTATCAGTGATGAAAGATGATACTCCAAATATTCAAGCACAGCAAGAAAACCGATTTCTAAATATATTTATCACTTGATTTTTTCACATTTGAATACAATTTGTAAATGAAAAATTAATGAAAATTTTATAAATGATTGAATGGATGTGAAGAAACGTGGTGGTATATATAACTTTCATAAGCGTGTGCAATAATTAAACTTATTGATACATATAGGGGCTTGACCAAAACGGAAATGTGAGTAAATAAGGACAGTGTGAAAAGAAAGATAACGGTAAAAGAATTTTTTAAAAATAATACTTTTATAAAACGCAGTAGAAAAGAGAAAATAATTTATTTGATGAAGTAAGATGATGAAATTACAATAAAGCTAAAAGCGTTGCGTGCCTCCTAAGGTCGAAGGCCAAAACTTGTATGCATATTAGGAACGTCACTCAAAGATTAAAATGCACTCAATGCTTTTCTAGTTATATTGACATTTCTCATTTTGTTTCACGAAAGAAATTATCTTTTCTTTCTAGTACGTTTTATAAAATCATTGTTTTAAAATTTTTAATTGTTATTTTTTTTCCTGTCATCTCAAATATATTTAAAATCTTTACAATATCAAGCAATTAGATTCTGATTACGTTCTTCTACAAAGACAATTCTTCTCAGAGTATAAACACCTCATCTAGTTTCTTGCCAGGTGGTAAAGTGCCAAGGACCGACGAGACGTTACCACGTTGGATAGAAACGGATATGCGCTGTATTAGATAGGATGTGGAGCGAACTTCGCCGGAAACACAAGAAATGCGTCTTCCTACCTCCCTAATGAATTCAAGACTTCTTGCACCCCAAGCACCACTTGTTTCAATAGCGATTGGAGTGAAAACAAACTTTTCGAGAAGGTTGTTGTATTTTCTTTGCTTTTCAGCTTCTCTGTGATTAGCAACAGCTCCAGCGTTCATTACTGACAGAGGGAGACTTGAATGAGCGTATGTATGAAGTCCCACAATAAACATTTACCTCTAAATCCATGGAACCAGTGTCATCCCATCCGGTCGCTTTCCATCCGAACGACAGCAACCAGAAGGTTCCCGTATTGAAGGAAATCCAGCTGTGTTGAGGGCTCGTAGTATTATATCATTTACAGAGGAATGTCGGGCGATCTACCAGCGCTCTTCATGCATGAAAGGCCATGCAGGCCACGTTGGTTAACCTTATCCCCACAAGGTGGACAGCGATGAGGCTTACAAACTGCTAAGCCTAAACGTAAGGCCTACCGCTCACTGGCAACATTTTGTCGGGCAACTATCTTGTTGCTCTGGCTAAATGCATTGAGTCTTATGGGAGTCCGCTCACTGAGGCGACAGCGACAGAAAAGTTGCCGAGGTGTCGCCAAGCAAGGCGACAGAAGGGCAACAGCTCGGCGACGGAACAGTTGCGCAACATCTAAAAATGCATTGAGTCTTATGGGAGTCCGCTCACTGAGGCGACGGCGACAGAAAAGTTGCCGAGGTATCCTCCAAATAGAAAGGTAAAAAATAAATGTTTTCTACAAGTTTTTTCACGTAACAGTTCGTTCCGTGTGTAGCACGTGAAAAGAAGTGTTCGCAATGGAAACTAATACATTCTTTGATTAGTCTAGCATGTCTTTAGTGATAAAGACTATGAAAAATTAATTGAGGATATAGAGAAACGCTCAGCGTTAAAGAAGAAATATATATAAAGAAGAAATTATGGAAGGAAGTGTGTTTCGCTGTTATAAGAAACTAGAATGAGCTTTCCAGCCAAGAAAAAACAACACAGGTAGGTACATTTTTCGATAATGACATATCGCTGTCATACTACACACTACTACTTTCATTAATTTCCCACAACTAGAAAAAAATACAGATAAAATTATCATTTTCAAGTTTCTTTCCATTTCAAATATAAAAAAGAAAAAAAAAACTGTACTGTAATGGCCGATTTTAAAACGTGAAGAATACGCGGGAAGAACGAAGAAAGCCAATTTTTATTTTATGGCTATACGTAGAACATTGAGAGTACAGTTACTGTACAGTGTTGTCGTATTGCCGCTTTTGTTAGTTTCGTTCTGTTAGTTATTTCCAGTCGTTTTATATTTTCGTTGTTGTTGTTATCTTTTGATTCGAATAATTGTTCCCGTTCATATCAGCTTACACAATGCTGTTATTTTTGTCACTCATTGACGTTCAGGGACGTCATTTAGGGGGGGGGGCAGGAGGTGCAATTGCTCCCCAAGAGTTTGAGGAATACATATATTTTAATCAATTGTCTACTAATATACTAGTACAAGACGTGAAAATCTTATGTCGGTGGTGCTCTTGCCCCCCTCAAGTGAAGTCTGAAATAACGCCCCTGTTGACGCTACCTTCGAAAGTTTATTTAAATTTATTTATTTAACCATTGGAATGGGCGGTAGTTTTTTTTTAATGTTCGAAACCAGCGATTATGCAAACTGTTCCGGTTGCCGATTATATAAATTGTGATATCAAATGCTCGGCAACTTTTCTGTTGCCGTCGCCAGTGAGCGAGGGTATGGCAACAAAACTGTTTTGTCTCCGTGAAGTTGCTGACTGCAGGCGACAGCGACGAGATAGTTGCGCAACTGTTTTGTCGCCAGTGAGCGGTAGGCCTAAGGCTGCAGCAATTCGAAAGCTTTCATTTGACAAATGAAGGCCTAAAAGCGGAGAAGGTATCGCCATCAACCATGCACCCGCTTCGGGAGACGAGGCAGCAAGAAGCCTGGCTTTATCTTCTGGAACAAGAACAGATTGTAACAAATGATTATGTATTATTAATTGTTATTATTTTAAACTTTTTATTCTAAGATGTTTTTACATTAAATCAATCCTTGAAATATATTGTAGTTTTACATTGAAACACTAAAGTAATCAGAAAGGAAAGGAATAACTACGACAAACGGAATGAAAGTTTCAAAGTCATTCGATAGAGTTTCTGATGATCTACTCAGAAGTACTTTGAAATTTATCCCGTTTGACTCCATTCCAAAGCTTTATGGACTATTCTGATTGGGCTTATTTTACATATAAAAAATTTCTTTGACACTGCGCTTCAATTATGAACAAACAAGGCTGCGAAAAGTTGATCAACGATGTATTCAAAGTAGTAGTACCAGCAGATTCTGCAAATGTCCACTGCTGTCCATTTACTCAGAACGTAAAGTTAGCTGCGTAGATAGCCGTTCATACACTACTACGGTAGATAGCCGTTCATAGATACTTTGGATGAAAGAATCCCAGGGAATTCGACCAGTTTCTGTTGGGCATGATAAAGTCAACGGCAAAAGTATCTCTACATCATGACTGCTGTAACGCCATTAGATCGGGTTCAGTACTTTTGCTGGTATCACAAACTCCTGGACTTACTAAACTCAATTTGTACTTAACATTTCAATTAGAAGACGGCAGTTGGTAAACCTGTGAAGCACTGAAATAGACCTTTGCTGTGCAGTTGAATTGCACGAGAAATGTCTTCAATTTAAGATTAATCCCTGTTCATTGGAGCATGTCCAACGAGTTCCATATATCAATGACATTATAATTTGCTGTCTGTATAATGTATTATTACACTACATACTGCATATAAATATATATATATATATATATATATATATATATATATATATGAGCTAGAAAATGGTAAATCTGGAACAACTGAAGGAAATAAGTCCATAAATCTTTGTCTCCATGGATCTACTTCAATTCGCCGTCAATTTCGTCATTCGAATATCTATTTCCTTCTCCTCAGGAGACGATCTCGCCCAATTGAAATTGTAGCATATTAAAAATTTCGAACCTGGAGATATTGGAGTCTGGGCCACCTCGATAAGAATCCAATGCGATAACCGCTTACCTGCGGCGATCACTTATTTTATGTTGCACAAAAATTGTTAGCTAATAAACCTTTCTTGTAAGACTAGTAGTACAGACACTAACATAAGGCCTGCATGAAGAGACGATCATTAGTTAAGTCACAACCATTTCTTTCTTCAACTCAGAAACAGATTAAATAGACTTTCCTCAACGAGGGAAATGTTTCAAAGCGTTGCTCAAGATGAAACGAGATTTTGATGTTAGTCCCGCAGGTTAGGAAGAAGAAAAGATGGTAGATGTTACTTTGTAATTTCTTAAATTATTTCAGAACGAGTAAGGATATTAGTTAGGTTTCGAGATATGTTAAAGTAGAATATATTTAGAAAACATATGTCCTGCGTAGTAGTTTAATTTATCAACTTTACATGAGGAGCTTATGACGCAGTGGTATTGAACGAAACTTCAAAGTGACAGCCCTGAGTCCGCGGTGTTAATTAATTTTCTTTATCAAATTTTTGTTGTTCAGGTAATGGTTATTGTAATACTATTATTGCTTTATTATTATTATCATTACTATAATGATCACTCAACCCCAATATATCACGGATTCAAAGTGTTTTACATTAGTTATTTTTACGTAAAATAAAATGCGACTTGTGCAAAATCTGTGTTTTATACTTTGCAAGAATTTCAAGCTCGACTGTCACAATCCGTTAATATTTTCGCTTTAATGGGCCTCGACCGGCATGTCATAACCACCTCTCGCTTCCACTCACTGTTGATTGGGGTAACTGAAATTCGTTGAAAATCTCACGGGTCGTATATCCAAAACTGTGGGCTCCGATTATCATCCTTCTTTCCACCATACTACGCGTAAGTTCGCGTCGTCTGTCCATATTGTCTGCTGTAGCTGATATGACTGCATTCATTATCATCATCATCATTTGACGTTTAAGTGGGTTGAGTATCGGGTTCCCTACTGGATCACTTGCCTCTATGTGTGCTGTTGTTGCATTTGAAGTGGAACGCATATGATGTGAATAGTTCAAGTGCAACTGTCGCTCCTTCATTAATGTATGTGATTTTTTTGCCATGATGATGAATATATGAAATTGTCTGGTCGTGCTGCTAGTAGTTGGCCCACTGACCTCATCTCATAAGTTCCTGGTTTAAAGATAGTTCTTGAGACGTGATTGGTGGTCTTCTCATCCAACAAGAGTAACTGGAATGTCCTCATAAAGGTGTGGTCCTGTATGTGATTACTGTGATAGTTAATCTTGAATTACTTCTAATATTTCACAAAGAATGGAAAGTTTTGTGAAGATGTCTGAAGCTTATTTAAGCCGCTGAAGGCGTTTTTGAAGTGCTTGAAACAGTTTCTTCAGTTGTAGATCTTGTAATAATGCAAGAAGTTCTCGCCAAATAGTATCAGGTTCTTCTGCAGAAGACTGTTGGATGAAGGGTTGGTTTTCACAGCGTAATTTGGTTTTGGGCTCGTCTTGTTTGATGGTATTGAAGAAGAATCTGAAGAGAGAGCTGGAAAATCTTTCGTCTGTGGGAGCTGTTGTTGCTGAGAAATGAGTTTGGATAATACTTTATGAATCACCGGACATGGGTGGCCCCCTCCACAATTGGGGCACTTCACTGCATCATCTTGAGTCTTGCGTGAGCATTTGTAAGATGTCCGCCTGCGCATTTAACACAGCGGGGATTTGCATGACAGTAGAATTGAGTATGTCCTAAACTCTGGTAACGGTAACATTGCACTTAGGATTTTGCTTGATATGGTTCAATTTTAATTTTATAAAATTCAAGGAATTCCAGGTCATAAATATTTTCGACAGTAGCGGTCTTCTTTAACGTCACTAAGAAAAGGGGCATAGATAGGCCATGTCTTCCTTTCATTTGTGATACAGAACTGACTGAGTAACCACGGTTCTCCAAGTTTACCTTAATATTTTCTAGAGAAGTGTCAATGGGCAGTTGTCGAATGACCACTTTGAGTATAGGATCTTTCTTCACTGTCTCCAGGGCGTACTAGAGCTTAAACTTTTTACAGAATTTGATGAGTTCAGTATAGTCTTCTTGTATATGACACTTGAACTTTATGCTATCTGAATACACCGCACAGTAAGGTATCTGGCTACAAACGGTGGAAGCTCGATAAGTTAGTTTGTAACCCTTGTTGTCGGGATATTCGTAGATACTGAGAGACTTGATGTAGCAGGGTGTACCATCTTTATCTAAAGTAATCTTGCGTATGTTGGTATGAGCATTCGGCTCAGGAGGCACTGTAATCTCCATGTTATCATTCAATTCTTCCTCTAGTTGATTATCCTGCGCTATAGGTGCAAAACTGTTTATGGTAGGTACTATTGCAGGTACTCTACTTTTGTTTAAAACTATGTTTGGTTTTCTTAAAAGCATGTTCTGGTACGTCTGTCGTAATTTGAACATCTGATTGTTTCGGAAAAGCAACAGAGGTGTTGTGACTAAGCGTTGAAGAGGCAGGTGATGAGTTGCCAGGGCCAGATTTGGAGCATAGGGATCGTTCTCGTTCATACTGTGCACGGTTTCTCAATTATATCTAACGTTGATTTTCCTCAAGCGGTCATTATATGGTGATTTAAGCCGAAACTTATGTTCATCACATATACTATTAATGGGAAATTTCGGTGGATCGTATTCACAATGTTTACAGTCTTGTATGACAGGATCCTTCTCAACCAGCAACGCCTTTCATAGGCTGTATGATGGGTACAGACGATCACAAGCATTTATTGAGGGGTGTCCAGTGACGACTGGCAACGTAGAGTATGCGAGCTGAATTATAGAAAGAGTTCAACTTTGAAACTACATATTCAGCTGTATTCTTAAAATTTGAATTGTACCCATAATTCAGCTCATACAAGTGTTATTGTTTCCCTGCAACCAAGTAACCCGTTTTTAAAATGAGGGTTACCATTGTTTTCATTCACACCCTTCAATTATGGTATGAACTCTGTCAACCTTTGATGAGTTTTATGCTTTAGCTAGGAAAACTATTGTTAGATCCTTATGAAATTTATGTGGAACCATTGAAACAGAATAATCTTTCAAAAAATCATTGAAATCATTGCACCCGTGTTGAAGTAATACTTGAACCTACGCATATTAAAGTCGGTTAAGTACGGTTTTCATACTGCTTTGTTGAGGTATTTCATGTGTAACTCCGAATACTATCATTATATCCTAAGA
The DNA here is from genome assembly GCF_964235325.1 of Thermobia domestica. NCBI lineage: Eukaryota > Metazoa > Arthropoda > Insecta > Zygentoma > Lepismatidae > Thermobia > Thermobia domestica. Next base: position 167,150,673 of record NC_137458.1, read on the forward strand.
AAATCTATACGAGACCACCGGAGAGGTATGTTATTTCAAGCAGAAAAGAAGGGCTGCTTATACGAGGGGCTACTGAAAAATTCGTAGCCCAACCTAGAGTGTAGGCAGAATAATTATATTGTTCATTTTAGAGAACATATTCTATATGTACAAATACAAACTCATATATTAGTAACAAAATTCTTATTGTGTTTTTCAGGCTTCTGAACTTATCATGTGTGTCCAACCAGCGAATTTCACGAAATCGAGATCAGAGCTGTCATCAAAATTTTGTTTTATTAAAGCAATCGAATCAAATTCATGAGGAAATCCGTGAAATACTATACAAGAGTTTCCTCTGCTATATGCAGTGAATAAATGGGGGGCACAGTTTAAAAGTCGCGATTTCTGAACATATAATGCTGTCCTCTGAAGCCAAAAACAATGACTGTCTTCGAAATCATGGATAAAATTCATAAAATTATTCTTGAAAATCTCAGAATTACAGCATAACGTGTGGTAGAGATTGTGAACATTTTTCGGGAATGCTTCGGTAGCATAAATCATAATTACTTGAACATGTGAAAGCCCTCACCAAAATGGATTCCCAAAAATGTGTCAGTAGATCAAAAGCATGGAAGAGTGAGGACATAAAGGGAAGTCATCTCTCATTTTGACCTCAATGTCGACCAATTTCTACCACGAACAATAAACATGGACAAAACATGATTGTATCACTACGATCCTATAACAAAACAACAATCAATGGAGTGGCAGCACTCAGGTTCCCCTCGTCCCAAGAAATTCAAGAGACAGAATTCGGCTGGGAAAGTATTTGCAACGTTCTTCTGGAATAAGGATGGAGTTGTACTCCTGGACTACCTGCCCAAGGGTTAGACATTTAATGCAGAGTATTACTCTGCATTGCTCACAAAACTGAAAAACAAATTGATTACCTGATTTTGTAGGTTTGTGGGAGCTATGTAATCGTACAAAATTCTGACGTGAGTAGGTTAAAATTTCAATTTGAGGATGTCGCGCTCCAACTAAAGAGATTTCTCAAATTTTGAAATAGTTCTCTCGCGTCTATTTAAATAGTACCAAATGTTTCTTGGTGACACAAAAAGATACAAAAAATGGTACAAAATTTTGAGCTAGTTAAAACTCTAATTTGGAGATATTGCACTACAACTAAATGGACCCCCAAATTTTGAAATAACCTTTTTACGTTTGTTTGAATGCTACAAAATATTTCTTGGTGCTATGGAAAGGAACAAAAGTAGTACAAAATACTAGATTAATTAAAATTCGAATTTGAAGATGTCGCAATACAGGTGATCGAAGTGACCCAAATTTTGTTTTGGCCCTCTTTTTGTTAATTTGAATAGCACAAAAATTATTTTTGGTGATAAAAAAGTTACAAAAATAGTACAAAATTCTGAGCTAATATAAATCGAATTTGAAGATATTGCACCACAACTAAAGGCATCCCGCATATTTTGAAATGCCCTTCCAATGTTTATTTGAATGGTACAAATTTCTTCTTGGTGGTACAAAAAGATACAAAAATTGTACAAAATTTCAAGCTAGTTAACATTCGAACTTGAAAATCTCACACTACGAATGATTGAAGTGATCGAATTTTGAAATGATCCTCACTCATTTATTTGAATGATACAATTTTTTTTTTCTTGGTGATACAAGAAGACAAAAATGGTACAACATTCTGAGCCAGTTAAAATTCTAATTTGAAGATGTTGCACTACAGGTGACCGAAGAGTTCTAAATTTAGTTTTGGCTCTCCTTTGTTAATTTGAGAGATACAACATTTTATGTGGTGGTACAGAAAGGTGTAAACTTCTGAGGTAATTAAAATTTGAGTTTGAAGGTGTCGCATTATAGGTGATTGAAATGCCAAAAAAATTGAAATAATCCTCATAACTCTATTTGAATTGTAGACCCTTTTTCTTAGTGCTACAGAAAGGTACAAAAGAGTATAAACGTCTGAGCTAGTTAAAATTTAATTTGAAGATATTGCTGTACAGGTGATCGAAGCAGTACAAATTTTATTTTGGTGCTCCACTGTTAATTTGAGTGGTACAAATGCTTTTCTTGGTTATGCAAGAAGATACAAAGTTCTGAGGTAGTTCAAATTTGAATTTGAAGATGATGCACTAGAGGTGATCGAAGTTGCCAAATTCTGAGATGGCCTTCCATCGTTTATTTGAATGATACATTTTTTTCCTTGATGGTACAAAAAAGGTACAAAAATGGTACAAACTTCTGAGCTACTTGAAATTCGAATTTGATGTCACACTACAGGTGATCTAAGTGATCCAAATTTAGTTTAGGTTCTAATTTGTTAATTTGAGTTGTACAAAATTTTACTGTCACAATGGTACAAAAATGATACAGAATTCTGAACCAGTTAAAATTCAAATTTGAAGATACGTACTACAGGTGAACGAAGTGGTCCAAATTTTGAAATGAGCCACCTACATTTACTTGAATGGTATAATTTTTTCTTGGCGTTACAAAAAGGTACAAAAATGCTACAAACTTCTGAGCTAGTTGAAATTTGAATTTGAAGATGTCGTAATACAGATGATTGATGTGTCCAAATTTTGAAATGGTTGTCCTACGTTTGTTTGAATGGTATAATATTTTCCTTAGTGGAACAAAAAGGTAGAAAAATAGTGCAATCTTCTGAGCTAGGTAAATTTCGAATTTTAAGATGTCGTACTACATACAGGTGATCGAAGTGGCCAAATTTTGAGATTATTTGAATGTTATAAATTTTTTTCTTGGTGGTGAAAAAGGTATAACATTCTGAACTAGTTGAAATTTGAATTTGAAGATGTTGCACCATAACGAAATGGAGTCCGAAATTTTGAAATGACCTACATTTCTTAGAATTGAAAAAAAAAAACTTGTTACTACAAAAAGTTTCAAAAATAGTACAAACTTAGGAGGCAGTTAAAACTTGAATTTGAAGATGTCGCATCACACGAAATCGAAGAGGTCGAATATAGAAATGACCATCTCTCATTTATTTAAATGATTCAAAATTTTTCTTGATGGTATAAAAAGGCACAAAACTAGTGAAAAATCCTGAGCTAATAAAATTTTCAATTTGAAGATGTCACACTACAGGCGATTGAAGTGGCCCAAATTTTGAAATAGTTCTCCTTTGTTAATATGAATGGTACAAAATTTGTTCTTGGTGGTACAATAAGGAACAGAAATGGTACGAAATTGCAAGCTAGTTAAAATTCAAATCTGAAGATGTCGCACTTGAACTAAATGGACCCTACGTAATCTAATCCGGCAGGTGTACGGACACAAAAAAGTTCCCGAACAATTATTTTCGTTTTGTTTATCCATACTTTATAAACACCACCACTCTTCAGTGAGAGTCACAACCTCATTGAATTACGTTTTGCACTAGAAGTCAAACATCTGTTCCCATTCTGCTATTGCTACCGATATCCACAGAAGCGGATTAAAGGCGGAGCCAATGGAGCCCAGTTTCAGAGTCCCCAGGCTCATGGGACCCCCAAAATCCCTCTCTTTAATACTAAAATATAGCAATTAAGTTATTACATTATAGGCTTCAGATCCATGCTATTTTTTCCCCACTCGCTACGCTCACGGTATTGTTAGGATTAAATGTTTCTCTACCAACGCCTTCACGATACTTATTTTGTGAAAGAGTGAGCTATTTTTGGCCTCTATTACAAACCAAATTACTAGCTTGTGGTGACAATTTCCTTGAAATATCTCTGTCATTACTTAGAGCAAATCTAGAAGGTTTTTCAAATCTCCTTAACAAGAAAACGTTCCTATTCAAATCGATTTGGGCTCTCTGACATCTAAAAAGTCATTCCCTAACAACATGTTTTGGGGAAAATTACTTAACACGCGAAAAGCATAACGAAATGTTTTCCTATTGAAACGTACAATTGCTATCTTGTTTATCAAGATCATTCTGAGTAATTCCTTTTATTCGTGTGTCGATATTCAATATATTAACCTTAGGTAAAACTGAATCCTCTCTAATTACTGCGAAGCAGAATTTAATACAACATCAGCACTCTTATCTTCAATCAATAATTCCATTAAGATCATATCATTTCGTGTAGTAATGGAGGATTTTACAACATAACCCTTATTTCCTAATAAGAAAACGTATGCGCCGGAATTATTCGTAACATAGCGCCCCCTTGAAATAGTCGGCTCCAGGGCCCCAAAAGCTTAATTCGCCCTGGATATCCATGTAGTCGCGAGGAATTATTAAACTTGGTATGGTTATTACAAGGAATGATGAAAGAGCAATATTCTCGTTGTATACGTATTCGTTTTTCCAATTTACTTTACTACAGAATATACTATTTCACATTGTTTCACACAGAATACTTCACTGTTGGTATTGATTCATCACATTTATTTACCGTTACAGATCTAATGACCTCAGTTGACAAATAAGTTTAAATCAAGTAAACTATTTATTTTCCTTCTAATTTTTGCATAGTTCTAACATGATAATTTGACAAAGGGAAAGGAACTGTCTTCTCCTTCCTTCTATGAATGACGCCTTTGACCGATAGCAAGAAAAAAAAATAAGCAAATAGTTTAAAACCCACCGAACAAATTTTATTCGCAGCATGGTGTTTAGTGAGTCCACTGGTACTTACCATTAACATAACTCAACTCGTCTGATGTTTTAGTTCATATATATCAAGTTTATTTCATATATATAAAACTTGATTCTTCTTCACGGATAGTGTCATAAAGCAATAGATGGACTCTCGCAACTTCAATCAATTTTCCCATTTCTATCTCTCTTTCTCATAGCGATCTTTGATGGAACAAAGTCACAGAAAACTGTAACACTCCATGCAAGTGGCTTTCAGTACGCTACACCTGCTCTCGCTTGAATGTGCGATAAGAGGTTTGATTCCTTTTCTTACAGTTTCCTGTGTATACTGCTCCTCGGCTCGGATAGGCTGCCCTGGCCTTACAGTTTCATAGTCTTGGTATTGAGAGGCAGAGATGTGATTACTGATCAGCACCACCCTCTGGCTTCCCGATTTCCCCAAGTATCCACTGTTGTGTGAACTCTACTAGACCCACGTTTGAACCATATTTCTTTTAATCCAACGAGTAAAGCTACATGTTTATGTGTATTTGGTTCAGTATTTAAAATAACTTCTTTTGACACAATAAAGAAAAACATATTTAAACTTCTGCAGACTTTTTAAATAGTCCAGATGCGTGCGAAAATGGACCGGATTACAGCAAATTATGGACGCGTTAAAATATTAAATAACACTTTTGATAAAGTGGATAGTTTCAAATATCTAGGATCAATATTAACAGACGAAAATCATATTCACGGAGAAATTAAATGTCGACTAAAAGCAGGGAATTCGTGTTACTATTCGGTTCAAAATCTCTTGTCGTCGCGAATTCTGTCGAGGAATATAAAGCTTAAAATATATCGGGTGTTGCAAAATAAGTGTTACAACTCTTGGGAGGTGGCTCCTACCACTGAGACAAGAAAAAAGTTCTCTTCAACTTTCTGCTATCGAACATAGTTTCAGATCTACAAGGTGCCGAAAGCGTGGGAAAATGACTTTCGGACGCCAATAGTTCGGAAACTATCAAACATAAAGAGAGCGGGTAAAGAATTCACTGAAGAAGTCATACCTGCTCTATTGAATTTTGTATGTTTCACAATCCTACTGTGCACGCGCAAGGGATTCCCCAAAGGAACGTAGGGAGTCCCGGATAATCTGCCAAATGAAACTTGGTCTAAATGGATATGAATTGATAGGCTTCCTACCAGGTAACAATAATTTGTTTGTATTAAGTCGATATCTGGAACATATACAAAATGGCGGACACCTTCATGCTCGTTGTGTGTGGTTGCATAATCGCCAGGTATAGATGCTGGCCAACAGTGACGTTCTGAGTATTAAGTGTACCGAGTTTGTACTCAAATGCTCTAGAAAGACATCTGGAGTGTCGGTAGATCATAACAGATGAAGCAGGGTGATTCACATGTGTGGAAACACTTAACGAAAAATGCCCAGAAATGCACTCATACTCAGTAAACGTGAGTTCAGAGCGTCGGAAATGTAAGGATTAGCGTCAAGAATATTAAAGCCATTGCTAATTCACCAATAATATTCCCTCAAACCGATGCAATATGATGTACACGGTTGCATACCAATAAGGATGCAACAACTGAGGCCAAGTTCAAATTGTGCAATTGGACTCACTAAGAAACTGGGTAAACTAAAGGAATGTCACTAGTGGGATCGCATGGTCGATATTGAAATGTGGCCGATGTGTGTGTTGATATCGACATGTAGCTAATGAACAAAAGTCAACATGTCCCACTACTGCTGGGACATCATCCCACGTGCGAAAAATAGGAAAATAACTACTCGGGTCTTGAATCTGAGGCCATGGGCTCCCAGTAGGATTGGAAACTGCGACCACGCGAGCAAAAGCGAGCGCTGTAGCCCTAAGGTTCGAATGAGCCTCACTTTCTCTGTATTCATTTCTTTGAGGAGTACGTGGGAGACCCGGGTTCGATTCCCGGCGGGAGCTCATGTGGTTCGGATTCCACGTTAATCAGTAGGTCCACGTCTCATATAGCCTTGCTGCTGAACGGGACGTTAAACTCAAAATCACCTCACCTCTTTGAGGAGTACCCACTTTGTTTGACAAGCGATCTTGTACAGCCTCCCGACATACTTGTGTGTTTTATTCTGTTATTCCTACTGCACAGTTGTAAACAGAGCTTTAAGACGTTTCTTCCGTTTTCTCATGTCGTTTTATTTTCCATATGTATGGTGTTCCAGCTGTAGTGTTAAATGTGCCAAATCGGTTCATTTTCGTCTTTGTCTTGGCATGTGCACTATGTGTAAGATACGAATTTCTGGAGGTATTTTCCTATATTTCAAGTACGTCATATGTCTCAGAAGACGTGGGACATGATACAAGTTGGTTATTTTCACGCTCTATCAGAATTTGAACCATGCATTAAGATATTTCTTTTCATATGTGTCGACTGTGGGACAATGTCCCAAACAAAGAGGGACATTGATACAATCGTGTTCTAGTTACGTTCTACCAAAAGGTGCACCAGATGTAATAGCAGAATGTACAACGTTATTTTCCTAGTTTTCTCACGTGAGATGGTGTCCCAGCAGTAGTGCGACATGTTGACATTTGTCCATTAGCTAGATGTTGATATCAACACACACATCGGCCACATTTCAATATCGATCATGCGATCCCACTAGTGGCATTCCTTTAGTTTACCCAGTTTCTTAGTGAGTCCAATTGCACAATTTGAACTTGGCCTCAGTTGTTGCATCCTTATTGGTATGCAACCGTGTACATCATATTGCATCGGTTTGAGGGAATATTATTGGTGAATTGGCAATGGCTTTAATATTCTTGACGCTAATCCTTACATTTCTGATGCTTTCAACTCACGTTTACTGAGTATGAATGCATTTCTGGACATTTTTCGTTAAGTGTTTCCACACATGTGTGTAATGTACCATTACAGTTGAAAGTAATGGCAATTTTTTTTTTACGCACCCTGTACCTAGTAATTTTTTTTTTTTATTCAATTTCGGTTTAGCTACACAATTCATTTACTCCCTTTACTTCGAATTAAATATAATGAATCGAAAGGTTTCATTAATAACCATATTTCCCACTGTATAATATATTTATTTATATTTTGATTGAGTGTAAATCCCATTTACGGATATATAACTTGAATAGTTACAAGGTTTACCATTCTGACGTCATACCGGAACATAGTTCCGTTATTGGATATAAATTTCCTTAATTTCAGACCAATGTAGATTTTGGCCAGGTACCTAATCTTTCCCTCACCCCCTCTCACTAGTCCATAGTCACTTTCAGATCCGGTTATATCTGGATTTGCCAAATTTCCATTCGCTTTGTAATTTCCGCGGCTAAAGTTTTCTTTCTGATTGGAGGAATTCTCTTACCTCTGGCTTTTTCGGCGCAATGTTATCAGAACAATCGACGACACCCTACAAGAAGCAGCTTGTGAATTTTGTGCTACATATTTTTCGGGAAGAATTCCAATTTACAAGGACAACTAAGGTAACATATAATGTAATCCAATAGTTAAAGATTTACAACAGAATAGGAGCCCGAAAAATCCGCAAATTTTGGTAAAGAAGCTGCAATTCAGTGAAATAACAAATTCCAGTTCTGTTTACTAGGAAGCCATGTTTGCTGCCTATCGAGAATAGACAACAGTGAAAGAGTGACTTTACTTTTTTTTTATTTCAAACTCAAGTAGGGATTAGGGAAATTACGACCTGTTTGGTGCATGTTGTTCGTGTATTAATTAAATGTGACTTTCTATTATTTATTCAGTAATCGCATGTACGTAGGTTTGATGGTTGTAAAGTGAATAATAATAATGGCAGCTTAAGTTAGCTTAAAAGGGCTCCTATCCCCTTTTCCAAATTGAACCAGGTTCTAGCGGGGGAATGGGTTAGTTATTGTTCGTTTTAGGGCCTTTTCCCCTTTCAGGGGAAGGGTCCCTACATAAACCTCCTTAAGGTGCCCCCCGGGCATCAACTTTTGGTAGTCATTATGTAAACAATTGGTCAGGTCAATTGGACCTAGTGTTTACCTTTCTCATTTTGCCCCCTCTAAATTTAATAGAGCCGACGGTATATATCAGAAGGGAGTATTTATTTTGTCAACATGCATGTAACTAAATGGTGCATGTTTGGTTTAGTTAGTTGTTTTATGTATAGTATTAGCAGTGGTGTATGTAGTTAGTAGTTTTGTGTGAGTGTGTGAATTTTCGATTTGGACAGTGTATAAATATGTGTTAATTTAGTACCATTTTCCTAACAGAAATAAACCAGAGTAAATATTAAATTTCTGATTAATGAGTACAAGTATACATTTCAGTACACGGTAAATTATGCCTCCACTACAGCGCCACAGCGTCCGGTTTCGGTACTCAATTGTTTGTTGACAATACGACATCGCATAACTTAGTGATCTAGGTTGTTGGATTTTAGTCATTTATTCAAAAATTACTTTCATTGGACATGGATTTCGGGTCAGATGAGTATACCTTCGTATAAAATAGCATGAGATCTTACTGTACTGAAAATTTCAGCTTGCTAGGGTCAGTAGAAATTGAAATATCCGCCGAAATAAAGAATACCTATTTTCTTAATAGAAGTAAAGCCCATATGCTGTTACTGTTTGGTTCAAAATGTAGTATTAAATTCTTTTTTCCCGTGGCTGTCGAAAATTCCATTGTTGCTTCAGTTTTATCAACAAATCAGAAATAGATTAATCATTGACAATTTAACTTTCCGTAAATACATGTATGATTTTTTTTTTTAAACCTGCAAGGTAAATACAATTTGGGTGCTTCGAAATAAAGAGTACGTGGTTCGATGAATGTGATCGTGTGGTGGTTTGAGCGTGATAGATTGTGATAGTTATATATATATATATATTTATTACTGCGTAATGTAGATATGTGTATGGCCTGCGTGTAAAATGTACGAAATAGGGTGTTTATAAAATATTACTTCGTGCGAAAATTAGTAGATAATGAATGAACGTAATGATATGTTAATAATATGATATATAATATGAACGAGATGACGACCCCTATATTTAAATGGATAGGCCTAGTGAATTTTATATAGTGAAAATATGAATATGTTTACGAAAAAAAAAAAATCTCTCGCGTTTTGACTTCCACACCAGTGCATTCATCCAACCGAGTTTGCTACTTGAATGTAAATTATAGTTGGGAATTGTGTGTTACTTTGCATTTATGTACCTCATAATAACAGCCCCAGATCTTAAGCCTTTCAATAGATAGAGTAGTATCATGTGGGAATTACTTCTAAAGGATGACAGAAATGATAATTAAGAAAACCAACTGCTATATCCTGTGATCATCGAAAAGTACAGGTTTCGGTCATTTGTACCTTTAGCATTCATTGCCTCTCCGAGATTTTTTTTTTTCGTTGCTTACCTTATTTATTTATTGTGCAGTGTTCATATAACTCAGTTCGGACTATCCGATTAAATTAACTGCTACTAAATGTAGCGTACCCGGACGTCGACCCCTAGTCCCCTTAAGTATTTTCATGTCTTTTCTTAGTTTAATTAGATGAGGGAAATTAACGACGTCCCAGACGGTGGCATGTCTGCGCTGGGTAGCCATCGGTGATGTTTCGGTAATTGAAATCACCGATCCAAAATTCAGTTTGTTTATTTAATTTTTTTTTATTTTGGCAAATCACTAATTAGGGATATCTTAACTATTACTCTAATTTCCTTACTATTCTGGAATCTTCTAGTTTCCAAGAGGTCGGATGATTTTTTTTTCTTGAAATTCTAAATTAGCGCCTTCTCTAACCTTCCGGACGATTTCCGGGAACCTGCTGGTTTGGGCCGGATACGGGGATCGGATTTCAATCTTACAACCAAATACTTGTGGGATTGGGATCTGATGGACACAGAACTTGCATCCTTGGCAGCAGGGCGTTCCTTGAGTCTACGTATTTGAGTAGACCACCCTTTTGGCATGTTAAGAATATTTTGGCTATGGATTTGTCGAGATAGAAATTCGACTTTTGTCTTTGTAGCGTTAGTTATTTCTCACTTAAGTCTTTGGCGCCACTATTCTTCGTCTTCCTTCTTCTCTATCTCTCTCTGTCTTCATTACTTCGAGATTTTTTTTTAATTTTTCAACCTTGCCCCCCCCCCCCCGATTTCTGAAACTCATGAAAATGTACAATATTCCATATCACTTATTTCGATCGTATGTACTAACTGAGACATCGAGGGATGCAATTCGTGGAGGTATTGCAGCACAACTCAGGACCATTTTCGCGATATTCAATCCACCACGGGAGAAATTGACGGGAAGGTACACTATGCTTTCAGATTCCTAGAAACCTTCGTTATTCATTGATCATACAACTTATATCAATTGATTACTGATTTCTGGTTTTTATTTCTATTGATTGGTCATATAGTGTGTATGTATTAGTAGTCTGGGCCCACTAGTTTCCAATAACATTGATTTTTTTTTTATACATCTATATATGTGTTTACATAGTTTTAAAAGTTACGTGCCTGCTCAATTTGTTACATTTCCACCTCTTATGTCACTAAATAACACCAACTATTTTTTATATATATATATGCGGATCTTTAGTAAATTGAAAATGATTATTGATTATCGGGTTTATACATAGAAAGTACAATGTTGCAACCTTATGAGAGAAAAAGTGAATTTTGATAGTCAGGGTTTTTGTTTTGTCTTTGAGCCAATAAAATATAAACATTTATAAAATATGAATACTTGTCGAATATGAACGGTTATGTAGAATTTAAACGTCGACAAAATACTACGATGGATATTAAAGTGAAATTTATTGTATTGAATAATATGAATATATATATATACGAGTATGTATGTAATGGGCTCGGTATTTACCCTGGTTTTGTTTAGGTTGCCATAGGTTTTTGACACCCGACCGTTACCAACTATTTGTGACATATAGTGTTACCGCGTATATTGTAATAAATTACATTTTGTTGAGTGGTTACTGATGTCTGTAACTATTAAAGTTGAATATAATGTTAAATACCGCATGTAAGTAAAACGAGTAGCAGGTCGTAATATAAGTAAAATAACCCTAATCCTCATCCAAATTTATTCGCAAGATCAAAGTGAAATTAATAAACTACGAAACAGTGTGCCCCACCAACGAATCTTCTATCAGTAGACTCTGAAACAAATCCTTCCCCTACGATCAGAAATTTAACTATTCAGTGACTAGAATCTTTTGACTACAAGATCTATACTATAAAGAAAATTACTGGTCTTAAATTTAATGAAGAGAAATTTAGTTGATAACTTAATGTGAATACCGGAATATGGAAATATGTTCTCAATATCTGTGACTGGATTCAAAATTTTTTTTAACCTTGATAAACTTTGAAATTTTATATTGAGTGCGTCGAGTGACGAAATGAGAAATATAAATATATATGTGATATGAAGCGACTATTTGTCTATAGCTAAAACAAAAACAATTAAACACTCTCATGGACACAAACCACAGTGCGAAAAGAGAGTTGGAAAAAGGAGCTATTATCGATGTGAGAACAAAGACTCATAAAATCGTCGAAATGTCTCCTCTTGGGACAGAGACCTAATAAAATGTTACTAAAGTGTTTTTTTTTTAGAATGATTAACCAATTATATATATATATATATTTTTTTTTATTTATTTTTTCTTTCTTTTTCCGCAACGATATATGTATATTCATTACATTGAATCCTAAATGTATTGATCTTTGAATTTTTTTATTTTTGTCTTTCATTTTTTTTTTTTTGTCAAATTCTCTTTTATGTAATTCAACTTTTAATATATATATAGGAAGAGAAATGTGTTATTTGGTCTTGATAAAATTAGCGAATTTCTATGCATGTTAATGAAACATTCTTTCCATGTATTAAATTTTTTCCCTGTTATGTCCAACTAATTTTTCTTTTATTGAAATGTAATAAATGTATATAGTAATGTAGTTAGGTTAGTTTAATTTAACTAAATACAACCCGAAGTATACATTGTCCTGTATGAATGTGTGTGTGAGTGAAATGTAGGTTCATTATTAAGTGCATCCATTATTTTGACATATATGTGTGACTTATTATAATTAATGGTAGTTATCAATTAAACTCATTGAATGTTAATACTAACTTAAGTTGGCTCTATGAAGGAAGTAAAAAGGACTGAAGTAGCCTGAACGAATGATCAGCATGGGAGAACTGTGAGAGTCAAAATCTTCTACGAATATGTAATACTCTGATTTTTTTTTTCTTTGTGGTCGATTCTAACATGCCATCAACTTCGTCGTTTATTTTTCAAATATTGGATATTAGTGGAAATATTGAATAAACTGTAGAATTAAACTTTCTCATCTATCTCAGATCTAGATCGGGATAATTTGGTAGTTAGGGTTAAATGGATCTAGATCGGGGATGTATGGGTTAACATGTGTCTACCCTTGATCACCTTAATACCAAATATTAACCCAATAGCTATTGGAATTCGATAATTATTCACTTTTCTTTACCATATTTTTCAAAATATTCAGTAACAGCTTCCTCGTTATCACCTTCTTACTTTACCTCTTTCCTTTTCTATTTTCCTTTTCCTTTCTTCATCTTCTTCTTCTATTTTTTAATAAAACTGAAAAGGGGGTCGTGACTGGGAATCCTAGGTGTAATAAACACGGTCATGTATTTAGTTAGTTTATTTCATTCTCTTTAGAAGTCCGATAAAAAGTTTTCTCGTTTCGATCGAATCTAGTATGTTCAAAATTAAGAAACGGCTAATATATTCCAACGTAATTAGACATAAGCTGATAGCTTCATGAACATCCCCACCAGGGGTGAAGGGTTCCCACTTACGACTTATTCTTTTCTTCAAACAGTTTTAGACTGACAAGAAGTGACAGGATTCGTTGTTATGGAAACGGTAGTTTCTATGGCAACGACAACTTTCCCTTTTACAGTTTTAAATTGGCGACACGTGACAAGACTGTTGCTATGGTAACCATGTTTACTGTGGTAATGGATCTGAAAATGCTTATTGAATAATACCAGTTATCATGCCAATCAGTTTGAGTTGGTGAACCGCGATAAGAATGGTTGTTATGGCAACGTTTGTTTCCATGGCAACGGATCTCAGTTTGAATGGCAACCGATAGATTTGAAATTTTTTTAAGAATGTCAAAGAGTGAGGTTGAAGGCATGTTGAATTGATTACAACATTGAAATTAATAAGAGAAATTTTATAGTCAAATGAAATAAGTAGAGTCGTTGGCTACTTTGTCATTTTTGTTTCCTTTTCTAAGGGGGAGAAAGAGAAGGAGTGTCAAAATTTTTTCTAAAATTAGAATTAAACGCTAGAAGGGTTTCAAGGAAGGAAAGAGAATGGGAGTCCTTTAAGTCATGAATAATACTTGTCTGGATAGCAAATAAGTATTTTATAGTATATGTGTATTTTTGCTATATATATCTTGTCTTTTGTAAAGTGTAAAGTGTCTCAAAGCTATGGCAACAAAAAAGGTTGTGGTGTCACAGGGCGAGTGTGAAGTCACGTGCACTCAATGCACATTAGATGAAAGAGAGAAAAGATCTCGCGCCCCGCGAAGATTAATTAGATGCACCGGTTGTGGACTAAAATGGATCCACTTTGCTTGTTCCAATTTAGATGACACTGCTGAAAATGCAGAAAAGGTGCAAACCGGCGAAATAGAAAAATATTGTGAGGATTGTGAAAAGGACCGAGGCCAAATATCTCCAGCGGAGATATCTGACCTCGACGATGAGGAAAAAAATGAAAATCACAGTGATTCTCGGGATCAGACGGCAAACCCGAAGGAAGGAATGTCATCTGGAGGGTCTGACACGTCTGCATTAATTCGCCAGATGATGGAAATGATGCATGAAAAATTTTCTAACATGGAACAAAATAATACAGAAATGAGGCGTGAGATAAATCAGAATAGTGAAAACTTAAGGCGTGAGATAAATCAGAAAATAGATCAGAATAGTGAAAACTTAAGGCGTGAGATAAATGAGAAGTTTGATACCTCGAAACGAGAGACCGACGCTCGATTCGAGGTATTAAACAACAAATTTGACCAGATTTGTTTAGACTTTGCTTCTTCGATTAGTAAATTGAAAGAACAAACGTCTACTGAACTGGAGCAGGTTAGATACCAGGCCCAACAGTCCACCGAGCAGCTCAGAGACGAAACAAATGAGAAATTCAACGAAATAGATGTAAGGTTTGAGGGTACAAACAAAAGATTTGGTGACATCGAACGAAAGGTTGAACAGCAGCAGGCTGAAATAAGTAAATTGAATGTTGTAATATCCGACCTATCAATAGAAACTAAACTAGAGTCGGTTGATCAAAGAATTAGTCGAATTCAAACTGAGGTAGACAGTATTAAGGGGAAGATTACTAAACTGGAAATCGTCAAGTCTGACATCTCCTATCCTTTTCCTGATAGCGATTCTATAGGGAAAATTTTCCCAGAAACAAGTAACGTCCTCCCGGGTAAGAGTCAAGTGTTGCCTGATGCACGGGACACAGCAATGTATTGCCCCCCGCATCAGCCAACCTCGAAATCATGGTTGAGTAATTTTGATGTACCGATGCAGTCGAGTGTTGTGACTACAACAGTCACTAGCGTAAATGCTCACTCTACCTTTGGAATGGTACAATCGTACAGCGTGCTGCCAGGAGGGGAAAGGAGATGTGCCGGACCGTCGGTTACTACCGTGGTGGGTCCTAAATTCGAACCTTACATGGTCAACACTAATTATAAAACCTCTCTTGGTCATATGGGAGCGTTCAGTTCAGTGACCACTCCGTCGGTGACAAATCCGGTGACAACCCCAACCGCTCAGGATAATGCGTTGATTCCACTAGATTCTTTTCCTGCCCCGTATAGTATGAGCTCTAAAGTTTCCCTCCGGGATATTGAACGTTTCCCCACTTTCGATGGGAACATTACTAACGGGTTACCTAGAGTTTTTCTGCGAAGATTGCAGCAATATCTAGACATGTACAAACTTACTGATGGAGAACGCCTACAAATAGTTGAAAAATGTTTGATCGCCGCTTCGGGCGCATGGTTTGCCTCGGTTAAATACCAAATCCGGACGTTCGGTGATTTTTTGATTCTTTTCAAAGAAGAATATTGTAATGAGCACATCGAACGACTCCAAAAAAGAAACTTACAATCACTCCGGTATGATCGCTCCAAGTATGGATCCCTCTTGGACTATGCTTGGAAAATTATCGAACTATATTATCAGATAGCTGAACATCCCTCTCAGGCCGAACTGGTAGATATTATAGTTAACGCTCTTCCACCTGATGAGTCCCGGGCCATAGCGTCCCACTTGTGCCAAACGGTGCGAGAAGTCACCTCACGTTTAGCTGCCTTGTGCGGTAAGGAAGTTGGTGGTCCACCAAAACGATACTTCGCCCGACAGGCAAAGATTCTAAAACCGACGAAGACGAAGGTAACGGCAAGTTGCCAGACAGATTTCCTGAGTTATACCCAAGCTGGATCTCGTTATCCTAGTGGGTATGGCTCAGAAAACAACAATAATGGCCGGCGACTATTTAGGAATCGGCCCATGTTCAACAATCGCCGGAGTTATCGTCCCTATGACCGTACCAACATGGCATCGAACCCGGATAGGGGCGATAACACCAGGAGGAATTTTAACAGGACGTACGGAAGAAGGGAGAACGGTAATAGTCAGGGCAATAATAATAACAATAATAGTAACAATAATGTAAATCGACCCCAGAATTCAATCCATTCGCAAGTGCGTGGTAACGGTGAGCCTAGAACAATATTAAATGGCAGTGATAGACGGGAAACTGCGGCCTAATGTCATCAGATATACTAGTCGACGGCTGAAGCCTTATGAATTGTATCTGTCGATTTCTCAGTTATAACTTCTATCCGTTCTATTGCTATATGAACACTACTGAAAAAAAAAAGTATCGGAACTCACAATTTTCGAAATTTAAAGATTTTCAATTGTACAGAAGATAAACGTAGTGAATTACTTGCGCAATACCCCAAGTAGATATAATACACTGTCCTAGAGTGACTGGTAACGTTTGAATGGGATGAATGAGTGTGTTAATTTAACAAGCATCATTAGTTAGTATTCCCAATTAGCAAAATTTTGTTATTCTAACAAAATTTTGTTAATGGGCCGGGGAAAACTGTAATGTACCATTACAGTTGAAAGTAATGGCAATTTTTTTTTACGCACCCTGTACCTAGTAATTTTTTTTTTTATTCAATTTCGGTTTAGCTACACAATTCATTTACTCCCTTTACTTCGAATTAAATATAATGAATCGAAAGGTTTCATTAATAACCATATTTCCCACTGTATAATATATTTATTTATATTTTGATTGAGTGTAAATCCCATTTACGGATATATAACTTGAATAGTTACAAGGTTTACCATTCTGACGTCATACCGGAACATAGTTCCGTTATTGGATATAAATTTCCTTAATTTCAGACCAATGTAGATTTTGGCCAGGTACCTAATCTTTCCCTCACCCCCTCTCACTAGTCCATAGTCACTTTCAGATCCGGTTATATCTGGATTTGCCAAATTTCCATTCGCTTTGTAATTTCCGCGGCTAAAGTTTTCTTTCTGATTGGAGGAATTCTCTTACCTCTGGCTTTTTCGGCGCAATGTTATCAGAACAATCGACGACACCCTACAAGAAGCAGCTTGTGAATTTTGTGCTACATATTTTTCGGGAAGAATTCCAATTTACAAGGACAACTAAGGTAACATATAATGTAATCCAATAGTTAAAGATTTACAACAGAATAGGAGCCCGAAAAATCCGCAAATTTTGGTAAAGAAGCTGCAATTCAGTGAAATAACAAATTCCAGTTCTGTTTACTAGGAAGCCATGTTTGCTGCCTATCGAGAATAGACAACAGTGAAAGAGTGACTTTACTTTTTTTTTATTTCAAACTCAAGTAGGGATTAGGGAAATTACGACCTGTTTGGTGCATGTTGTTCGTGTATTAATTAAATGTGACTTTCTATTATTTATTCAGTAATCGCATGTACGTAGGTTTGATGGTTGTAAAGTGAATAATAATAATGGCAGCTTAAGTTAGCTTAAAAGGGCTCCTATCCCCTTTTCCAAATTGAACCAGGTTCTAGCGGGGGAATGGGTTAGTTATTGTTCGTTTTAGGGCCTTTTCCCCTTTCAGGGGAAGGGTCCCTACATAAACCTCCTTAAGGTGCCCCCCGGGCATCAACTTTTGGTAGTCATTATGTAAACAATTGGTCAGGTCAATTGGACCTAGTGTTTACCTTTCTCATTTTGCCCCCTCTAAATTTAATAGAGCCGACGGTATATATCAGAAGGGAGTATTTATTTTGTCAACATGCATGTAACTAAATGGTGCATGTTTGGTTTAGTTAGTTGTTTTATGTATAGTATTAGCAGTGGTGTATGTAGTTAGTAGTTTTGTGTGAGTGTGTGAATTTTCGATTTGGACAGTGTATAAATATGTGTTAATTTAGTACCATTTTCCTAACAGAAATAAACCAGAGTAAATATTAAATTTCTGATTAATGAGTACAAGTATACATTTCAGTACACGGTAAATTATGCCTCCACTACAGCGCCACAGCGTCCGGTTTCGGTACTCAATTGTTTGTTGACAATACGACATCGCATAACTTAGTGATCTAGGTTGTTGGATTTTAGTCATTTATTCAAAAATTACTTTCATTGGACATGGATTTCGGGTCAGATGAGTATACCTTCGTATAAAATAGCATGAGATCTTACTGTACTGAAAATTTCAGCTTGCTAGGGTCAGTAGAAATTGAAATATCCGCCGAAATAAAGAATACCTATTTTCTTAATAGAAGTAAAGCCCATATGCTGTTACTGTTTGGTTCAAAATGTAGTATTAAATTCTTTTTTCCCGTGGCTGTCGAAAATTCCATTGTTGCTTCAGTTTTATCAACAAATCAGAAATAGATTAATCATTGACAATTTAACTTTCCGTAAATACATGTATGATTTTTTTTTTTAAACCTGCAAGGTAAATACAATTTGGGTGCTTCGAAATAAAGAGTACGTGGTTCGATGAATGTGATCGTGTGGTGGTTTGAGCGTGATAGATTGTGATAGTTATATATATATATATATTTATTACTGCGTAATGTAGATATGTGTATGGCCTGCGTGTAAAATGTACGAAATAGGGTGTTTATAAAATATTACTTCGTGCGAAAATTAGTAGATAATGAATGAACGTAATGATATGTTAATAATATGATATATAATATGAACGAGATGACGACCCCTATATTTAAATGGATAGGCCTAGTGAATTTTATATAGTGAAAATATGAATATGTTTACGAAAAAAAAAAAATCTCTCGCGTTTTGACTTCCACACCAGTGCATTCATCCAACCGAGTTTGCTACTTGAATGTAAATTATAGTTGGGAATTGTGTGTTACTTTGCATTTATGTACCTCATAATAACAGCCCCAGATCTTAAGCCTTTCAATAGATAGAGTAGTATCATGTGGGAATTACTTCTAAAGGATGACAGAAATGATAATTAAGAAAACCAACTGCTATATCCTGTGATCATCGAAAAGTACAGGTTTCGGTCATTTGTACCTTTAGCATTCATTGCCTCTCCGAGATTTTTTTTTTCGTTGCTTACCTTATTTATTTATTGTGCAGTGTTCATATAACTCAGTTCGGACTATCCGATTAAATTAACTGCTACTAAATGTAGCGTACCCGGACGTCGACCCCTAGTCCCCTTAAGTATTTTCATGTCTTTTCTTAGTTTAATTAGATGAGGGAAATTAACGACGTCCCAGACGGTGGCATGTCTGCGCTGGGTAGCCATCGGTGATGTTTCGGTAATTGAAATCACCGATCCAAAATTCAGTTTGTTTATTTAATTTTTTTTTATTTTGGCAAATCACTAATTAGGGATATCTTAACTATTACTCTAATTTCCTTACTATTCTGGAATCTTCTAGTTTCCAAGAGGTCGGATGATTTTTTTTTTCTTGAAATTCTAAATTAGCGCCTTCTCTAACCTTCCGGACGATTTCCGGGAACCTGCTGGTTTGGGCCGGATACGGGGATCGGATTTCAATCTTACAACCAAATACTTGTGGGATTGGGATCTGATGGACACAGAACTTGCATCCTTGGCAGCAGGGCGTTCCTTGAGTCTACGTATTTGAGTAGACCACCCTTTTGGCATGTTAAGAATATTTTGGCTATGGATTTGTCGAGATAGAAATTCGACTTTTGTCTTTGTAGCGTTAGTTATTTCTCACTTAAGTCTTTGGCGCCACTATTCTTCGTCTTCCTTCTTCTCTATCTCTCTCTGTCTTCATTACTTCGAGATTTTTTTTTAATTTTTCAACCTTGCCCCCCCCCCCGATTTCTGAAACTCATGAAAATGTACAATATTCCATATCACTTATTTCGATCGTATGTACTAACTGAGACATCGAGGGATGCAATTCGTGGAGGTATTGCAGCACAACTCAGGACCATTTTCGCGATATTCAATCCACCACGGGAGAAATTGACGGGAAGGTACACTATGCTTTCAGATTCCTAGAAACCTTCGTTATTCATTGATCATACAACTTATATCAATTGATTACTGATTTCTGGTTTTTATTTCTATTGATTGGTCATATAGTGTGTATGTATTAGTAGTCTGGGCCCACTAGTTTCCAATAACATTGATTTTTTTTTATACATCTATATATGTGTTTACATAGTTTTAAAAGTTACGTGCCTGCTCAATTTGTTACATTTCCACCTCTTATGTCACTAAATAACACCAACTATTTTTTATATATATATATGCGGATCTTTAGTAAATTGAAAATGATTATTGATTATCGGGTTTATACATAGAAAGTACAATGTTGCAACCTTATGAGAGAAAAAGTGAATTTTGATAGTCAGGGTTTTTGTTTTGTCTTTGAGCCAATAAAATATAAACATTTATAAAATATGAATACTTGTCGAATATGAACGGTTATGTAGAATTTAAACGTCGACAAAATACTACGATGGATATTAAAGTGAAATTTATTGTATTGAATAATATGAATATATATATATACGAGTATGTATGTAATGGGCTCGGTATTTACCCTGGTTTTGTTTAGGTTGCCATAGGTTTTTGACACCCGACCGTTACCAACTATTTGTGACATATAGTGTTACCGCGTATATTGTAATAAATTACATTTTGTTGAGTGGTTACTGATGTCTGTAACTATTAAAGTTGAATATAATGTTAAATACCGCATGTAAGTAAAACGAGTAGCAGGTCGTAATATAAGTAAAATAACCCTAATCCTCATCCAAATTTATTCGCAAGATCAAAGTGAAATTAATAAACTACGAAACAGTGTGCCCCACCAACGAATCTTCTATCAGTAGACTCTGAAACAAATCCTTCCCCTACGATCAGAAATTTAACTATTCAGTGACTAGAATCTTTTGACTACAAGATCTATACTATAAAGAAAATTACTGGTCTTAAATTTAATGAAGAGAAATTTAGTTGATAACTTAATGTGAATACCGGAATATGGAAATATGTTCTCAATATCTGTGACTGGATTCAAAATTTTTTTTAACCTTGATAAACTTTGAAATTTTATATTGAGTGCGTCGAGTGACGAAATGAGAAATATAAATATATATGTGATATGAAGCGACTATTTGTCTATAGCTAAAACAAAAACAATTAAACACTCTCATGGACACAAACCACAGTGCGAAAAGAGAGTTGGAAAAAGGAGCTATTATCGATGTGAGAACAAAGACTCATAAAATCGTCGAAATGTCTCCTCTTGGGACAGAGACCTAATAAAATGTTACTAAAGTGTTTTTTTTTTAGAATGATTAACCAATTATATATATATATTTTTTTTTTTATTTATTTTTTCTTTCTTTTTCCGCAACGATATATGTATATTCATTACATTGAATCCTAAATGTATTGATCTTTGAATTTTTTTATTTTTGTCTTTCATTTTTTTTTTTTGTCAAATTCTCTTTTATGTAATTCAACTTTTAATATATATATAGGAAGAGAAATGTGTTATTTGGTCTTGATAAAATTAGCGAATTTCTATGCATGTTAATGAAACATTCTTTCCATGTATTAAATTTTTTCCCTGTTATGTCCAACTAATTTTTCTTTTATTGAAATGTAATAAATGTATATAGTAATGTAGTTAGGTTAGTTTAATTTAACTAAATACAACCCGAAGTATACATTGTCCTGTATGAATGTGTGTGTGAGTGAAATGTAGGTTCATTATTAAGTGCATCCATTATTTTGACATATATGTGTGACTTATTATAATTAATGGTAGTTATCAATTAAACTCATTGAATGTTAATACTAACTTAAGTTGGCTCTATGAAGGAAGTAAAAAGGACTGAAGTAGCCTGAACGAATGATCAGCATGGGAGAACTGTGAGAGTCAAAATCTTCTACGAATATGTAATACTCTGATTTTTTTTTTCTTTGTGGTCGATTCTAACATGCCATCAACTTCGTCGTTTATTTTTCAAATATTGGATATTAGTGGAAATATTGAATAAACTGTAGAATTAAACTTTCTCATCTATCTCAGATCTAGATCGGGATAATTTGGTAGTTAGGGTTAAATGGATCTAGATCGGGGATGTATGGGTTAACATGTGTCTACCCTTGATCACCTTAATACCAAATATTAACCCAATAGCTATTGGAATTCGATAATTATTCACTTTTCTTTACCATATTTTTCAAAATATTCAGTAACAGCTTCCTCGTTATCACCTTCTTACTTTACCTCTTTCCTTTTCTATTTTCCTTTTCCTTTCTTCATCTTCTTCTTCTATTTTTTAATAAAACTGAAAAGGGGGTCGTGACTGGGAATCCTAGGTGTAATAAACACGGTCATGTATTTAGTTAGTTTATTTCATTCTCTTTAGAAGTCCGATAAAAAGTTTTCTCGTTTCGATCGAATCTAGTATGTTCAAAATTAAGAAACGGCTAATATATTCCAACGTAATTAGACATAAGCTGATAGCTTCATGAACATCCCCACCAGGGGTGAAGGGTTCCCACTTACGACTTATTCTTTTCTTCAAACAGTTTTAGACTGACAAGAAGTGACAGGATTCGTTGTTATGGAAACGGTAGTTTCTATGGCAACGACAACTTTCCCTTTTACATGTGAATCACCGTGCTTCATCTGTTATGTTCTACCGACACTCCAGATGTCTTTCTAGAGCATTTGAGTACAAATTCGGTACACTTAATACTCAGAACGTCACTGTTGGCCAGCATCTGTACCTGGCGATTATGCAACCACACACAACGAGCATGAAGGTGTCCGCCATTTTGTATATGTTCCAGATATCGACTTAATACAAACAAATTATTGTTACCTGGTAGAAAGCGTATCAATTCATATCCATTTAGACCAAGTTTCATTTGGCAGATTATCCGGGACTCCCTACGTTCCTTTGGGGAATCCCTTGCGCGTGCACAGTAGGATTGTGAAACATACAAAATTCAATAGAGCAGGTATGACATCTTCAGTGAATTTTTACCCGCTCTCTTTATGTTGGATAGTTTCCGAACTATTGGCGTCCGAAAGTCATTTTCCCACGCTTTCGGCACCTTGTAGATCTGAAACTATGTTCGATAGCAGAAAGTTGAAGAGAACTTTTTTTCTTGTCTCAGTGGCAGGAGTCACCTCCCAAGAGTTGTAACACTTATTTTGCAACACCCGATATAAAACGATAATTATGCCTGTTGTTCTGTATGGCTGCGAAACATGGTCACTTACTCTGAGGGAAGAACATAGACTGAAAGTATTTGAGAACAAGATCCTGAGACGAATATTCGGACCCAAGAGGAACGAGAATGGGGAATGGCAGAAACTTCATAACGAGGAACTACATAATTTATATGGTTTACCCAACATTGTTAGGGTCGTCAAGTCTAGGAGGCTTAGGTGGGCGGGTCATGTAGCTAGAATGGAAGAAAGTAGAAACGCTTTCAAAGTCTTGACTGGAAGACCAATCGGAAAACGAGCATTAGGAAGACCTAGGAGCAGATGGGAGGACAATATTAAGATGGATCTCGCAGAGATTGGAATACAAAGTAGAAACTGGATGCAGTTAGCTAAGAATAGAAGTCAGTGGAGAGCTTTTGTGAACGCGGGTTCCATAGGCCATAGAGTTAGTTAGTTAGTTATTGAATGTTATTTGTAAAGTTTATCTCAGTTTATCAATCCTTAGATAAAACCCAAATAATGAAATGAAACGAAATGTTTGAGTTTTACGTCCCACGATTATGCCGGTTAGGCTAAAGGAGACGATGATGATGAGAGATGAATGAAATGGTGGAATGGAGGAAGTGGGAGGAAGCGGAAGAACCCCGAGAAAGCCCACGCACACGGTGTTTGTCCACCGCAAAGTTCACTTGGCAGGAGCAGGGTTTGAACCCGGTATCTCAAGCACCAGAGGTGAACGCTCTACCACTGAGGTACCGCGGCCCCTAAAGCCCAAATAATGATCCAAATCCTACTTTAGGCAATAAATCTTACCTTATATAGTTTTAATGTAAAGGGACAGCAAACCGTAATCAATCAACTTCAATATTATACGGAGTGGCTCAAAAGTAGGTATACAGATCTGCATCGAATAAGTATGACATTTTAATTGATTAAGTTGATGAATTTTTTTGTTTGGATTTTTTTCGAGCTGGAGGTATAAGTGAAAAGAAATAAGAGCAAATAATGAAGAAACTAAGTTAACCTGTATGAATAAAAATAAGTAAATGATATAAAATGCCATGAGCCGATTAGTACGGGACTATTGTACGTAGTTTAATTTCTGCCTGTTGAATCAGTGTTATTTAATACCGCATGTCATATAACACAGCATATAGCACGAAAATTATTTAATCGAATCGTAATGCAAATTTTACACATTTTTATTTATTATCCGTACATTCTTCTTTGACCAATCTGCTCAATAATAGAAAATCACGCTATTCTTTTAACAACTATTAGAACTAGAATAATAAATTATTACTACAATATGTTTTTCTAAGGATAAAATGCTTTATTACTATTTAATTTTTCATGTGTAATTGACACTTTTAACACAAGTTTCCTGGAGCTTTATAGTCTTAAACGGTCTCATATCTATAGTACTTAACTTTGCTGTGCATGGTTCCAAATTCGATCCATAAACGGATTTGATTCAAACTTCGATAGCTCATTAATTCGGATTCCAGTTTAAGTATAAGGTAGTCCGTTTCTTCTTCAACCAGCTCCCTCGTAACTAAGAAGTTAACGTAAGCGTCTATGGAGCGTGAGACTCGGGTTGAATTCCCGACGGGAGCTCATGTGGTTTGGATTCCACATTAAGCTGATGGTCCAGGTCTTTTTTTTTTTTAACTTTATGCTAAGACTGACTGTATCATTACTAATAGATGTTCTAACATTTTGTTTAGTTGATTTAAAGGTTTAGCGTTCTATTTAAGTACCCAAGCTATACGAGATACGGACGCAGACGGAATCGGGAAACATCGGATCCGAACCACATGAGCTCCCACAAGGAATCAAACCCGGTCTCTCACTCTGAATACCTAAGTGCAACGTTCAAGGACCAACGGGGGAGCTCATACTAATATTCTAACACTCTGAGCCGCTCCACGCCATCTGTTAGCGATTGGATGAACTACGTCCAACCTAGCGACGAGAGCGTGGCCAGGGCGCGGCATGAAAGCTCGTGGCCAAAAATTTTTCTACCCGGACTTCACTTTGGGATTCATTTAAACATGCCTTAATTAATTTAATTAGCTTTCTCGGTTTTCCAAGTATTGTAAGAACGTTGTATAATGTTGCTCTCCAAACCGAGTCGTACTCCTTTCTAAAATCAATAAATAGTTGATGTACCGGGGTATTGTATTCCCACTTATTTACCATTCGCCAAATATTTGGTCGATAGTTGATCGATTTCGTCTAAATCCGCACTGATAATCTCCAATAATTTCATCTGTGTATGGGGTCAGTCTTGCTAACATAATATTTGAAAGGCTTTTATAGGATGTTGACAGAAGAGAAATGCCTCGATAATTATTACAGTCAGTTTTGTCGGCTTTCTTGTGAATTGGAACAATGATTGATTCTTTCCACTCTTGTGGCAATTCTTCCTTGTTCCAGATAAGGAGAATGAGTTTGTGTATCTTGTTCCACAATTTTCCACCTCCCGCTAAAATTAACTCAGCCGGAATTTCATCTACACCCGGTGTTTCTTTAATTTCTTTATAGCGGTTTCTACTTCTATTCGGTTGGGTTCTGGAGTATACGGTTCTGCGGTGTGTATCTCCTTTTCTCCACGCACACTAGTTTTTGGTTGTGTGTGAAGCAAATCGTCAAAGAAATCTTTCCATCTGTTTAAGATGCTATCCGTGTCAGTGAGAACTGTACCGTCAAATTTCTTTAATATATAAGCACGAGGTTGATAACCTTTCTTAAATTCGTTGATTCCCTTATACATGTCCAGGATGTTTTTATTTTTACTATTATCTTCAAGTTCCTTAATTTTAACTTTCAGAAAATCGCGTTTCTTTGTACTAAAAGTTTTGGAAGTTTCCCACCTGATATCCACGAAATTTTGTGTAGTTATTTCATTCGGGCTTTGTAGCCAGCGTAATTTTGCCTGTTTTTTCTTTTCTGCTAGTTTTATGCATTCCTGGTCGAGCCATGGTTTGTTCCTACGTATTTTCGCGTGTCCCAATTTTTCATTTGCTGAAATTTTAATGATATCTCTGATTTCAATCCAGGTATCCTCAACACTAGTGCACTCCGAATCTTATAAGCCGAGAATTTATTCGAAACTTCAATCTGGTATTTCTCTCTTACCTGGCTCTCTTCTAATTTTTTAAAATTGAATCTCTCCGTTTTTGGACAATGAATATTACCTTTATTCAACGATAACCTCTCTCGTATTATCGCTGCTACCAGGTAGTAGTCAGTGTCACAATCAGCCCCTCTAAACGACCGGACAAATAACATTCAATGGAACGCGACAAATAACATTCAATGGAATTCAATATTCACACTTGAACTGGTGAACACACGTACAGAATGCACGATCATAAGAGACTTAACTACGGGGGAGTACGCGGCCTACGACAATTCTACAATCAAGAGTGAAGAGGAAATTGAAGGCTTTCAGATGATACTACTTATATATTTTAAATTTTATATAATTTATTTGAAGACGAGACCGAGACTTGGCCTTCAGACAGAATCAATACAAAAATGTAAACTAAGGCTAACACGACGATTCTTATATATCATGCATGGTATAAAAGTTATTCACAAACCTCCAGTCAACATTAAATCTTTACTCAAATCAGTGAAGGACAACCTGCACCTGCACACTTCCGGAGTATATTGTATACGTTGGGAATGTGGAGATCATACATAGGTGAACTGAGCGCACCATAGAACAACGAAGCTAAGAACACAACAGCTATATCAGACTCCAGCAACCCGAAGAGTCAGGACTAGCAGAGTATAGCTTAGAGTTGGGACATATAGTCAATTTTACAAATGCTACTATAGTAGCCAATGCAGCGAATTTTGGGTCAGGATAATAAATGAAGCCATAGCCATCTCACGTGAAAGCAACTATCTCAGACACTCGCTTCCAACTTAGTCCTATCTGGTCGGTTCTTTTAAGGAACAAAAAGTAGGCGTTCAACAAAGGCACTTTTCATAACCACAACAGCAATAAATCAGAAGCCAGCATTCCTCTCAGCCAATCACGTGCTCCCATTCATATGTCTGCTTATAAATAGTAACTACAATATGCCCAAATATCTCTACCAACAACATCCATTATAGTTTTATGTATTCTGTATGATGTCACTAAAATTGAAGCTAATCGTTAAATATAATCCCTTTCGATTGAAGTGAACTGCACTACATAAGACGCAACAAAATTGCTGCACACTTTAATTACGAAAACAGTGAAACAATACGGGCTTTATGCAGAGTCGTTTTGACGTATGATTAGCGTCATACTAAAGACCTGACTACTGCAGGACACTGTTAGTGGAACTCTTTATTATGGTACTAATCACACGTCAGAACGACTCTGAATAAGGCCCTATATGTTTATTTCTTTTTAAATGCGGTTTCCATGAAGAAAATTAACAAGATTGGCAATACTATATATGTTAAGTAATTTTAGAACACACCCATCTCAATACTCATAGGGTGTAAGCGTCTTAGTTCAGAAAAATAAAGTGAAATTCAGACATAGGGTCTTTGATTTAGTTTGTTGGAGTTTAGCTCTTTTTCAGCACTGAGGCTGAGCTTCATAGCTAAGCAGTTAGCATAAGCGCCTTTGACGTGGAAGATCCCGGTTCGATTCCCGGCGGGAGCTCATGTGGTTGGGATTTCACGTTAAACTGTAGGTCCACGTCTCATAAGCCTCAATGCTGACAGGGACGCTAAACTGAAAATCAAATCAAATGAACACTGAGACTATATCAGACGGTAGAATGCAGAACCACTGTATTGCATTCAAATTTCAAGGCCCTCCCACCGCGAATCGAACCCAGAATCCAGTGTACCTAAGACGCATACGCTAGCCACTGAACCAGCTGGGAGAGTGTGAGGAGGTCTTAGACAAAGAGGAATAATCCAACTGAAACAAAATCACGTAAAATAAATATTTCATATTTATTACAGGATTTTAAAAGCAATACAAAATCCAAAGAAATACAATTTTGCCTGGTGGTTGTTTCTAAGGATAATAATACTAAAATTTCTCTTTGTAATGATCTAGTATTCAAAAAGCAGTATCTCATAAAAAAAAAAAACATTCGTATTGTCGATACGTTCCACTGGCCAAAGAATACTTCTTCAAATCAATTATAGCGTGATAAGGTTAGATAGCTAACTGAGAAAGAACGAGTATCATCTCAAGAGTATTGTAAAGTTTTGCTTATGCAGGTATAGGTAGAGCAAATTACAGTCTGGAATTGTTTTCTCCCGCTACCAAGTTTCATTACAAAAATCCTCACTTCTATAAACAGTATGATACAAAAATGACTATATTGTAAAAATCCTCGAATACTTGGGTAAAATATGGTGAGCCAAGGCCCGAGCAGCCTATTGAAGGATCTCTACAGAGCTGCGAGTAAGCTAGATAGAGTGGATTTAGGATCCTCAATGTTCCACTCAAGCTGAGTAGCTGAGGTTAGAAGTCCCACAGAGTTCCGAGCAAACTAAAGGCTTTGGAATAGGTTCCTCTCAAAGCCCCAGGCAAGCTGAGAGAGTGGTGGTGACCAAGGTAATTGTCGGTGAGATCCTTGTGGTGATGGTGCTGCTGTTCCTGTCGTCTTCCATCGTAGTAAGTCGTAGTGGTATGCACATGGTTAATGCTTGTAAACATAACCACGTGTAAGTTTCTTGCCAACAGAGGCATGTGCGAGATATTACAATATTAACTAGTCTTCTGAGTGGTATTTTATACTTAGAGATATTATTATATTATTCTTAGATTTCTGTGATATCTTGAAAAAAAATTCAA
Organism: Thermobia domestica; assembly: GCF_964235325.1. Taxonomy (NCBI): domain Eukaryota; kingdom Metazoa; phylum Arthropoda; class Insecta; order Zygentoma; family Lepismatidae; genus Thermobia; species Thermobia domestica. The sequence continues at coordinate 167,180,009 of NC_137458.1, forward strand.
AAATAGTGATGAAAAATAAAGATTCAATTAATGGAAGCTAAAGTTTACGTCAAGGATGCAAATAAAGATGTCAAATACTACTGCTATCGTAATAAATAAATATTAAATAAACAAATGGATATTAAAAAAAAACTAAATTATGCAATGAATCACGAAGTAGTTGAACGAATACTAAATAAGGTTAATAATGAATTGAATATTTATTTAAAAAAGATGATAAAACAAAGTGATTGTAATAAATTTTAATGTTAATTTAGTTCAGTTACTATATTATTCTGTCTTTCATTATTGTATTTTTAAACTTTGCGTTTCACCTACACAGTACACTTGAAGAATTAAACTATAACAATCACGATTATGTAGATATATATATTTCCATGATTTCATTCTTTTTGTTATTTCTGACATATATTATTATTGAAGTTAATTATTTATGTTTCGATAAATGTAAATAAGTACTCATCTAATCAATAACTATTTTGGGTAATTGTTCGAACCAATATAATTTTTGTAAATATTCTAATGTACTACGTGGTTGTGTCTCCAAACAAAAAAAGAATATACGAATTTCGAATAAAGTTTTAAAATTATATATATATATCGGCTGTTCTAAAAATGGAGCCCACCGACAACAGAGCGCTATTTTACAGGTGAAAATAAAACGAAAATGCCATATAACGGTACACTTTCTGGAGCCTCCTTAAGCCGCTATGGAAAATAAAAGAAATTACTATGTGCAACGTAGATCAACTTTTAACCATTAGCATTGTTCTTTGTATCCATCGAAGAGTTTCATCGCTTGTTACCACAATAAGTGGTATTAGTGCGAACATCTATCGACTGGAAAGAATCGATACAACTATTTGATGGATTAGTATATCTACTTTATGGTTCTTTATCTGCGACGTCGGTATATAGTGCAATTCGCGTCTCCAGACGAGTATTCAAAACATATACTTATATATATATATATATATATATATATATATATATATATATATATATATATATATATATATATATATATATATATATGTATATCGCTTTATTTCGAGCTGTAGTAGCTACCGTATAGTGCACTCTAGTCTGTGGTCATCATTTTTAGAACACCAGATATATATATATACATCATATTTGCCTGCTAATCTGACACTCTTATGCATTTTCATTTTTCCTCTGTATGTGTACTTAATCTAGGTATATTGCATGCTTCTTTGTTATTAAGCTTTGTTTGTACGGTACTTTTATCTATATTTTTGACATAAACGAGTGATATCTTTAATCTTAATATATTCCAAGTTATGTACGAATGATGTTTAGCGTTTTCACTCTGTCTTAATTTTTATTTGTTTACAATCACATGCAAACTCATAAATATTTAAATTTAATTGAGTAATCAATATTAATGTTATTTTGTATTTTTATTAATGTCTGGTATTTTATATTTCAATATACAGGGGTAGACAAAAAACTAAAGACACTTCATATAGGATACATAAGTTTGACCCTTCACTGTACAAAATGTGTTACGGTTGCCGATCGTTTTTTTGTTTTCAATGTGTCATGTGGACCTTTCTCTTCCGTCAGCAGTAACCAGTTCACCTGTGAGTGTGGTGGTGTGTAAGTGGTGCGGTAAAATGGGCGACCTGCCAGACTTTCAAAGAGGCATGATCGTTTGTGCCCGTCTGGTTGGAACTTCAGTGGCAACAGTGGCGAACATTGTAGGGGTATCGAAAGGCACTGTGTCCAATGTCACGAGGACATACACAATTCACGGGCAAACGACGTCTGCAAAGCAAAACAGTGGTTGAAAGACAATCCTGTCAGATAGGGACCGGAGGGCATTAAAATGGATTGTAGCAGCTAAAAAGAAGACCACTGTAATGAAAATTATGTCTGAACTCAATTTCGGCCTACAGAACCCGGTTTAATCGAAAACAGTGCGACGGGAACTTCATAAAATGAAAATTTATTGCATTGCCACTATCGCCAAACCCCTGGTCACAGTAGTAAATGCGAAGAGGCGTATCCAGTGGTGCAAGGACCACAAGGCATGGACTCATGAGCAGTGAAAACACGTAACGTGGTCCGATGAATCGACCTTCACCTTGTTTCCAACAACCGGTCGTGTTTACGTATGGAGAACACCGTCGCAGGTCTATGATACAGACAGTCTGCTCCCAACTGTAAAGCATGGTGTGGTTCTGTTACAGTATGGGCAGTGATATCGTGGTTTTCTTCAGGTCCCATCATAGCCCTGCATGGAACGATGGATGCGAATGCGTATGAGGCCATTTTGGGGGACCAGGTTTTACCCATGGCCCAAATAATGTTCCCTGATGATGATGGCATCTACCAAGATGATTTGGTACTCTGTGATGCTGCAAAAACGGTCAAGTCATGGTTTGAGGAGCATGACCAAGAGCTATCACACCTTTCCTGGGATCCACAATCACCAGACTGAACATCATTGAGCCATTGTGGTCTGAGTTAGAAAGGCGCGTTCGGTCTCATTACCCTCCACCAGCATCCGTGAAGGAATTGGAGCATGTTTTGGAGGAACAATGATACAAAATTCCACACACCACGATTCAGGATCTGTACACATCCATTCCAAGTCGGATCCAAGCTGTTTTGGACGCAAAAGGAGGCCGCACACCATACTAAGTATGATTTTCATACTTTTGCAAACGTTTTAGATTTTTTTTGTCCAACCTCTGTATTTTAATTTGTTTTACATTGTGGAAAGTTTTCCAATTATGATTATTGATTTTATGGTAATTTCAGTTTTCATGTGGATATTTAGCTAATAACCGATAGTTGGTTCTCGCGGTGAGAACAACTCTTCAATCCACGCTCTTCGGTGAGAACGACACATTTTCTGGAGATCTTCTCAGGTTCTGTTGCATTCTGTGGGGCTCGATTCATTGCTACAGCATGATGGTAGATTGTTGTATTACGTATTTAGTTTGGTAGATATACTACCTCAGTGTTTGAGAGTTCTTGAAGCTTGACAGATGAGTTTTATTTGTATATTATTTCTGTTTATTTAACCCTTTTCAGGAAATTAAGCACGCACAACGTCTTTAGTAAACACACTCTTGCACAACTACAACACGCAAAGATGTCATCAACTACAATAACAAAACCGTGTCGTCGTTGTCTGTTGGGTGCCCAGATCGAGCTCGCTGACACAACAAACAAAAACGCTGCATTCACATGTGTAGCAATGGGACACATTCTCTCGTAATCGGCTCTCCGCACCTATTTCGTCCTTCGGATTCAATGTCTAACATGCAAATTGCAACCAGGCCAACGAAATTAAACTAAACTCAGTGAAATTATTTTTGGCAATTGACAGACGTCATCGTGTGGCCTACTAGTGATCCTTACTTCCTTGTATACGGGACATTTTCATCCCATTCGTTTTATGAATATTATATCGTTCCACAGAATATTCAGCACATTCTTGTATACACGACTCCAAAAGTGCATTACAACCTGCAATTCACCTTTTCCTGGAATAGCAGGCAACACCAAAAGCTCGGCGGTTGGGTTGGTTGCGAATTCGAAAGGCGTTGGACAAAACCAAAATTTTGTAACAAATATATCAGTGTGGCAAACTGCAAATAAAAGAATAAAACAAATTGTTAAGAATGGCAATTCTATTATCGTCACAGAGTTGGATGATATCAAAAGTTACAAAACGATCTTACTTAAGCAGTCCAAACAATGATGAATGGCAAGAAACAGATATCACAGAAAAGCATTTCTCTCCTTCCCCTCAACAAAGAATCTCATAAAAAGAAAAAAAGTTACATAATGTAAAGGTTTAATATAAAAGCACCACCCAAAATTTTGAAACTTGACACCCGAAAGGCAAGAACATCTGAACCGAAATGAATGAAATTGTGCACAGATATTGCAGACAAAAAATGAGGGAATACGGGCTTCGTATTTTCCTGGAAAAAAACGGTTGGGTGGGGCACGGACCCCTCCAAACATTTGATCACGAAATATCAAAAATGCTAGTAATAGTACGTTAGATATGTGTAAAGGAGATAAAAAATTGCAGTGAAACTTCGTGTAAAGACAATACGCAAAAAATTAAGAAATACGGCTTTTTCATTTTTTGCGGAAAAACGGTTTTGGGGGCGAAAGCTCCCATCCAAAATTTTGAAAGTTGACGCGCGAAAGGCAAAAAGAAGTGAACCGAAGTGTGTGAAATTGCGCACAGATATTGTAGACATAAAATGAGGGAATGAGGGTTTCGTATTTTCCTGGAAAAAAGGGTTGGGTGGGGCACGGACCTCTCCAAACCTTTGATCACTAAATATCAAAAGTGCTAGTAAGATGTGTGTAAAGGACATGATGAATTGGAACAGAGCATTGTGCAGGGACAATCCGCATAATATAAACGAAAACGGGTTTTGTGTGTTTGCGGAAAAACGGTTTTGGGGGGCAAAAGCACCCACCCAAAATCTTGAAATTTGACACCCAAAAGACAAGAAGAAGTGAACCGAGTAAAGGAAATTGTACACAGATATTGGAGACGTAAAATGAAGATACGAGTTTTGTATTTTCCTGGGGAAAACGGTTCGATGGGGTATGGACCCCTCCAGATATTGGATCACGAAAAATCAAAATTGCTAATAATAGTATGTCAAATATGTGTAAACGACATGAAGGATTGCAACAAACCTTTTTGTATGGACAATACGGAATAAATCAATACGGTTTTTTATTTTGTGCGGAAAAACGGTTTTAGGGGGCAAAAGATCCCACCCCAAAGTTTCGAAAGTTGACGACCGAAAGGTTAAAAGAAGTGAACCCAAGGGAATGAAGTTTTGTACAGAGATTCTAGACATTAAATGAGGGAATAAGGGTTCCGTATTTTCCTGGAAAAAACGGCTACGTGAGCAGAACCCCTCCAAACTTTTGATCGCGAAATCTCAAAAGAGCTAGTAACAGTACATCAGATGTGTGTAAGGGACATTAATAATTGCAACGAAATTTCGTGTATGGCCAATATTCAAAAAATAAATGAATATGTGTTTTTTATGTTCTACGGAAAAACGGTTTAAGGGGCAAAAGCTCCCACCCAAAATTTTGAAAATTGACGCCCGAATGGTAACAAGTGAACCGAAGTGAATAAACTTGTGCACAGAGATTGCAGACGTAAAAAGAGGATACGGGTTGCATATTTTCCTGGAGAAAACGATTAGGTGTGGCACTGACCCTTCTAAGCCTTTGATCACGAAAAATCAAAAGTGCTAGTAACAGTATGTCAGATGTGTGATAAGGACATGAAGAATTGCAACGATACTTTTTGTGTGGACAATACGCAAACACTAAACGAATACTTTTTATTTATTTTCTGCGGAAAACGGTTTAAGGGGTCAAAACCTCCCACCCAAAATTTTGAAATTTGACATCCGAAAGGCAAAAGGAGCTGAAGCGAAGTGAATGAAATTTTGCACAGATATTGTAGACATAAAATGAGGGTATACGGGTTTCGTATTTTCCCAGAAAAAACGGTCGGGTTTGGCACGGACCCCTCCAACCCTTTGGTCACGAAATACCAAAAGTGCTAGTAACAGTATGTCAGATGTGTTTAAAGGACATGAAGAATTGCAACGAAACTTTGTGTATGAACAATAGGAAAAAATAGGCGAATACGGTTTTTTATTTTCGGGATAAACGGTGTTTGTGGGCGAAAGCGCCCATTCAAAATTTTGGAATTTGACTCCGAAAGACAAGAAGAAGTGGAACGAAGTGAATGAAATGTTCACAAATATTGTACAGGTAAGATGATGGAATACGTGTTTTGTGGTTTCCTGATAGAAAAAATAATGTTTAGTGAACCGAGGCGTTGAGTAGCGGGAGGAGTGGACCAAAGCGAATGAAATTGTATGTAGATATTGGATGTGTAAAATATGGCCTTCCGTGTTTCACCAATGTCGTCTCTCCATTTGATTTCTACAAATTTGGCAGATCAGCTACAAGCACAAACACTATAGCGTATTGTGTAGTATTTTAGGAGGCGCCTTTAACCTTTAAAATGTTTTTGCGCATAAACAAAACACGTGTCGATTTATTTCCAGTTTGCTGTTGATCTGTCAAATTTGAAGCAAAACGGATAGGGACTCTTGAGAAACACGAAATGACTTGTTCTACGTAGGTTCTATATAATATCTACACACAATTTGATTTGTTTCGGTCCACTCTCCGCAACCGTTTCTTCGCAAAAATTAAAACAGGTTTCATTTATTGTTTTGCAAATTGTCCCTATACGAAATTTCGTTGCAATTCTCCATATTGGTTAGGAACTTCTGACGTATGCTTATTTGCACTTTTGATATTTTGGAATCAGATTTAGGAGGTCCGTGCCTTACTTAACCGTTTTTTTTTCAGGAAAATACGAAACTCAATTATCTCATTTTATGTCTACAATATCTGTGCACGATGTCATTCAATTCGGTACACTTCTTGCCTTTTGCGCCTGAAATTTCAAAATTTTAAGTTTCGGCTTTTGCCCCCTGAAACCGTTTTTCCGCAGAAAATAAAAAAAAAGTATTCGTTTATGTTATGCGCATTGTCCCTACACAATGTGTCGTTCCAATTCTTCATGTCCTTCAAGCATTTCTGACATACTGTTATTAGCACTTTTGATATTTCACAAAGTTTTGGAGGGCTCTGTGTCCCACCTAAACGGTTTTCTTTTTTCAGGACAATAAGAAACCAGTATTCCCTCATTTTATGTCTACGATATCTGTGCACAACTTCATTCACTTCAGTTCACTTCGTCCGGCCTTTCGGGCCTAAACTTTAAAAATTTTGGGTGTGGTCCCCTAAAACCGTTTTTCCGCAGAAAATAAAAAATCCGTATTCCTGTATTTTTTGCGTGTTGTTCATACACAAAGTTTCGTTGCAATTCTTCATGTCCTTTACACACATCTGACATACTGTTACTAGCACTTTTGATATTTAGTGATGAAAGTTTTGGAGGAGTCCGTGCCCCGCGTAACCGTTTTTTCCAGGAAAATACGAAATACTTATTCCTCATTTTTTATGTCTGCAATATGTGTGTAAAATTTCGTTTGCTTCGGTTCACTTCTTCTTGCCTTTCGGGCGTCAACTTTCAAACTTTTGCGTGGGGGTTTTTGTCCCCGTAAAACCGTTTTTCCGCAGTAAATAAGAAACACGTATTGGATTATTTTATGTGTAGTATCTACCTGCCAAATTTTATCAAAATCGGAGTGTTACACTTCGGAAGTGTTACTTGTTAGTAACTAATATTTCTTTAACACGTTCGCTGCCTAATGGCACATATATGTGCCAAGTAGCTTTTTTCATAGATCGTCATTAAACAACAAAAACCTTGGCATTGTGCCAGCCATCATGTACAGGACTGTCACCAGAAACCAATTTTTTAAAAAATTACATCTGTTTTATCAGAGAGATCAGTTCTTTTTGTGAGATTCAAACTTATATGATTTTTCAAATACTTATGGCACTTTTCTCGATGGCACATATATGTACCGCTTGGTGTATAGGAATAAATTCAGCAAATGTGGCTAATATAGAATACCAACGCCACAGAAAATTTTTTTATTCTTCAAAATTGGAAGGATATTTCAAGGAAATTACACATTATAAAATACAATTACCTCGCATTGAAAATATATATGGGGAAGTAATAAACATGAAATATGTGGACGAGTAATGAACATAAAATATTACCATCACATTATTCAGTACCCAAAAATTTACTATATTTGGTACTGACTGCAGATTTACTGGGTTGATTAGATCATATGAGAAACGTAGTCTCTTCTTACTGTCTGCAGTTATTCGTTCCATACGTTGAAACACTCAGGCACATAAAGTCAAAGCTTTTGCCGCTATCCTCTCAAATATGACACACAAAGATGTTGTGTGCATCTAACCTAACCTATCCTAAAAGAAATACTATGTTGCGTTATATTAGATCATATGAAAACCAATGTTTATACTTACTTTGTGCAGTTATTCGTGCCATACGTTGAAACACTCAGGCACATAAAGTCCAAAGCTTTTTCCGCTATCCTGACAAATATTACACACAAAAAATGTTGTCTTCCTCTTCTTATGTCTGGTACGGCAAATGTAGCACCTTACTCTCTTTTTCAGCTTCACAGGAAGATGCTTGACTAAGGAGCATGTGAAATTCGTAGCACGAGGGGTAGGCTGCACCTGTATGAAGCTTTCTATTATCATGTCTCTATATTGGAGATACGTAATCTTGGAATCTGGAAATAGCTTTGAAAAAAGGTACATGCTATTCCACAGACAGGCATCCATGAGGGAGAAAACGACTTTGATATATGAGATTTTCTTGGAGTAGAGCCTGTCTCATTTTGTCACTTCTGTCAATACCACTCATTGACTTATTATAAGCAATAACCATGCTAGGTTTGGATGCAACATTTCCCTTACTATTTGTCACAACTGTGAATTCGGGACCAGGTGCTGTCGATATAATCAGAACTTTTCTCTTGTCCCTCCATTTCATCGCAGTGACGTCTTTTTGGGCGACTAATGTACTCGCCTTTCTGTAATTTGGTTTTTATGACTTCTTCAGGATTGCCTTATCTGTTTTGCTGAAGAGTCTCACACATGTTTGTTTGGTTATCGAACAATCTTCAGCCAGGGAAACACTATTGTAGAAATTATCTAAAAATAACGTGTGGCCTTTCCCAATATATTGCTCCATAAGCTTCATTACAACGGCATACGTGTGGCCTTTTTCTGGATTTACGATTCTCTTTGCCTGCATATACCAGAATGTTCAAGATAAATCCATCAGGAGTGGAACGTTCGTATAATTTAATGCCATACTTATGTGACTTATTTTTAATATACTGCTTAAAAGACCACAGAATCATCTGGTCTTCCTTGCCACAGAATCATGGCATCATCAAGAGAAATACTTTTGCCAGGACTGAAAGCTTTCGAGAAATTATTCAAAATATGATTCAGCACCTTATCGATTTTGTGAAGTCTATGTAGAGTTGAATCAGTATCTGCATCATAAAAACAAAGACAGAGCAAAATAGCTGGAAAACGGTTTCTGGACATTGTTTCCCCAAAATTCGGATGCCCATACAATGGTGACGGAGACCAGAAATGCTGAATATATGGGAAATGCAAATTGCCAGAAAACGGTTTCTGGACATTGTTTCCCCCAAAATCGGATGCCCATACAATGGTGACGGAGACCAGAAATGCTGAATACATGGGAAATGCAAATTGCCAATTAACATGCAAAGGCCCAAAAACTTTTTTTAGCTCTTCTAAAGTTACAGGTTCCCAGTTTCTCATTCTTGAATGTGGTGATACAGGATTTCCTCGAACAACTTGAAAACGTTTGTTTATCCATCCGCAAATGTTGTTCATAAGGTCGTCATCAAAAATATAACTGAATATTTCTATTGGGTCTGTAGACTCAATATGTACTTCTTCGTGGCCAACTAAATCATGTAGCTTTGGAATATTATTAGTATTTTACACTGGTTCTGTAATCCTGATAGTTGTCATGAATACTGTTTACAACAAAACTGACATTAGGACCACTAAAATCTAAATCTTTTTCTTCATTACTGTCCTGAATAAATTCAATATCAGAATTTGCAAGTAACGGACTGTTTTTGTCTATAGCCAGAGAAAATTTGAGTCCTTGTTCATAGCAGGGATCATTATATTCAGTTACGTCACTATCAGAATTATCATTTGAGTCACAAGGAGGATCATACACACTTCCGTCTGACCTAAAGCGAGCAAGGCTAATGTCTGAATCATCTGCTAATTCAAGATCAATTTGGCTGTCAGGTATTACTAACGACAATCGTTGTCGCTTAGGCCTAGATTCCATTCTAATTCACTATTATTATAATATTTCATACACTGTACATGAGATTAACTACAATAGCAGTCACTTCGAAAGTATTTTACGTTAGTATCAGAACACCAGCCAAATGAACACTGATTCCACTCTTTAAAAAGGTAAACAACAGTGGTATCAAGTAACATTGTTTTCTACTAGATGAATTAACATACTCAAAAACCTAGCGGTACACATTTGTGCCACACATCCCAATAGACCGCTTGCAGTGTTTCAGACATTTCACATATACCGTACAGAAGTAAATCGACAAAGAAATCAGTAAGGTCGCTGGCACATATATGTGCCGCCGGTCTATTTCAATGTAACTGAACGGCACACATATGTGCCACTGGCATCTGGTGAAATACATATGTGCCAGCAGGAGTTTTTTTAATCATAATATTTTGTAATGTGGCAGCGAAAGTGTTAAAATTTTATGAACAAATAGTGGGAATTAAAGATGATATAAACGAAACATTGAGATGAATTGTAACTTTCGGCTCCTACCAACATTGAAAGAAATAACAGCACAGGTATTTGAATTCAAGTTCAACATGAAATTTGAAACTGAGATTTCACTATATTTCTGTCATCATTTTAATGCACAGTGCGAAGTTCTTAAATGGTAATTAAGTTAGGATTTTACATCCAAATTTAGCTGCAACATAATTCTTGTTAGAAAACCCGAATCGGCAATGCGAATTTAAGATTAGCCGATACTTTAGATAGAATGGAAAAAAGGTGAAGAGTGTAACCTAAGTGTGTGGCCAAGTGAATTGCGAGGCGATTTAATAAATTACATGTCTTCTACTCGGTAGAGTCCACCTCAACCGTTTAATTTTGTTTTAAAACAAAAAAATTTTATCATGAGTTACATTAGCACACACTACATGAGTGACAATTTATATTATGATAGAATTAACAGAAAAGTGCAGACATTCGATAATTATTAAGTAGTAAGATTTCAATACATTCAGTGCTTGATCGTGCCGTGTGTGAAGTTATGAAATATGAATTGGTTTCAACAGGTGCGGATCCAAGGGGAAGGTTATAGGTGCTATAGCCCCCCTTGACACTCAGCTATACACTAGATAAAATGGGTTTCAATCCTACTTTATTTGCACTGGATAAAGTTGGAAACTATGGTTTAGTCCATCCTTTGATCATATCCTGGTTCTGCGACTGGATTTCAATATTATGAGGATCAAGGATAGTAATGTGTGATCAGAACTTCCTGTTCTAGAAACCTCAAGTTCATACGCGATAAAACAGTATTTCTGCATTACGTACCTTTTTAAACTATTTTCATTATTTGTATTTATCTTCAGACAAACCCTCCTCGAAAAGTTTGCTTTATTGGATACTGTATTACTGACGATGCTTCCATTATCAAATAGTGTATGTAGTTTTATATAACATAGAATTGCATACGCCAAACAGTTGAAAACTTTCTCATTGTTTTAACTTTTCTTGAGTTGATTTTGAGCTTAAGGTCCCTTTCAGCAGCGAAGCTATATGAGACGTGTACCTACTAATTAACGTCAAATCCGAACCACATAAAGTCCCACCGGGAATCGAACCTAATCTTCATGCTTTGACTTTACTTGAATTTAGACTCGAACTCTCTCAAGCGGATTTAAGAGGGAGCACTTGCTACCCCTGAGTTTTTCAATGAATGTATTTTTAGTAATTATATTAATTTTACTTTTGAAAAGGTGTAAGCATTTCTCTTTTTTTTTTTAAAAAAATCATTGAATTATACGTAGTCAGTGTTGAAGATCGGTTTGGTTTTTATACATGCAATAGTAACTTCCATGGTCACCTCTCTTCTACCTCTAGAAACAGAAATATTGGTTTTAATAACTGCCAAATTACGATTGTTATCAATAAAGAGAAGCTGTTCTACTCTGGTATCGATTTCCTGCTAAGCAGGGGTAAAAGTGAATTTGGAAAGGTAGGGGGACGCTATTTAGCGGCATGATGTCACGCTGTCCCCCATGCCTATCTTTGCCCATTGTAATTTCTTAGGAACTGGAGGACACTTTTTGGAGGTGGAGGACGGGGTCTCCCGTGTTCCCACACAGTTTTGCCCCTACTGCTAAGTATGAATTGCTGTGAGGACTAATGAAATATTATGTGATAACAATAATAATAATAATACCGATACTACTACTACTACTACTACTACTAATAATAATAATAATAATAATAATAATAAACGATCTGAATGAGAGAAATTTTTCAACTTTCTATTAAAATTCCTTTGGGCTTCCGTGATTCTGGATATATTGTTTTTATAAGGAACAAAGAGGCTTCAAACAACAATTTGGCAAATATGATTTGTATAAAAGATAAAGCCTTATCAGTTGTTTTACAAAGAACTAAGCAACTGACAACTGACCTTCTGTCTGTTTTTACAGACAATGTTACACAATGTTACAAGGTACAGAAGCCATGCCTGCGGGCAGCTTGCTTTTTTGCCTGAGGGCAGCTTCAGTATTAAAATTAAGACTTTCATTCTGTCAATATATTGTGTAGCTCACACAGGTTCTTTGGAACAGGTTAATCAAACCACGTTGTTGTAGACAGTGGCGTGGAAAGATGGCAACCTTTGCCCGTGCTGAGTTTTACAAGAAAGGTTTTGTTCATCGGGTAGGAAGCAAAGTCCATCGTACATTGTAATCCCTTCCCCTCTTTTGCACACTGTGTGAAATTTAACTTGTATACTGTAGTGAGTTATAGAAAAGAAAATGGTATTTAAAAAAACGACATTATCAAATAAGATTGACCATTCACGATATATTCAAGATGACAAATATTCATTTCACAGTCGTCGTATTTATTTGTGTGCACTGAAATTCCCATAATGGGCTTTCTTCTTTACTAATATGGGCTCCGAGCTTCTTCGTGGCTAAGTGGTTAGCGTGCGCGCTTTTGGCGTGAGAGACCCAGGTTCAATTCCCGGCGAGAGCTCATGTGGTTCGGATTTCACGATTAATCAGTAGGTCTCGTCTCATAAAGCCTCACTGCTGAAAGGACGTTAAACTCAAAATTACCTCAACTAATATCAGCTCCTTGACTACTCCGAAGATAAGATTTCATTCTTCATAGAGTCGAATATAATCTTTCTAGTGTCACTGAAGTCATAGGAACAGTAAGGTAAAGGAATATTAGCTTATTAACTTCCGAAAACAAATAATGAGTTATCTATTTTGGTTCAGATTTCAATAAGACATCCAGTTCTTGAACACCTTCAATGACGTTTAAAGAATCATTTTTGCTTCGGTGAAGTGACTAAAACACCTTTAACTGTGCTTTTAAAGTATCAAAATGTATGTGCTTTGAATACATTTAGATTAAAATTGTAGATATGTGAACAGATTTTATTACTAATCAGAAACTTAAATATCCTACAGCACAGAGAAAATATAGTCCTCATATCTTCTGATAATGGTGATTAAGACCAAGTCGTAGGCTTCAAAGTATTTTTCACAGTAATATTCTTTCGATGCTGACCATGATCAGTGTCGCATTTTGCCGTATCAAGCGTTTTAGGGATTCTTCTCTGCCGTAATGTAGGACTCAAAGTTAAATCTTCGTCGTTCTCCACAACTTTATCTTAAACTTGAACGAAGTCGTTAAATTTGTACTGGAAGGAATATTTCGTTACTTCTGTTTGTCTATTAATCACTTCAGCTTCAGCACTGATATTACTTTCCTGTCATTGTTTGGAAGAATGTTCTGCCACGGAAAATGAAAAATATATCCTATTACAAACGTACTTGTTATTGTCCTTTTTCATTCTTTTTTTCTCGTACTCGTTCGTTCATGAGATATGCACCAGAATGACGTTAGAAATAATGAGAAGGTATTTCACCAGCAAAGGAGATCTATAATTTTTAGCGTTCTCCATATTTTTTTCAAACAGAAGGTTTTCTAATCAACCTAAGTAAAGTGTAGGAGAGAAGAACAGAAGCTTGTGGAGCAAGCAAGAGCTCTTTTCGACTATACTTGATTCTAAGGTGCCGAAAAATAAGTTTATTTTTATCTCGTTCGTTTATGTATCTGTTCGTTTTTACTCACTCAATAAACATTGAGAAGCAGAGAAGCAACAAAGCGAAAACGAAACAATACTGTCAATGCTCCTGTTATACTCTAACTTATTTGACAGAATGTTGTCGCTTCAAGTTTGCATGGTAGTTGAAAGCGGAAGGAAAAAGGAAAAGCCTGAGGATCATGGACGAAAAACAAAAGCAACACACCCAGTCTTTGGAGATAGAACGTTATTTTTAATATTACATCGTTGTCAATAATTTTCAGTTGTCCACGGAAAAACTCTAGCGCGGTTACATTATTTCTATTATCATTTTTAATACGTCGTGAATTTTTAAATTAATATTTCCCTAAATATTGATCGGCCTATAGCCCAAGCAGTGGGAATCCAAAGATCGCATTTCAGCCATCGCAAATGTCGGCTTCAACGTCGCACAAGCAGTGAGGAGTGTTGGATTTCCATAAGGAGTGATCAACGGTGGGTAAAGCGATATCGGGAAACTGGAGAATCTGCTAGACATTCAGGTATGGGATAAAATGTGTAGCACCACAAAAACAAGATAATCGGCTTATTTCTGTTGCATAGCAGAGACCGCATACGACCTCCCGGCTACTCAGACAGATAGAGGTAGCGAATTTCAATGCTTCACGATCTATTGCTAGAAAACGGCTTAGGACAGCGGGACTTCATGCTTGTAATGCTCCAAGAAAGAAGTCCTCTCAGAGGGTAATATTCGACTACATCTTGAATTTGCAGGGACGAATAGGCATCGGAATTGAAACGATGTTATCTTCATAGATGAATGAGTTTGTGTCCCTGAAAGTACATGACCAGTTGTCGTGTGTAGACCAAAAGGAACCAGGCATGACATTATGTCCACCACACACGGCATTGTGGGCGTGTTTCCGTGTTATCCTGGGGTTTCTTGATATCAAAGGGGTTAGGAGTACTTCATCAGGTAGAGGGACGTCTAACGGGTGGACAGTACGTGCACATTCTTCGAAATGTCAAGCTGCCATTCACCCGTTCATATGTCTCGGCTAGTTCAGATTTGGTTGACGCAGCAGGGCGATCTGGATGTTCTGGATTGGTTCCCACGTGGTACCGACATGACCCGATCGAAAACGTGTGTGCGAAACTTAAAAAAATATGAAGGAACACTGACCTAATTCGTCACCCTCCACGGAAACAGAATTGGGGAATTTAATTCCGAATTCATTTATTTTTTGCTAATTGTCCGTATATAAAGTTATGATAGAATTTTTTATGGCCCTTACACACATCTGACATACTGTTACTAGCACTTTGGTATTTCGTGATCAAATGTTTGGAGGGGTCCGTGCCCCACCCAACCGTCTTTTCCAGGAAAATACAAAACCCATATTTCCTCATATTATGTCTACAATATCTGTGCACAACTTCATTCACTACAATTAACTTCTTCTTGCCTTTCGGGCGTCAACTTTCAAAAATTTGGATGGGAGCTTTTCCAGCTAAAACCGTTTTCCCGCAGAAAATAAAAACTAATATTCAATTATTTTTTGCGTGTTGTCCACACGCAAAGTTTCGTTGCAATTCTTCATGTCCTTTACACACATCTGACATACTGCTACTTGCACTTTTGATATTTCATGATCAGAGGTTTGGAGAAGTCCGTGGCGCACACAACCGTTTTTTCCAGGAAAATAAGAAAACCGTAACCCTCATTTTATGTCTACATTATCTGTGCACAATTACATTCACTTCGGTTCACTTCTTTCTCTGTTTCGGGCGTCAACTTTCAAAATTTTGTGTGGGAGCTTTTGCCCCCAAAACCGGTTTTCCGCAGAAAATAAAAACCAGTATTCATTTTTGCGTATTGTTCATACACAAATTTGTTTCAATTTTTCATGTACTCTACACACATCTAACATACAGTAATATTACTAGCACATGATTTTTCGTGATCAAACGTTTAAAGGGTTCTGTGTGTCGCCCAACAGTATTTTTCAGGAAAATACGAAATCCGTATTCCCTCACTTTATGACTACAATATCGATGCACAATTTCATTGGATGGGACTTTTTGCCCCCAAAACCGTTGTTCCGCAGAAAATAGAAAACCCGTGTTCGTTTATTTTTTGCGTATTGTCCATACAGAAAGTTATGTTGCATTTTTTCATGTTCTTTACACACAACAGACATACTGTTACTAGAACTTTTGATATTTCGTGGTGAAAGGTTTAGAGGGGACTGTGCACCACCCAACAGTTTTTCCCAGGAAAATACGAAACACGTATTCCCTCATTTTATGTCTACAATATCTGTGCACATTTTCATTCACTTCGTTTCACTTACTCTTGCCTTTGGGGCGTCAAATTTCGAAATTTTCGTTGGGAGCTTTTGCCTCCTAAAACCGTTTCTCCGTAGAACATTAAACCTTGTTCGTTTATTTTTCGCGTATTGTCCATACAGAGACTTTCGTTTGAATTCTTCATGTCCTTTACAGACATCTTACATACAGTACTATTACTAGCACGTGTGATATTTCGTGATCAAAGGCTTGCAGGGGTCTTGGCACCACCCAATCGTTTTTCCGTGGAGAATATGAAACCCATATTCCCTCATTTTACGTTTACTATATCCCTGCAGACTTTTATTCACTTCGGTTCACTTTTTGCATTTCGGGCGTGAAATTACAAAATTTTGGGTGGTAGCGATTGCCCCTTAAAACCGTTTCTCCGCGGAACATAAAAAACCCGTATTCATTAGTTTTTTCCGCATTGTCCATACACAAAGTGTTGCAATTCCTCATGTCTTTACATCCTTACGTCTATAATATATTTGTAAAATTTCATTCATTTCGTTTCACTTCCTTGGTCTTCCCGGCGTGAAATTTCGAAATTTTGTGCAGGGCTTTTGCATCCTAAAACCGTTTTCCGCAGAACATAGAAAACTCGTATTGGTTTATTTTTTTGCGTATTCTCCGTATACAAAGTTTCGTTTCCATTCTTCATGCACTTTACACATATCTAACATATTGTTACTAGCACTTTTGATATTTCGTGATCAAATGTTTGGAGGGTACGTGGCCCACGCAACATTTTCTTCTAGGAAAATACGGAACCCTCATTTTATGTCTCCAATATCTGTGCACAATTTCATTCACTTTGATTCACTTCTTTTTTCCTTTCGGGCGTCAACTTACAAAATTTTGGATAGGAGTTTTTCCTCCCAAAACCGTTGTTCCGCAGAAAATAGAAAACCCGCATTCGTTTATTTCTTGCGTGTTGTCCATACAGAAAGTTATGTTGCAATTTTTCATGTCCTTTAGACACATGTGACGTACTGTTACTAGCACTTTTGATATTTCGTGATCAAAGGTTTGGAGGGTCCTTGCACCACCCAACCATTTTTCCACATAATTGGAAACCCGTGTTTCCTCATTTTATGTCTACAATATCTGTGCACATTTTCATTCACTTCGTTTCACTTCTTCTTGCATTCCGGGCGCCAACTTTTCAAATTTTGGGTGGAGGCTTGTATCCCCGTAGAGCATAAAAAACACGTATTCGTTTACTTTTTTACATTTTGTCCATACACAAAGTTATGTTGCAATTATTCAGGTCCTTTAGATACATCTTACATACAGTACTATTAGTAGCAGTTATGATATTTCGTGATCAAAGGTTTACAGGCGTCTTTGCATTACTCAACCGTTTTTCCCATTAAAAATATGAAATCCGTATTCCCTCATTTTACTTGTACTATATCGCCGCAGAATTTCATTCACTTCAGTTCACTTCTTTTTGCCTTTCGGGCGTCAAATCGAAAAAATTTGGGTGGGAGTGTTTGCCCCCTAAAACCATTTCTCCGCGGAACATGAAAAACACGTATTCATTTGTTTTTTGCGTATTGTCCACACAAGAAGTTTTGTTGCAATTCTTCATGTTCTTTATATCCATTTGAAATACTGTTACTAGCACTTTTGATATTTCGTGATGAAAGGTTTATGGTGTACTGTGCACCACCCAACCGTTTTTCCCAGGAAAATACGAAACCCGTATTCCCTCACTTAGAATATGTCTACAATATCTGTGCATAGTTTTCATTCACTTCGTTTCACTTCTTCTTGCCTTTCGGGCGTCAAATTTCGAAATTTTCGGTGTGAGGTTTTGCCTTCTAAAACCATTTCTCCACAGAACGTAAAAAAAAGCGTATTGGTGAATTTTTCGCGTGTTGCGCATACAGAGATTTTCATTTGAATTTTTCATGTCCTTTACACATATCTGACATACTGTTACTAGCGCATTGGTATTACGTGATCAAATGTTTGGAGTTATGCGTGCTCCACCCAACTGTTTTTTCCAGGAAAATACGAAACCCGTATTCCCTTATTTTCTGTATACAATATATGTACAATTTCATTCACTTTGGTTCACTTCTTCTTGCCTTTCGGGCATCAAATTTCAAAATTTTGATTGGGAGATTTTGCCCCAAAACTGTTTTTTCGCAGAAAATAAAAGCCAGTATTCATTTTTCGCGTATTGTCCATACACAAAGTGTCGTTGCAATTCTTCGTGTCCTTTACACACATCTGACATACAGTACTAGTACTAGCACGTTTGATATTTCGTGATCAAAGGTTAGAGGGTTCTTTGCACCACCCAAACGTCTTCCCCAGGAAAATACGAAACCCGTATTTCCTCACATTATGTCTACATTATCGATGCACAATTTAATTCACTTCGGTTCACTTCTTTCTTCCTTTCGGGGTCAAATTGCAAAATTTTGTGTGGGAGCGTTTGCCCCTCCTAAAATCGTTTCTCCGCGGAATATAAAAAGCATTATTAATTAGTTTTTTGCGTATTGTCTATACACAAAGTTATGTTGCTATTTTTCATACACTTTACACACAACTGACATACGGTTACTAGTACTTTTGATATTTCGTGATGAAAGGTTTAGAGGGGACTGTGCACAACCCAAGCGTTTTTCTCCGGAAAATACGAAACCAGTATTCCCTTATTTTATGTCGACAATATCTGTGCAAAATTTTTAATCACTTCGTTTCACTTCTTCTTGCCTCTCGGGCGTCAAATTTCAATTTTTTGTGGGAGCTGTTGCCCGCTAAAACAGTTATTCTGCAGAAAATAAAGCCCAGTATTCTTTTATTTTTTGCGTATTCTCCATACACAAAGTTATGTTGCACTTCTTCATGTCCTTTACACATATCTGACATAGTGTTGCTAGCACATTTGATATTTCGTGATCAAATGTTTGGAGGGATCCTTCCTCACCCAACCGTTTTTTCCTTGAAAATACGAAACCCATATTCCCTTATTTTATGTATACAATATTTGTGTACAATTTCATTGATTTCGGTTCACTTCTTGACTTTCGGGCGTCAACTTTCAAAATTTTGCTTGGAAGCTATTGCCTCCAAAACCGTTTTTCCGCAGAAAATAAAAGCCGGTATTCATTTTTTGCGTATTGTACATACACAAATTTATGTTGCAATTTATTATGTTCTTTACACACATTTGACATACAGTACTATTACTAGCACATTTGATATTTCATGATAAAAGGTTAGAGGTTTCTGTGCACCACCCGAACGTCTTCTCCAGGCAAAGAAGAAACCCGTATTCCCTAACTTTACGTCTATAATATATTTGTAAAATTTCATTCACTTCGTTTCACTTCCTTTGGCCTTTCCGGCGCCAAATTTCGAAATTTTTTGTGGGGTCTTTCGCCCCCCTAGAACAGTTTTTCCGCAGAACATAAAAAACCCGTATTTGTTTATTTTTTGTGAATTTTCCATACACAAAGTTTTGTTTCAATTCTTCATGACCTTTACACACATCTGACATACTGTTACTAGCACTTTTGATATTTCGTGATCAAATGTTTGGAGGGGTACGTGGCCCACGCAACATTTTCTTCTAGGAAATTAGGAAACCCGGAACCCTCATTTTAGGTCTACAACAATTGTGCACAATTTCATTCACTTCGGTTCACTTCTTGTTGCTTTTCGGGCGTTAAGTTTCAAAATTTTGGGTGGGAGCTTTTGCCCCCAAAACCGTTTCTCCGCAGAAAATAAAAGCCGGTATTCATTTTTTCGGTATTGTCCATACACAAATTTATATTGTAATTTTTCATATCCTTCACACACATCTGACATACAGTACTATTACTAGCACGTTTAATATTTCGTGATCAAAGTTTAGAGGGTTCTGTACACCACCAAAACGTTTTCCCCAGGAAAATACGAAACCCGTATTCCGTCACTTTATGTCTAATATCGATGCACAATTTCATTTACTTCGGTTCACTTGTTTTTTCCTTTCGTTCATCAACTTTCGAAATTTTGGATAGTAGCTTTTCCCCCACCAAAACCGTTGTTCCGCAGATAGTAGGAAACCGGTGTTCATTTATTTCTTGCGTGTGTCCATACAGATAGTTATGTTGCAGTTTTTCATGTCCTTTACACACCTCTGACGTACTGTAACTAGCGCTTTTGATATTTCTTGATCAAATGTTTGGAGGGGTCCTTGCCTAAACCAACCTTTTTCCGCAAAATACATAATCCGTATTCCCTCGTTTTATGTCTATAATATCTTTGCATATTTTCATTCACTTCGTTTCACTTCTTCTTGCCTTTCGGGCGTCAAATATCAAAATTTCGGTGGGAGTTTCCGCCCCTAAAACAGTTCTGCAGAAAATAAAAAACAGTACTCTTTTATTTCTTGCGTATTGATCATACACAAATTTTGGTTGCAATTCTTCATGTTCTCTACTCATATCTTCCATACTATTACTAGCACTTGAGTTTTCGTGATTATAGGTTTGGGTGGTTCTGTGCCCCACCCAACCGTTTTTTCTAGGAAAATACTAAACTCATATTCTCTCGTTTTACGTGTGCAATATCTGTGCACGATTTAATTCACTTCGGTTCAGATGTTTTTGCCTTTTGGGTGTCAACTTTTAAAATTTTGGGTGGTGCTTTTATATTTAACCTTAACATTACGTAACTTTTTTCTTTTTATGAGATTCCTTTTGGGGGAAGGAGAGAAATGCTTTTTCTAGTTAAATACGAAACCTGTATCCTCATTTTACGTCTACAATATCCGTGAACAATCTCAGTCACTTTGGTTCACTTCTTCTCGCCTTTCGAGCGTGAACTTTCAAAATTTTAGGTGGGGGCTTTTGCCCTCTAAAACAGTTTTTCCACAGAACATAAAAAAATGTATTAGTTTATTTTTTGCGTATTGTCCATACTCAAAATTATGTTGGAATTCTTCATGTCCCTTACACGCATCTGACATACTGTTATTAGAACTTTCGATATTTCGTGATCAAAGGTCTGGAGGAGTCCGTGCCCCACCCAACCGTTTTTTCGAGGAAAATACAAAACCCGTATTCCCTCATTTTACGTCTACATTATCTGTGTGCAGAATTTCATTCACTTCGGTTCACCTCCTTTGGCCTTGCGGGTATCAACTTTCAGCATTTTGGGTGGGGACTTTTATCCTGTAAAACTATTTTTGAACAGAAAATAAAAAGAGGTGTTCGTTTATTTTTTGCGTATGTCCATACACAAAGTGTCGTTGCAATTCTTCGTGTCCTTTACACACATCTGACATTCTGTTACTTGCACTTTTGATACTGCATGATCAAATGTTTGGAGGGTTCTGTGCCCCTACCAACCGTTTTTTCTAGGGAAATACTAAACCCATATTCTCTCGTTTTACGTGTGCAATATCTGTACACAATTTCATTCACTTCGGTTCAGATGTTCTTGCCTTTCGGGTGTCAAGTTTCAAAATTTTGGGTGGTGCTTTTATGTTTAACCTTTACATTATGTAACTTTTTTATTTTTATGAGATTCTTTTTGGGGGGAAGAAGAGAAATGCTTTTCTGTGATATCTGTTTCTCGCCATTCATCTTGTTTGAACTGCCTAAGTAAGATCATTTTGTAACTATTGATATCACCGAACTCCGTCACGATAATAGAATTGTCATTCTGAACAATTTGCTTTATTCGCTTATTTACAGTTTGCCACACTGATATATTTGTTAGAAAATTGAGGTTTTGTGCAACGCCTTTCGAATTCGCAACCAGCCCAACCGCCGAACCTTTTTGGTTGCCTACTATTGCAGGAAAAGGAGAATTGCAGGTGGTAATGCACTTTTGGAGTTGTGTATACAATGTCCAGAATACTAAAGATAAGAGAACGTTTAGAGCTACCTAAAAATTTCATTTTAGGGGATTGTGTAGTTTTAAGTGACCATATTCTTACTTTTATTCGTGATATTAAGGTAGGTAACACGTTGTGAGATTTCTTTTAAAATTTTTAATGTTATGTGTTACTATTATTACTTCTTTTAAGTTACTTTCTGGTTATTTATTCTTTAAACGTTTTCACATTACATTAAATTTTGTTTCATTTTGTTTTGTTGTAATGTCTTTCTTGTGATGTATTCATACTTCAACTTCCTTTTTTTTAAAAAAAAACTTTTCAATTGAATTTTTAATGCACAGAATGTGTTGGCGATTGGCCTTATCCTGACGGGAATAAGTAGCTTCGCTGCTTAGTCCCTCATTAAAACCCAGTATTCAAGATCAGAACAATGATGAATGAGTCAAGTCAAGTATGCAATCATTAATGACAAATTTTTGTTGTATAATTGCGTTAGTAGTGCGAGTCCTACTTCGTCATATCCCATATACTTCCCTTATCCAATCTGATATAATAAATGGCTGGGTAGGTTTCATTTCGTAGTCATCATTACATATTTTATTCATAACTACGACATACTATAGAGCGTACTGACAACATCTAATTTCCTTTCTTTCTTTTGTTTTGCATGCGTGAGTACAAACTGATATCGAGTTTTAATGTTAGAACAAAGAATGAAATATGGTAACACTATCAACTATGAAATACGCATTACAACATTAGCATGAAGTAAACCTTATCGTGTATTAAAAGTCTATCCCTAGGCAGCCTCATTAGCTGTTCAGTTTTGTTTGTATCTTGGGACAAGAACTCTTTCAAATGCTTCTGAGACTTTTAAAACAATTTTTGGATGCGACTTCAATCCATGGTTGTAAATACATTAGTCAACCTAATAGGCACTTTCTTGAAAGGTAGGCCACAGTGTGACCTGACAATTAATTAAAAATGAAAATATTGATAGTTATTGAATGCATGTAAAAATAATAATTTGTTTCATAATTAATTTGGTACCTAGTAACTTCATAGCGTTTGTTTCGATTCACGAGGAGATAATTACATTTTCATTATTAACCTTGTAGTTGCAGAACTACTTGTGTGAATGATATCGATTGCCTGCACTGTCCTTGTTTATTGGCCATTGATTTACACAGGAAGTATTCATATTTCTTCTTTGAAATGAACAGAAATTTTAAATCGATTGATCCTACTGTTTTTCTTTTTTTCAAAGGTTTAACCATTATTATCAATGTTTCTATGTTTCCAGTCCATTTCCTTGTCTGTGCCATGAAAACTTCCTTAACGGAATGATAGTAATCTCAACCATAAAATATATTACATCCCTACATTCGTAAGAAAAAAGCCTTGGTGTGTACTGAAAAAAGCCTTGGTGTGTGTACTCATATCTCCAGTCAATCCGATTAGCAGTTCAGTTTTGTTTGTACCTATCCCTACTTTTTAATTCCTATTTTGAGGAATCTAATCAGATGCCTTCCTCCAATCTTAGAAAATAATATTCTTTTGACCGCCTCCTTCCTTCAGGTTAGCTTGATTCTGAAAAAAAAAAATGACAGTTAATCTGCAGCGATTCCTTCCACATCGCTTCCTCTTCGGGCAACACAACGTCGCTTGCAGTCTTTCGCCGTGAGTAATATGTAGAGCCGTCGGTGTGAGAATTATTATATGTGCAACGATATGATCATGTAGCTGACACCCCACCGAAGACATCTGGATAAGCCAAAGAACGCGTGAGGCCACTGTAGTCCGTGTGGTCGCCATCTGAGATAAAGCCTCGGAAAAATGTATTACAACAGAACGCTATCTAAATCTGCTGAAACGAAGAGATTGTAGATGTTAGATAAGTACACCACCTATAAATAGATAATACTAGCCAACAGTGAAAATGTAACTGCAATGAAATAAATGTTTTTTAACTATATCGACCACGCTGATAACGAAAACGACAATGAAAATCTGGAATTAGCTCTCGTTTCCAAGCTAAAGGGGGAGGTGAAATTAATTATAATTATTATATTTTATTAGCATTCATTGTCAATCCCTTCCCACATAGGCCGCTGATGGTAGACAGAATGATTGAGTTTCCTGTAGGATAATAGCATTGTGTATTTTTCACTATTTTTAGCCCGGGCTCATAGCAACAAGGGGGAGGGGAAGAGGAACGGAGGAGTAGACCATGTTTCATTTAAGTGTAATTTCAGTCTGTTACAAGCTGTGTTCTGTTACTGAAGAACGTGTTGCTGAAGTGTAGTTAGTGCGTGTAGTCATTTAATTCCTGTGATTCAATATGCCTAGCAAGTGTGTAAATAGTGCTGACAATTTTTGTTACATTTGGGGACAGGCTATGTTGAAATCGCAAAGGAGGCCAATAACGCCATATATTAGGAAGGCGTCCAAACTGTACTTTGACCGTGAAATCGGGGACCAGGACAAACCACGGGCTCCTCATGTATGTTGCATATCTTGTGTTTTGAGTCTTCATTCGTGGTTGAATCGTAAAAGATCTTCCATGGGCTTTGCTATACCCATGATCTGGCGAGAACCATCAAACCATGTGAACGATTGTTACTTTTGTATGACAACTCCATTAACACACGGTATTTCCAAGAAGAAAACGTCTTTCTTGACATATCCGAAAGATAAAGCTTAACTGTTGGCGTCAAGACTACAACAGTGGAACTGACTTGATAAGATGGTAAATGTGACTGCGTTCTCTAACCGCCATATGTCATTCCTTCCATTTTTCAAAAGTGAAAAGAACTTGATATTTTGTAGTGATGTAGAAGGACTAATGGCAGCTATAGGCATTGACTATAAAAGTGATGAGTGGAGGTTTTCATCGACTCCTCCAAAAAGTCTCAAGCGTGTCCTAATGCATTTAGATAACGTGTTACCGGTTGGGTATGCAACTTACATGAAAGAAACATATGATAACAATTGTTATTGCGATTGAACTATGACAAGTTAAAATGGCAGATTTCCATTGAGCTGAAAGTCATAGGCATATTACTTGGGCTACAATAGAGCTATACAAAATTCTGTTGTTAACTGTGCCTCTAGGATAGCCGCGCCAAAACACTTCATTATAAAAAGAAAGATAGGCCTAAGCGTCAATCACTAGAACCAGGACCTTATAATGTTATGCACGAAGTACTTATCGAATCCAACAACATAATTCTCCCTTCTCTTCATGTAAAATTGGGCCTAATGAAAAACTTCGTTAAGGCCATGGACAAAACTGGGGAAGGATTTCTCTATTTGTGCGAGAAATTTCCGTCTTAGCAAGGCGAAAATAAAAAGATGGGATTTTCGCAGCTGGCCAGATACGCAAACTGTACAAAGATGAGAATTTCAACACCATCCTGACAGGCGATGAAAAGTTAGCTTGGAATACCTTTGTTCAAGTATCAACACACATTTTAGGAAATAAGAGGGCAGAAAACTATAAGGAGCTTGTGGCAAATCTTCTGCACTGCTACGATTGAATGGGTGCAACATGTCCTTAAAATTACGTTTCTTGGATTCGCACTTAGACTTTATTTCCTGACAACTGTGGTGCTACAAGCGATGAGCACAGGAAACGCTTCCACCAGCAAATTTCGGGCATGGAAATGAGATACCAGGGAAAGTGGAATGCATCAATGTTAGCCGATTACTGACACTAATCAGAGAATCACCAGCTGAAAATTACAAACGCCAAACAAAGCGGTTGCGCCTTCAGTGACCTTCCTGCGACGGATAACAACACCACAGTGATAAGCTTATATAGGCAATAACGTAAAATTATCCTAACTTCAAAACGAGAGCTAATCTTGCATTTTCATTAACGTTTTCATTATCAGCACATCCGAAAACATAAAGATTAGCTGTTCTCATGTCAGTTACAGAAAAAAGTAAAATTTTGTTGGCTAGTGTAATTACAGGAATCCAGACACAAAGATTACTATGTACTACCACATATTATATTGATAAAAAAGTAAAAATATTTTTATGTAACAACACAGTTGTTTGGGATTATTTGTGTATTTAACAGTGTGTGTGCCTTTAGCTGGCAACAGTGTTCAAGTTGCTTAACGCTTTTCTATTGTTTGGTGTGTGTGAATGTGGAGGCAGCAAGAACATACAGTTTGGTGGACCCATATATCATGGTAGAACATCATACAATATAGCACAAACAGTAAGCCATCGTATTACGAACATTTACAACTAATGACCTTGTGAATATGTTTATTCTCGTGTATTATTTTTGTGTGCAAACTGAAGGTGTAATCATTAAATACAGTGAATTTATATTTGGTTGCATTCATGTGGTGTACGAATCAAGCCTTACAGTCCACTAGTATGAATATTGTTTTTAACATTGTTATTGTACTTTAGTGAAGTTACAAATATATACATTCATATTGTACATTTGGTCCTATCCGGGCCACATGAGTGCAAAGATTTCTGAGAATTGTTCTGTGCTGTTGTGAAGAGAAATGTGTTTGTGTCGACCTATATGTGGTGTTATCACGTACGTTGGACAATAATCACGTTTTGTGTAGGCGGACAGCTGTTGTACCAGGACCAGGCTTCTGGAGTATATTTCATAGGTAAAAAAAAAGAAAGAAAAACATCATCTTCAGGTCAGTAGTTTTTTTTTATTCTTCATATTTCTGCGTAGCATTTAATCATGGCTGAATCACACCAGCGTCTTTTAAGGCAAAGATCTGCATACAGAGGCCAGTTAACAAGAATAAACACTTTTGTTCAGGCCTTTGATCCAAATGAAGGCAATATAGAAGAAATACGTGCACGCTTAAAACATCTAAATAACGTCTGGTCAAAGTTGCAGGAGGTGCAAGATACTATTGAAATTGATCAAATCGAACCCGAAGCGGAAGCAGTAAACGCTCGTGCAGAAATTGAAAATGTGTATTTTTCTTTAGAGGCTCAAATGCAAGCACTTGTTTTAAAGCATCGAAATAAAGAATCAGCTGTTAATAATAGCACTAGCAGTAGCGCACAAGTTAAATTACCGGTCATACAGTTGCCTACATTTGACGGGAATTGTAAACATTGGTTATCATATAAGGACACTTTTATATCTCTTATTCACGAGAATAAAGACATTTCCACAGTACAGAAGTTTCAGTACCTCCGAACTTCTCTTAAGGGCGAAGCGTTAAACCTAATTGAAAATTTACCAATTACCGAAACAAATTATTCAGTAGCATGGCAATTACTCGTTGACAGGTATTCAAATAAAAAGCTAATTGCTTCTTCTTACATTCACGAAATACTACAAATCAAGCCAGTGTATAAAGAAAATGTAAGTGAACTTCGCGCTTTTATAAATACAGCTACTAGCAATATAAATGCGCTACAAGCACTTGAGCCAAACGTAAACCTCACAGACGTAATTTTGACCCAACACTTTGTATCAAAATTAGACGCAACTACTAGAAAGTCATGGGAGCTTCAAAATACGAATTCTAATTTTCCTGCTTTATCAGAATTCTTTTCGTTTCTCGAGAAACGTTGTCAGGTGCTTGAGAACATGAGAACTAGTATTGATGGTGTGAAGCAGGGTAGTAGCGTACAAAACAAGCAAACAAAAAGTATTCAGTCATCAAAGACTTATTTATCAACATTTTCAAATGCATGTGAATTTTGTAATAGCCAGCATCCCTTATATTCTTGTTCGTCTTTTGTGAATGCGGCACACAGCCAAAAGTTAGAGTGCATTCGTAAAAATAAATTATGCATGAATTGTTTGAAAAGTAATCATTTTTTGAAGAATTGTAAATCGAGAGGTTGTAAAAAGTGTTCCAAAAAGCACAATACATTACTGCATGTAGACGTAACAAAGGACAAATCAGTGCGGTTTCCAAGTGTAAGCAGTGCTACGGTGCAAGAGCGTAGTAACAACTCAGATTCCAGTGAAAATTTAGGGCAAGTGTCATATTGTGCATTAAAGGCTAGGCCTAACGCAAGAGTGTTGTTATCTACTGCAATAGTAAAAGTAAGGGATAATAAGGGAAATTTGGTTCCTTGTCGCGCGCTTCTAGACAGTGCTAGTCAGACCAATTTCGTAACAGAGAATTTGGTGCAACAATTGAACATCAAACGGTATAGACAGTATACTCCAATTCAAGGTATAAATCAAGCGATATCTAATACAAAGTACTCTGTAGATATTTGTGTCCATTCATGTGTTAACACATTTTCATTGAATATAAGTTGTTCAGTTCTCCCTCACATTACAAGTAAACTACCGGAAGAAAGAATTAATTATGACGATTGGAACATTCCCAAGGACACTGTTCTAGCAGATCCTACTTTTAATACGCCTGGAGACATAGATATTCTGTTAGGTGCGGAAGTATTCTATATAATTATGAAGTCAGGACACAAAACACGGCCAGGTGATTTTCCAGTGCTTCAGGAGACAGAATTGGGATGGATCGTGGCAGGACGCATTCCTCAAGAACGTGACCCCCACATTCCATTAACAACATGTTTTGTGAAGACAAACATAGATCTACAGCAACAACTTCAAAAATTCTGGGAACTAGAAGAAATTACTGTTACACCTAGATCAAGCGAAGAGCTTGCATGTGAGCGACATTTCGTTCAGAATACAACAAGAGATCATACAGGGCGTTTCATTGTACGATTGCCTTTGCTTGAAGACCGTACAGTTTTAGGTGATTCTTATCAGCAGGCTTTGGCTAGATTAAAGCAATTGGAGAGAAGATTCGATCAACACCCGGACTTTGAAGCTAAATATACGGAATTCATGGAAGAATATGAAGATCTTGGTCACATGGTAAGGATAGATGAGCGTAAAAAGGAGGACGTCAGCGTTGCATACTATTTGCCACATCATGCAGTTTTTAAGCCCACAAGCTCTACAACGAAGCTCCGTGTAGTGTTTGATGCTTCAGCAAAATCTGACAGCGGAAAAAGCCTCAACGACATTCTCGTAGTTGGTCCTACAATACAGCAAGATTTGTTTTCTATCATTTTGCGCTTTAGAACTCATTCGGTAGTATTCACTGCAGATATCGCTAAGATGTATCGCATGGTCAATGTTCATCCAGAAGACACGCCATTACAACGTATATTGTGGAGAAGATCTAGAAATGAACCGATTCAAGTTTTTGAGTTGAAAACACTAACGTATGGTACGGTATGTGCTTCATTTGTGGCCACAAGATGCCTACAGCAATTAGCAGACGAAGAAGAGCATAATTACCCTGTAGCAGCAGAAATATTACGTCGAGATTTCTATATTGACGATGTTTGTAGTGGCATGAGCAACATACAGCAAGCTCTAGAGGTCCAGAAGCAATTGATAGAGTTACTGGGAAAGGGAGGTTTTATACTTAGGAAATGGAGTTCGAATGATCCAAGGTTATTGGAATCCATCTCGCCAGAGCTTCGAGAAGTGCAGCGTCCAATCCAGTTCCATGAGGGCCAAGGCGTCAAGGCATTAGGATTGTCATGGCATCCAGACAAGGATATATTTCTCGTTGAAAGCAAGACGTCACCAATGAAGGTTCAAGAGTGCATCACTAAACGCCAGATTGCTTCCATCATTGCTACTATATTCGATCCATTAGGAATAATTTCACCAGTTGTCATTTCATACAAAATATTTTTGCAAGAATTGTGGCGGCAAAAGGTTCAATGGGATGACAATATACCAATCGAATTAGCAAAGAAATGGACTCAATTGTACAAGCAACTTCCATTAATCAATCAGATAAAATTCGACAGATATGTACTCGTTGAAGGAAACATAGAGGAGATTCAGATCCATGGTTTTTCAGATGCTTCTCAAAGAGCATATGGAGCTTGCATTTATATGCGATCGATCAATCAACAAGGAGAAATATCAGTTAAGTTATTATGTGCTAAATCACGTGTGGCCCCAGTCAAGAAAATCACTCTCCCACGTCTGGAGTTATGCGCAGCAGTTGTTTTGGCAAAGTTAGTTCACAAGATTTTACCAATTTTAAAATTGAACATAAGTAGCGTCCATTTATGGACCGACTCCCAAATCGTGTTGGCATGGCTAGCTTCTCCGTGTAATAAATGGAAACCTTTCGTGGCCAACAGAGTAGCTCAAATTCAAGACTTAACTGACGTTAGCTGTTGGAAACATGTAACTTCTTTAGACAACCCTGGAGACTTGATTTCAAGAGGTATAGATGCAATTTCCATAAAGGACAATTCATTATGGTGGCACGGTCCACAATGGCTTTCTAGTTTACAATCTAATTGGTCAGTCACAAGTAAGGATTCACTGCAACCAGATCAAGTTCCAGAGAGTAAGGGAACCATAACATTGACAGTCACTTTAGACAATTGGTGCAATAAAACCATAACAAGATTCTCAAAATTGTCAAGGTTAGTTAGGACAATAACATATTGTAGACGTTTTGTTCATAACATCAGACACAAGCAAAACAAACTAACAGAAGGTCTTTCAGTACAAGAACTCCGCACAGCGCTCCATGTTTGCATCAAATGGACACAAGAAATTGGGTTTCACAGCGAATTGCAGCATCTTCGTAATGGAAACATTGTTCCGTCAAGAAGTAAATTGAACAATTTACATCCATTTTTAGATAGTGAAGGCATGATCCGAGTTGGAGGAAGATTGGAGAATAGTCAGCTTCCATTTGACGCCAAACATCAAATAGTTCTGCCTTCAAACCAACACTTGACAAAACTTATAGTGGAAGCAGAACACTTAAGATTACTTCAT
This sequence comes from Thermobia domestica, assembly GCF_964235325.1. Lineage (NCBI taxonomy): Eukaryota > Metazoa > Arthropoda > Insecta > Zygentoma > Lepismatidae > Thermobia > Thermobia domestica. The sequence goes on from NC_137458.1 coordinate 167,210,982, forward strand.
GCTGGACCCCAATTATTAATATCATCACTACGCCAGAAATATTGGATCATCAGGTGCAAACAGGTAGTAAAACAAGTCATCCATCATTGCTTCACGTGTTTCAAGTTAAAGGCCAGTGGTTCAAAACAACTTATGGGACAGTTGCCAGCAGCTCGTGTGCAGCAAGCCAGACCATTCCTAAACGTAGGCGTGGACTACGCGGGAGCGTTTTACATAAAATCAGGAGCAGTTAGAAATAGATCTGTACGTAAGGCATATGTTGCATTATTTGTTTGTTTATCCACCAAGGCAATACATCTGGAATTGGTAACAGATTTTAGTGCGCAGTCATTCATAGCAGCTTTACGCAGATTCATAGCCAGACGAGGAAGATGTCTCAATATATACAGCGACAATGGCACAAATTTCGTTGGAGCCAACAACGAATTGAAAGAATTGTATCAGCTGTTTTCATCAGATCCTTTTAGTTCTCAAGTTCATGATTTTGCATCGACCGAAGGAATTCAGTGGCACTTCATACCACCAAATTCGCCGCATTTTGGAGGACTATGGGAAGCCGGTATAAAATCAATGAAATACCATCTAGTTCGTATTACAAAAGGTGCAGTGTTAACATATGAAGAGTTTGTAACATTACTCACACAGATTGAGGCCTGTCTCAACTCTCGACCACTTACAGTGCTATCAAGTGAGCCTAACGACATCAGTGTTCTCACCCCTGGACATTTTTTAATTGGAGAAGCACTTACAGCTTTACCAGAGCCTAACCTCACCGATCTACCATACAACCGCTTTATCTCGTTGGCAGAAGATACAACAACTAAAACAACACATTTGGAAGAGATGGTCCCGAGATTATTTACATGGTCTTCAACAACGCTCTAAGACAACTTCACCGCAACACAATCTCAAGGTCGGAGATGTAGTTTTGCTGATTGAAGACAACGTTCCTGCATTGCAGTGGAAATTGGGCATCATTGAAAAAATGTTTCCAGGAAAGGATTTCTTAGTTCGTGTAGTGAAAGTTCGTACTACAACTGGAACATATAAACGTTCCATCAAGAAACTAGTTGCATTACCATATAACAAGGATTAGAATTGAGATTTGAGTAATAAAAAATAAGTACAGTTGTAACATTGCTTCAAGTTTTGTGTTCGTTTCGTTTTTTATGTGTATCATTTTGTTTCATTTGGTCAGACCTTAGCTGACCAACAGGGGGGAGTATGTTTGGGATTATTTGTGTATTTAACAGTGTGTGTGCCTTTAGCTGGCAACAATGTTCAAGTTGCTTAACGCTTTTCTATTGTTTGGTGTGTGTGAATGTGGAGGCAGCAAGAACATACAGTTTGGTGGACCCATATATCATGGTAGAACATCATACAATATAGCACAAACAGTAAGCCATCGTATTACGAACATTTACAACTAATGACCTTGTGAATATGTTTATTCTCGTGTATTATTTTTGTGTGCAAACTGAAGGTGTAATCGTTAAATACAGTGAATTTATATTTGGTTGCATTCATGTGGTGTACGAATCAAGCCTTACAGTCCACTAGTATGAATATTGTTTTTAACATTGTTATTGTACTTTAGTGAAGTTACAAATATATACATTCATATTGTACAACAGTTGACCTGAAAAACACGTCCAAAATTAATTTTTTTAGCAGGTAAATAAAATTATACATTAACATTATAATATAACATTAGTGTACATTCTATAAGTTCATTGACAACAAACTGCTTGTTTACTTTTGTTTTTGAAACGATGTAGTATCTGTTTCAACTATCCAGGTTTTCCAACCTTCTGATCTTTCTAATCCTTGGAGCTTTTTCAGTCTTCTACATCTACATATATAGTTTTAAACTTCATTTAAGTATTTAGGTTAGGTATTCCATGAGGTTGTAAGGTAACAGGGTTAATTTATATTGGTAGCATTACTTAATTATGTTTTTGAAATTATGTAAATTGTAACCAATCACATCAGGTATCCATGTATTAAAACATGATTAGCACTCAAACAGATCATTGATCATTTGCTACGTCAACTTATTTTTACTTCGTAGCTTTTCTACAATATAATATAAAAGCTTCATACGTTGTTTTATATTTTTTAATTTTCCTTTTATCTAATTGGTTTACAAGCTTATAATTATTTCATAAAATTGTATTCATTTCAATTACTTTATTTATAGTATAAACTAATTGTACATTTGGTTTACGAGGAACAAACTATTTTATTTCCTTTCAGGTTGCTACCAACACGTGATGTATATTATTAGTTAGTAGAAAAGATACATTCACAACTGTATATAATCTGACCATATTCTTAAAATCCATGCAAAAAGGAGAATTGCTTATCAGAAAACCATAATCGGAAACTTAGAGCAAATTGGTCATCCTACTAGAGTTTTGACGATACTTTCTTGAACTTACATTACATAGCTACGCATTCGAAAGATAATGGGCATTATGCAGAGACGTTCTGCCTAATGATTAGTGCCATACTAAAGAGCTCGACTAAAACATGTTTTCTGCAGTAGGCAGGCCTTCAGTATAACGTTAATAACACTTCTAAACGACTATGCATAAGGCCCAGTGTGTTTGAACTCGTTAGGTTACATGAACTAGCAATTCATAACTATAGATTCCTTATCCTTAAATAAAAATTCAGATCGTAATTGTACTTTTTATGTAAATAAATTACCTTCATATACCTGTGATCAGAAACTTACACTCTTTCTGAAATGTTAAATCTTTTTACAGATATACGATAATTACAAAGCAAATATTTTAAAAACAAGTTCAAGGTTTTAATTCATCCTACACTACATAAATAATTTATATTCTAAACTTTCATTATATATATATATATATATATATATATATATATATATATATATATATATATATATATATATATATATATATATATAGGGTACAAGGTGACTCAATAAGAACGTACCAGGCCTATATCACAGCTAATACTGCACGTAGAGCCTTCAAACAAAAAATTGCATGACCAAATCGTGTGTAGAATGCAATAAAAATAGTAGCGAGACCAATGGCATCTCGTGAATACCTCCAACGGGGGCAACTTCAAAATTTGAAATGGAAAGTGGTATAACTGTTGGAATCGTTCGAAAGGACATTGAATGTCATGCAACTTTTAGAGGACAAACTTTGTCATATCCGTTCCCATTTAGCCGGTAGAGGCGTTGTTGCAGACTTGTATCTGACTACCCGTAGCAGGCCTTTATCTCAGCTAATAATGCACATAGAGCCGTCAAACAGACAATTGAACTATCAAATCCTATGTGTACAATTCAAAAATAGTAGCGACACCAGTGGCGTATCGAGAATATCTCCAATGGGGGTCATCTGCAAAATTTGACATGGAAACAAGGGTTGGTTGTGCCTCCATTGAAACAAGCGCACAATGGGCGAAACGTCGAGAGGAAACACGTTGGCATATTTCTTCCTTGTTGGCAGCAACACGGTCTTATTACTAGGTGAAAGTCAGATGGTGCGAGGGTGTCCCCAGTCACACCAGGCAAATGCCAGCAGGGTACGTTCAAACCATGCCCTGGCAAACAACCGCCGACGCCTGAAAAAGGCCGTTGCCATAGAAACCACCGTTTCCATAACAATGAATCCTGTTACGGTTCGCCAATCTAAAACTGTAAAGTGCGAAGAAGAAAAAGAAAAAGAAAGAAATCTCCGTAACAAAGAAGGGGCATCTTGCATCATGCAAATGAGATGCATGGGATAAGTCGTGATTGGGAACCCTTCACCCCTGGTGGGGGGATATTCATGAAGCTATCAGCTTATGTCTAATTATATATATAATTCATTTCTTACTTTCGAACCTACAAGGTTCAATCAAAATCAAAAAAACTTTTATGTCGGACTTCCAAAGAAAATAAAATAAAATAAAATAAATACATGACCGTGTTCATTATATATGGAATTCCCAGTCACGATCCCCTTTTCAGTTTTATTAAAAAAGAAGAAGAAGTAAAGAAGAGAAGAGAAAGTTGGGATAGGAAGAGAGGAAAAATAGGGAAAGTAAGAAGATGAGAAAAGAGGGAAACTGTTACTGGATATTTCTGAGAAATATGGTAAAGGAAAGTGAATAATTATCGAATTGGGATCTTTTCCAATAGCTATTGGGTGAATATTTGGTATTAAGGTGATCAAAGGTAGACCCATACCTCCCAAACCTAGATCAATTTAACCTCAACTACCGAATTATCCCTATCTAGCTCTGAGATAGATGAGAAAGTTTAATTTAACAGTTTATTCAATATTGACAACCTCCTCAGTTCGTGTCTTAAAACGGAGATGAAATTGGTGAACTGAAGAAGTCACCTTCTACTCACCATCTAAAATGAGTGGGAACGTTTTCTATTTCTACGCGAGAGGTTAATGATTCGTACATACTCTCACGAGGAATTTTACCATAAAATGACAACTCAGATATAAAATTAATGATAGATGTTTGTATTTCTCATAAGTAATGTCGAAGTGTGAAATGTGATGTTTCAGTTTCGGGTATTTAGAATTGAGACACCAGCAACGCAAACCAAACATTGAGCTGTTGATTACTGTCATTAAGGTTACACATACCTCTGGATTCAAATTCTGCTGGTGTCTCAGTGGTGGTCCCTCGTGGTCTTCTCCGTGACGGGCCTCTGGTTGAAAGATATCGCCTGGGTTGATAACTCTGTCGTGGTTTGTGCCTCAATTGGTAAGACACTCCGCTGAAGTCATCGACGATGATGATGAGGTTGGACTCCACATCCAAAGTACGCGATGAATAACTCAAACGTTAGTTTGCTAGACGTAGTAGAATTGTGACTAACGGTTAGTCACATCAGAACTAGACTTTTCTCAGATCGACTTCTAAACTACTGCTCTCGTACTTCTCTCCTTCTGTCGTCCTTCTCTCTCGAGACCTCTCGTCCCATCGTTTTTGTTTGAACTTCCGTACCAAGGAATTCGACTGTGACGAATGACGTCAGACACGTGCGTGCTCCTTTCTTGAGGAAAACGAGGTCGCTTCCTCATAGCGATCAACAACTGGCAATACCTGGAATGCTCTGTCTCATGATTCTAGACAATTTCTACATACCCGTGAATGTGTTTTCTTGTTCACAATAATTTTACAAATGCAACATCGTAAATTCTGTCAATTGCTCTCATTTACACATTTGCAGAATTCAGTTCCTGAATTCTCAGACAGATAACAATGTGCTACGATGTTTTTAAAGAGCTGACAATACAAGCATGTAAATTTACTAAGAATTGCATTCGTGAGATTACTTATATTAACATTAATTATTTCCTTGTTTCTAATCCTTCACCGAAACAAAATAAAATCTTTAATAATTTAATAAATATCCCAAAATATACATAAAAATTAATCATAAAATATGGGCTCTGCCACATGCCCCTCTTCGAAACCTTGTTAACCCTGCTAACAAATTAGATCTCACAGGATATCGTTATTATATATATAACACCCTGTAGATACATAAACACGAAAGTAAAAAATATATGAAAATTGGAAAATATAGTTTGAAACAATATACAATATATATATAATAACATAAATAAATATTCATAATTTAATAATTCCATCCAATACCCTAATTTAACTAAAACTATTAATCTTTTAATCATTCGATTATGGTAATACATAATGCATAAAATACTGTGTTAACTGTGTATCCTCGCACCATCTAGTGGTTGAGACAAGAATTATGATGAGTAAACTGTTCTATATTAATTGCAGTTATAAAATGCAATTAAGCTTTCTGTTGTTAAGACACAAGTAAAATTTTCCATTGGTATTGTGTACAAACTTGCTAACTCGAGCACTAGTTGACTGTACACCTAAAGTTTTATTCACATAGTTTATCACACTTTTATTCACTGTTTTGGGTTTTAAAAAAACTCCACACCAATAAGAAAATTATACACATATATGTGATACTATGGACTACACAAACGAGTATCACAACTTCACAAATTTCTTCATTAAAAAAAATACACCAAATTTTCATTTCTTGAGAATGAAAGTTGTATTTTAGCCAGTTTACGATGTGGATGACTTTGATTGAGAAGCGCGAATTCAGCGTTTTTCGAATCAAGGTTAATTCAAACATCCGCTTGCTCTTCCATTCGGGCGTTGTCTTGCTTCAAAGTTAACACGGTGACCCCACACAACGAAAATTTTAGTGAATTTTCGGTAGTTTTTGCGTTTAAATCACAATAACATCGGAGGGATAAAAGTATTCCCTGTCGTCATTTTTCGTGTGTCCACTTTTCGCAAGTTTATCGGGCGTAATCACTAAAATGTTTGATTGAAAATCGGTGACGTGTCCCGTTTTCGTCTCTTGGTGCTCAAGATTTAACACGTTATTTTTGGTGTTACTTGTGTTACCTTAAGTTCATAAACAACGTTATTGCTTAAGTAAGCTATGCTAAATCTGGTATTATGTGTAATAACTAGTGAATAATGACAGTGACATTCCTAACATAAACGATGTGTAAAACAACAATAACCTACAATTATAAGGGTGAGTACAATGACTATAATATATCAATATTTAAATGTGTTTATGTATTTACAACTATTTAATTAACTATCCTATCATCCTATGAAAATCAACTATTTATTTATCTATTGCTAGATAACTGAAACCAAAACCCGTTTAAGATTCAGGGGTAATGAATCGATGGAATCTTGTATTTCCCTAAGATTCGACAGAGCGTTGGTTGTTAAACGGCTGCTCGACTAGCCGTCCATCCTAATCGTGAATTGTTTCCAGTTATCATATTTACTATCTACTACAATATATACAAAACAATAAAAAGTCTGATTTGTGTTGATTTAAATTCTTAAAAAAATTCCGATTTTTTTCCATACTTATATTTTCGATCTTCTCTTTTTTTTTAAATAATCACTTCATGACAAAATTATAATCTTATTTTATTTAATTAATATTCGACTAAACTTAACGTCTAATCAATCTAAATATAGTCATAATCGGTATTTTACCTTAGTTATTCGCAATGGTGGCCAACCAGAAGCAAAATCACTTTGGCTAAAGTCATAATCCTTTATAAAAATACTATAAATTAAATAATCGCGCGTTGTTAAAATTATTTTATTCTTTATGTATCATATTATTCTCATTATTATCATTATTAATATTATTACCATTACTATTATTACTATTACTATATTATTATTACTATTAAAACTATTATTAAAACTTGCCAACGATGCCTAACTTGTGAAACGGATCACTATATTCAGTCATTGGACTACGATATTTTCTATCCGTCTCGAAATGTTCTTACTTGTTCAGGGATTTACTTTTCAGAAACTATTCGTCTGTTTTTATCCCCAAATCTAAAACTCTTTTTTTCCTACTATATATATATATATATCTTCACATATATTCACTTATATTCACTTATAGATATATTTACTTCTTATATTCGTCGTAGCATGCTATATCTTCTCTATATATATCACTTATTTCTTCTATAGTACTATATTTCTTCTATTTTATCTATTATTAATAACACTATTTTATTCATTCTTCTCTATATTTAAATTTATATTTTATTCTCTTTTAGTCTGTATCAGGTATCTATATCTATTAATCATAATCTTAATCTATTATTTGTCTAGTCTCATTCCGTTTGTCTATTTAAATGCTATCAACACTTATCATAAATAATCTATTTTATTTCTATTCTCCTTCCTCTAATCACATTCCTTCCAAATCCTTCTCTATTTCTTCACTTCCTTCACTCCATGTACAAATTCGTGAAAATTAATCGCTAGATTTTACTTATTTACAACCTAGGGATTCCACTAAAGATAGAACTATATTCTAGCTAACCTAGGATACTATCTTACTCGATATTATTATAAATTCTCCTATTCAACTCATTAACGTTATCCTATCACTACGCACTAGGATACTAATTATCCAAAAAAATCGGTAACTTATCTAAATTTAAATCTTACTTTCGTATTCACTAGGTTCTTGGCTAAAAAGGAAAGATTTCACCCACAAAAAAAAGAAAAAAACGTTCACTGCTTTCACGTGGCAAACGAGTCATCTCCAGTGTCTCTTCAAATCTTGCCACTGAAGACTTATGTGACTACCTAAATAAAATATTCTCGTCGACGTTTTGGTAATCGCCCATTTTCAACTCGGCGAGAATGGGATTTCCTTCCTAATTAGAGTTTCCCCTATTGAAGGGTTCGCCATATCTCAATGTTTCACCAATTCTAATTTTCTTATCTAGCTCTTAACTTAACATAAATTTGCATCATTCATTGTCTTCTAAATGAGTTGTTCGTTCTTGCCTTATTTATTACTAATGTTCCATGATCGTATTCTCTGATAGCAAAATCATTCAATTTCTTTTTCTGTTTTCTTCTCCATAGTCAGTTTTACTCTCCCATAAATCTAATAAATCTTTCTCTTCATCTTTAAAAAATAATCCATGTCAATTCTATAATTATATTATATTCTAGTTTTCTAAAATCTATATTTATATGTCTATATGTCTATGTATATCTATATGTCTTGAAGACATAATCAAAATTTATATAATATTCATATCTCAGACTTTCTATCAATAACACTAATAATATTAACTTATATCTCTACTTGTCCTGTATACTTTAATTCTTATCACTAATAATAATCACGCTTTAAACCTAATCACTAACTATACTAATGCAAATAATTAATACTAATCCTAATACTAACAATTCTAAAATATTCATAATATTACCATATGTATTCATAATCTATAACTAAAATATTAACCGCAAAAATAATATATAACTATATACAACGTAATTCTCCTGTCTTAGCACATTTTATTATGGCATCCACGGTGTCCTCTGTTTGAATAATGTAGCAAAAGCTACCAAATCTAGTGATAATCTATCGCTAGCATTAACAAGCTTTGCTTGTTTCTCAACTTGAGCTATCGTGGTAATAAAATCTGAAATTCTGATCGCTTGTGTACACTCAAACTTGTACCTAAAACGTTCTAACCATTGGTTGACAGTATCTTGGTTTGCACCAGAAGTGAACAACGCACAGATTTTATATTTAAGTTGGTCAGTTTTTATAGCAAAGAATATGGACTCACGCACTAGCGTGTTTGTTTCGGCAATGCCAGTAACGACTGACAAGAAATGCCGTCTAAATCCAAGCTCGACTAAATCGTCTATGCTAAAATTCTTATCACTAAATTGAATCATGTAATAACGTTTGTACTTAAGTCCTAGTACGTTATATGTAAACACTATTTCTTTATTTTCACTATGTGTAGGGTTAAACTCTACGAAATGCTTTAAAACTTCCGAGTCTAGATAGTAATATCTCGACTTGGAAAACATTGTGGCTGGTTTTCCATTGTCTTTTAAAACAGAATAGTGAACCCGGTGATTATTCTTTAACGAAAGCATTCTCTCTAAATTAATTTACCACTAGCAATTAAACTTATAATTAAGGGTGGGTGGGTGGGTTTTACTCTATATTTAAGTTCTCGTAACTTTTCAAATAAACTAATTTCGTTTCTTATTTTTATTCCCACTGTTGTGCGCTCGACCTTGAGCCGTCGCTGAGGATGGAATACACAGATCCCCTCTCTCTCTGACTTCGTGTACCGTCGTGAATGATCGGCAACGCTCGGAGTTGATATCACTAGCAACTCTCTTCCTACAGCTGTCAATGATTCAAGCGACGTACTACCTTGCATTCGTTCATAAATGAATTCATAACTTATTATTCTACGTAACTTATGTATGTATATTTCTAAATTAACAGCAAGGGTGGGTAGGATGGGAACTATAAATATTATGGATCACACCACTATATAATTAACTAGTTTCGTAAATGCAATAAATCACCATGACATTCGTGGGATAATAAAACTAGAACGCATGACAATTCGCTAAGTCTATCAACTGGGAATCGAACTCATGACTACTGCACCATAACATAGTTAGGGTTTAAAACTAGAATCGCTACATAGGCGTAAGTATTTCTCTACCATGACACTACGTTATGTACTACTAAAATTCATAGTATACTTCACCATGACATTGGTTTAGGTACTAAAAAAATTCACTAGGATCGAACCCAGAACATTTACAGCGAGGGAGGGTGGTTGGGAATTATACTTTCCATTTACTGAGAAAACCCGAAGCATCTCTTACCATGCCATTGATGAGGGTGGGAGGGCGGGAATAATGTTTTATATGCTTAACCTACTAAGATCTAACCCAACGCATCTGCACCATGACAACCTCCTCAGTTCGTGTCTTAAAACGGGGATGAAATTGATGAACTGAAGAAGTCACCTTCCACCTACCATCTAAAATGAGTGGGAACGTTTTCTACTTCTACGCAAGAGGTTAATGATTCGTACATACTCTCACGAGGAATTTTACCATAAAATGACAACTCAGATATCAAATTAATGATAGATGTTTGTATTTCTCATAAGTAATGTCGAAGTGTGAAATGTGATGTTTCAGTTTCGAGTATTTAGAATTGAGACACCAGCAACGCAAACCAAACATTGAGCTGTTGATTACTGTCATTAAGGTTACACATACCTCTGGATTCAAATTCTGCTGGTGTCTCAGTGGTGGTCCCTCGTGGTCTTCTCCGTGACGGGTCTCTGGTTGAAAGATATCGCCTGGGTTGATAACTCTGTTGTGCTTTGTGCCTCAATTGGTAAGACACTCCGCTGAAGTCATCGACGATGATGATGAGGTTGGACTCCACATCCAAAGTACGCGATGAATAACTCAAACGTTAGTTTGCTAGACGTAGTAGAATTGTGACTAACGGTTAGTCACATCAGAACTAGACTTTTCTCAGATCGACTTCTAAACTACTGCTCTCGTACTTCTCTCCTTCTGTCGTCCTTCTCTCTCGAGACCTCTCGTCCCTCCGTTTTTGTTTGAACTTCAGTACCAAGGAATTCGACTGTGACGAATGACGTCAGACACGTGCGTGCTCCTTTCTTGAGGAAAACGAGGTCGCTTCCTCATAGCGATCAACAACTGGCAATACCTGGAATGCTCTGTCTTATGATTCTAGACAATTTCTACATACCCGTGAATGTGTTTTCTTCTTCACAATAATTTTACAAATGCAACATCGTAAATTCTGTCAATTGCTCTCATTTACACATTTGCAGAATTCAGTTCCTGAATTCTCAGACAGATAACAATGTGCTACGATGTTTTTAAAGAGCTGACAATACAAGCATGTAAATTTACTAAGAATTGCATTCGTGAGATTACTTATATTAACATTAATTATTTCCTTGTTTCTAATCCTTCACCGAAACAAAATAAAATCTTTAATAATTTAATAAATATCCCAAAATATACATAAAAATTAATCATAAAATATGGGCTCTGCCACAATATTTTCGAAAGTTCTCGACTAGTATCCCATACTTGAAAGATAAATGACGAAGTTGATGTCATGTTAGAATCGACCACAGGAAAGAAAAAAATCAGAGTAACACATCTATTTGTCGAAGATTTTGACTCTCGAAGTTCTTCCATGATGATCGTTCGTTCAGGCTATCTCCGTCCCTTTTGCTTCCTTTATAGAGCCAACTTAAATTAAGTTAGTATTGACTTTCAACGACTTTAATTGCCAACTACTATTAATTATAGTAAGTCACACATATATGTCAAAAGAATTGATGCATTTAATACTAAACCTACATTTCATTTACAGTCACATTCACACAGGACAATGTATACTTCAGGTTGCATTTAGTTGAATTAAACTAACCTAACTACATTTCTATAGACATTTATTACATTCCGAAAAAAACTTAGTTTGTCATAACAGAAAAAGTTTGATACATGAATTAAAAAAAAAAAATAATAATATTATGGTTTTTAGACATGCACAGAAATTTGTTACTTTCACCAATATTGAATAACACATTTGTCTTTGTAGATACATTTAAAAATTGGATTACGTTAAAAAAATCGACAAAACGAAAAACGAAGAGAGAAACAATTCAAGGTTAATATTGAACATATTTAAGATTCAGTACAAAGAATACATATCAATGTGAAAGAGGAAAGAAAAAATATAATTGGTTAATCATTTTTTTTTTTAAAAAAAAGCACTTTGGTAGCATTTTTATTGAGTCTCTGTCCCAAGAGGAGAAATTTCGACAATTTTTATGAGTCCTTTTCTCACGTCGATAATAACTCCTTTATCAACTCTCTTTATACACTATGATTGGTGTCCATGAGAGTATTTAATCATTTGTCTTAACTACAGACGAAAAAAAATAGTTTCTTCATATTATATATAATTTTCATTTCGTCACTTGACGCACTTGGTATAAAATTTCAAAATTTATTAAGATTAAAAAAATATCGAATCCAGTCCCAGACATTGGGAACATATTTCCATAATACTATATAATATCTCAATGGAGCTCTTCTCTGGACCTATCTAGGTCTTGTATTCACATTACTAAATTATTAACCAAAATCAGTTCATCGAATTTTTCCTTAGTCTAGATCGTGTAGCCAAAGGTTCTAGTCACTGAACTGATGAACGACAAATAGTTAGGTTTCCGATCGTAGGGGAAGGATTTGGGGCGCACTGTTTCATAGTTTACTGATTCCACTATTGTTTTACAAAATAACTTTAGATACGCATTAGGGTCTTTTTTCATTTCTTACGACCTGCTACTTGTTCTATTTACATGCAACATTTAACATAGTATTAAACTTTAATAGTTACGAACATTACTAACAAATGTGTCATTTATCACAAGTTACGCGGTAATATTCTACAAACATAAATAGTTGGTTAATATCGGGTGTCAAAAATCTATGGCAAACCTAAAACAACCAGGGTAAATACCGAGCCCTTTACACACATATTCGCTCATAAATATATATGTTCCTCAATATAATAAATTTTATTCTAATATCAATCTTAGTATTCCAACGACACTTAATTTTCTACCTAACCTTTTCATATTTAATGAGTATTCACATTTTCTTGGCTCAAAATAAGCAAAAACCCTGACTAACAAAAATTCCTTTCATTTAATAAGGTTGCAACATTGAAATGTATATATAAACCCGATAATCAATAATAATACAATTTTATTAAGATCCGCGTATAGAGAAATGGTTGATATTATTTAATAAGTCGACACAAAAGTGGAAATACAGCAAATAGAGCAGGCACGTAACTTTCCAAACTATGTAAGCACACATATATATATGTATATACAGAGAAAGAAAGAAAAACATCAAGATTATTTAAAATTAGTGGGCCCAAACTACTAATACATACACACCATATAACCAATCAATAGAAAGAAAACCAGAAATCAGTAATCAATGGGTATAGTTTGTACGATCGATGTACAACAATTAAGTTTCTGGGAATCTGAAATCGTAGTGTACCTTCCCGTCAGTCCCTCCGATGGTGGATTGAGTATCGTGAAAAACAGTAGTAAGTTGTTCTGAAATACCAAAAATACCTCCACTAATTGTATCCCTCGATATCTCAGTAAGTACATACGATCGAAATAAGTGATATGAACATTGTATGCATTCATGAGTTTCAGAACCGGGGGGGGGAGGTTGAAATTTAGAAAAAACCTTTAGAGAAGAAGTAGAAGAAGGATAGGTAAAAAGAGAGGAGACAGAACACTACAACTACGTAAGATAAGTGGTTGAATTTATGTATACAACATACTATACCCAAATATTCTCTTTTATGCCAAAAGGGGTTCGGTTACCAAATAAATAGCCGAAAAACAAGTGTCTGTAACGACGAGACGAGTCTGTGCCCTCGATGGGATTTTCGGAAAGACAAAGGCTTTAGGGAAATCCCACCATTCACCGTATCCGGTCAACGCCATTGAAGACCCCGGAATCCACCGGAAGGTTAGTGTAGATTCTTAATTTGGATTTTCAAAAAAGAAAAAAAATCATCCGACCTCTCAGAAACTAAGAAAGTCCAGAATAGTAATGAAACTAGAGTAAAATAATAGCTAAGATATCCCTAACTAGTAATTTGCCAAAATAAAAAAATAAATAAACTGAATTTTGGATTGGTGATTTCAGTGACCAAACATCACCGATGGCTACCCTGCGCAGACATGCCAATGTCTGGGATGTCGTTAATTTCCATCATCTAATTAACCTAAGAAAAGAAACAAAAATACTTAAGAGGACTAGGGGTCGACATCCGGGTACGCAATGGACATAAATAATAATTTAGTAGCGGTTAATTTAATTGGATAGCCCAATCTAAGCTGTTAGCTATATGAACACTGCACAGTAAATAAGGTAAGCAAAGAAGAAAAAAATTCTCGGAGAGTCAATGAATGTTAAAGGTACAAATGACCAAACCTGTACTTTTCGATGATCACAGGATATAGCAGTTATTTTTCTTAATTATCATTTGTGTCAACCTTTAAAAGTAATTCCCACATGATGCTACCCTATCTGATAAAAGGCTTAAAATCCGAGGCTGTTAATATGAGGTACTTAAATGCGAAATAACATACAATTCTCAACTACACATTATTATCCAATGGCAAACTCGGTTGGATGAATGTATTGGTGTAGAAGTCAAAACGCGAGAGATTTTCACTAGACATATTCATATTCTCCATATATAATATACACTGGGCCTATCCATTTTAAATATAGGTGTCAAATCATCTCATTCATTTCATATTATAATCGTATCATTATTATATCATTACATTTATTCATTATTTACTCATTTCCAGGCGAAGTAATATTTTACAGACACCCTATTACGTACATTTACACGCAGGCCATACACATATTTACATTACGCACTAATAAATATATAATTATCACATTCCGTGACGCTTAAACTACTACACGATAATATTCATCGAACCACAGACTCTTTGTTTCGAAGCACCCAAAAGCTATGCTAAATCTGGTATTATGTGTAATAACTAGTGAATAGTGACAGTGACATTCCTAACATAAACGATGTGTAAAACAACAATAACCTACAATTATAAGGGTGAGTACAATGACTATAATATATCAATATTTAAATGTGTTTATGTATTTACAACTATTTAATTAACTATCCTATCATCCTATGAAAATCAACTATTTATTTATCTATTGCTAGATAACTGAAACCAAAACCCGTTTAAGATTCAGGGGTAATGAATCGATGGTATCTTGTATTTCCCTAAGATTCGACAGAGCGTTGGTTGTTAAACGGCTGCTCGACTAGCCGTCCATCCTAATCGTGAATTGTTTCCAGTTATCATATTTACTATTTACTACAATATATACAAAACAATAAAAAGTCTGATTTGTGTTGATTTAAATTCTTAAAAAAATTCCGATTTTTTTCCATACTTATATTTTCGATCTTCTCTTTTTTTTAAATAATCACTTCATGACAAAATTATAATCTTATTTTATTTAATTAATATTCGACTAAACTTAACGTCTAATCAATCTAAATATAGTCATAATCGGTATTTTACCTTAGTTATTCGCAATGGTGGCCAACCAGAAGCAAAATCACTTTGGCTAAAGTCATAATCCTTTATAAAATTACTATAAATTAAATAATCGCGCGTTGTTAAAATTATTTTATTCTTTATGTATCATATTATTCTCATTATTATCATTATTAATATTATTACCATTACTATTATTACTATTACTATATTATTATTACTATTAAAACTATTATTAAAACTTGCCAACGATGCCTAACTTGTGAAACGGATCACTATATTCAGTCATTGGACTACGATATTTTCTATCCGTCTCGAAATGTTCTTACTTGTTCAGGGATTTACTTTTCAGAAACTATTCGTCTGTTTTTATCCCCAAATCTAAAACTCTTTTTTTTCCTACTATATATATATATCTTCACATATATTCACTTATATTCACTTATAGATATATTTACTTCTTATATTCGTCGTAGCATGCTATATCTTCTCTATATATATCACTTATTTCTTCTATAGTACTATATTTCTTCTATTTTATCTATTATTAATAACATTATTTTATTCATTCTTCTCTATATTTAAATTTATATTTTATTCTCTTTTAGTCTGTATCAGGTATCTATATCTATTAATCATAATCTTAATCTATTATTTGTCTAGTCTCATTCCGTTTGTCTATTTAAATGCTATCAACACTTATCATAAATAATCTATTTTATTTCTATTCTCCTTCCTCTAATCACATTCCTTCCAAATCCTTCTTTATTTCTTCACTTCCTTCACTCCATGTACAAATTCGTGAAAATTAATCGCTAGATTTTACTTATTTACAACCTAGGGATTCCACTAAAGATAGAACTATATTCTATTCCTATCACTACGCAATAGGATACTAATTATCTAAAAAAATCGGTAACTTATCTAAATTTAAATCCTACTTTAGTATTCACTAGGTTCTTGGCTAAAAAGGAAAGATTTCACCCACAAAAAAAAAGAAAAAAACGTTCACTGCTTTCACGTGGCAAACGAGTCATCTCCTGTGTCTCTTCAAATCTTGCCACTGAAGACTTATGTGACTACCTAAATAAAATATTCTCGTCGACGTTTTGGTAATCGCCCATTTTCAACTCGGCGAGAATGGGATTTCCTTCCTAATTAGAGTTTCCCCTATTGAAGGGTTCGCCAAATCTCAATGTTTCACCAATTCTAATTTTCTTATCTAGCTCTTAACTTAACATAAATTTGCATCATTCATTGTCTTCTAAATGAGTTGTTCGTTCTTGCCTTATTTATTACTAATGTTCCATGATCGTATTCTCTGATAGCAAAATCGTTCAATTTCTTTTTCTGTTTTCTTCTCCATAGTCAGTTTTACTCTCCCATAAATCTAATAAATCTTTCTCTTCATCTTTAAAAAATAATCCATGTCAATTCTATAATTATATTATATTCTAGTTTTCTAAAATCTATATTTATATGTCTATATGTCTATGTATATCTATATGTCTTGAAGACATAATCAAAATTTATATAATATTCATATCTCAGACTTTCTATCAATAACACTAATAATATTAACTTATATCTCTACTTGTCCTGTATACTTTAATTCTTATCACTAATAATAATCACGCTTTAAACCTAATCACTAACTATACTAATGCAAATAATTAATACTAATCCTAATACTAACAATTCTAAAATATTCATAATATTACCATATGTACTCATAATCTATAACTAAAATATTAACCGCAAAAATAATATATAACTATATACAACGTAATTCTCCTCTCTTAGCACATTTTATTATGGCATCCACGGTGTCCTCTGTTTGAATAATGTAGCAAAAGCTACCAAATCTAGTGATAATCTATCGCTAGCAATAACAAGCTTCGCTTGTTTCTCAACTTGAGCTATCGTGGTAATAAAATCTGAAATTCTGATCGCTTGTGTACACTCAAACTTGTACCTAAAACGTTCTAACCATTGGTTGACAGTATCTTGGTTTGCACCAGAAGTGAACAACGCACAGATTTTATATTTAAGTTGGTCAGTTTTTATAGCAAAGAATATGGACTCACGCACTAGCGTGTTTGTTTCGGCAATGCCAGTAACGACTGACAAGAAATGCCGTCTAAATCCAAGCTCGACTAAATCGTCTATGCTAAAATTCTTATCACTAAATTGAATCATGTAATAACGTTTGTACTTAAGTCCTAGTACGTTATATGTAAACACTATTTCTTTATTTTCACTATGTGTAGGGTTAAACTCTACGAAATGCTTTAAAACTTCCGAGTCTAGATAGTAATATCTCGACTTGGAAAACATTGTGGCTGGTTTTCCATTGTCTTTTAAAACAGAATAGTGAACCCGGTGATTATTCTTTAACGAAAGCATTCTCTCTAAATTAATTTACCACTAGCAATTAAACTTATAATTAAGGGTGGGTGGGTGGGTTTTACTCTATATTTAAGTTCTCGTAACTTTTCAAATAAACTAATTTCGTTTCTTATTTTTATTCCCACTGTTGTGCGCTCGACCTTGAGCCGTCGCTGAGGATGGAATACACAGATCCCCTCTCTCTCTGACTTCGTGTACCGTCGTGAATGATCGGCAACGCTCGGAGTTGATATCACTAGCAACTCTCTTCCTACAGCTGTCAATGATTCAAGCGACGTACTACCTTGCATTCGTTCATAAATGAATTCATAACTTATTATTCTACGTAACTTATGTATGTATATTTCTAAATTAACAGCAAGGGTGGGTAGGATGGGAACTATAAATATTATGGATCACACCACTATATAATTAACTAGTTTCGTAAATGCAATAAATCACCATGACATTGGTGGGATAATAAAACTAGAACGCATGACAATTCGCTAAGTCTATCAACTAGGAATCGAACTCATGACTACTGCACCATAACATAGTTAGGGTTTAAAACTAGAATCGCTACATAGGCGTAAGTATTTCTCTACCATGACACTACGTTATGTACTACTAAAATTCATAGTATACTTCACCATGACATTGGTTTAGGTACTAGAAAAATTCACTAGGATCGAACCCAGAACATTTACAGCGAGGGAGGGTGGTTGGGAATTATACTTTCCATTTACTGAGAAAACCCGAAGCATCTCTTACCATGCCATTGATGAGGGTGGGAGGGCGGGAATAATGTTTTATATGCTTAACCTACTAAGATCTAACCCAACGCATCTGCACCATGACGACCTCCTCAGTTTGTGTCTTAAAACGGGGATGAAATTGGTGAACTGAAGAAGTCACCTTCCACCTACCATCTAAAATGAGTGGGAACGTTTTCTACTTCTACGCAAGAGGTTAATGATTCGTACATACTCTCACGAGGAATTTTACCATAAAATGACAACTCAGATATAAAATTAATGATAGATGTTTGTATTTCTCATAAGTAATGTCGAAGTGTGAAATGTGATGTTTCAGTTTCGGGTATTTAGAATTGAGACACCAGCAACGCAAACCAAACATTGAGCTGTTGATTACTGTCATTAAGGTTACACATACCTCTGGATTCAAATTCTGCTGGTGTCTCAGTGGTGGTCCCTCGTGGTCTTCTCCGTGACGGGTCTCTGGTTGAAAGATATCGCCTGGGTTGATATCTCTGTTGTGCTTTGTGCCTCAATTGGTAAGACACTCCGCTGCAGTCATCGACGATGATGATGAGGTTGGACTCCACATCCAAATTACTCGATGAATAACTCAAACGTTAGTTTGCTAGACGTAGTAGAATTGTCACTAAGGGTTAGTCACATCAGAACTAGACTTTTCTCAGATCGACTTCTAAACTACTGCTCTCGTACTTCTCTCCTTCTGTCGTCCTTCTCTCTCAGACCTCTCGTCCCTCCGTTTTTGTTTGAACTTCAGTACCAAGGAATTCGACTGTGACGAATGACGTCAGACACGTGCGTGCTCCTTTCTTGAGGAAAACGAGGTCGCTTCCTCATAGCGATCAACAACTGGCAATACCTGGAATGCTCTGTCTTATGATTCTAGACAATTTCTACATACCCGTGAATGTGTTTTCTTGTTCACAATAATTTTACAAATGCAACATCGTAAATTCTGTCAATTGCTCTCATTTACACATTTGCAGAATTCAGTTCCTGAATTCTCAGACAGATAACAATGTGCTACGATGTTTTTAAAGAGCTGACAATACAAGCATGTAAATTTACTAAGAATTGCATTCGTGAGATTACTTATATTAACATTAATTATTTCCTTGTTTCTAATCCTTCACCGAAACAAAATAAAATCTTTAATAATTTAATAAATATCCCAAAATATACATAAAAATTAATCATAAAATATGGGCTCTGCCACAATATTTTCGAAAGTTCTCGACTAGTATCCAATACTTGAAAGATAAATGACGAAGTTGATGTCATGTTAGAATCGACCACAGGAAAGAAAAAAATCAGAGTAACACATCTATTTGTCGAAGATTTTGACTCTCGAAGTTCTTCCATGATGATCGTTCGTTCAGGCTATCTCCGTCCCTTTTGCTTCCTTTATAGAGCCAACTTAAATTAAGTTAGTATTGACTTTCAACGACTTTAATTGCCAACTACTATTAATTATAGTAAGTCACACATATATGTCAAAAGAATTGATGCATTTAATACTAAACCTACATTTCATTTACAGTCACATTCACACAGGACAATGTATACTTCAGGTTGCATTTAGTTGAATTAAACTAACCTAACTACATTTCTATAGACATTTATTACATTCCGAAAAAAAACTTAGTTTGTCATAACAGAAAAAGTTTGATACATGAATTAAAAAAAATTAATAATAATAATATTATGGTTTTTAGACATGCACAGAAATTTGTTACTTTCACCAATATTGAATAACACATTTGTCTTTGTAGATACATTAAAAAATTGGATTACGTTAAAAAAAATCGACAAAACGAAAAACGAAGAGAGAAACAATTCAAGGTTAATATTGAACATATTTAAGATTCAGTACAAAGAATACATATCAATGTGAAAGAGGAAAGAAAAAATATAATTGGTTAATCATTTTTTTTTAAAAAAAAGCACTTTGGTAGCATTTTTATTGAGTCTCTGTCCCAAGAGGAGAAATTTCGACAATTTTTATGAGTCCTTTTCTCACGTCGATAATAACTCCTTTATCAACTCTCTTTATACACTATGATTGGTGTCCATGAGAGTATTTAATCATTTGTCTTAACTACAGACGAAAAAAAATAGTTTCTTCATATTATATATAATTTTCATTTCGTCACTTGACGCACTTGGTATAAAATTTCAAAATTTATTAAGATTAAAAAAATATCGAATCCAGTCCCAGACATTGGGAACATATTTCCATAATACTATATAATATCTCAATGGAGCTCTTCTCTGGACCTATCTAGGTCTTGTATTCACATTACTAAATTATTAACCAAAATCAGTTCAACGAATTTTTCCTTAGTCTAGATCGTGTAGCCAAAGGTTCTAGTCACTGAACTGATGAACGACAAATAGTTAGGTTTCCGATCGTAGGGGAAGGATTTGGGGCGCACTGTTTCATAGTTTACTGATTTCACTATTGTTTTACAAAATAACTTTAGATACGCATTAGGGTCTTTTTTCATTTCTTACGACCTGCTACTTGTTCTATTTACATGCAACATTTAACATAGTATTAAACTTTAACAGTTACGAACATTACTAACAAATGTGTCATTTATCACAAGTTACGCGGTAATATTCTACAAACATAAATAGTTGGTTAATATCGGGTGTCAAAAATCTATGGCAAACCTAAAACAACCAGGGTAAATACCGAGCCCTTTACACACATATTCGCTCATAAATATATATGTTCCTCAATATAATAAATTTTATTCTAATATCAATCTTAGTATTCCAACGACACTTAATTTTCTACCTAACCTTTTCATATTTAATGAGTATTCACATTTTCTTGGCTCAAAACCCAGACAGCACAATGCACGTACAGTATCCGTATAGTACATGTACAATTGCACGGATGCAACATGTGTATCATCTGTGTAAATCCACGCTTGTACATGTGATGCACATATACATGCCCGGTCCTATTTAACATCTTCACGTGCACAGAACATGTGCAACGTACACGTCCTGCACAAGTGATTTACACCTACCGCGCAGGTGATTTACAAGTAGCACGTATTCGATTTACATGTAGTTCACAGGTGATTTACATGTAGGACAGCGGTGATTTACACGTAGCACACAGGTGATTTACATGTAGCACACAGGTCATTTACACGCAGTAACCAGGTGATTTACATGTAGGACAGAGATGATTTACACGTAACACACAGGTGATTTACACGCAGTTCCCAGGTGATTTACATGTAGGACAGAGATGATTTACACGTAACCCACAGGTGATTTACACGCAGTACCCAGGTGATTTACATGTAGGACAGAAGTGATTTACACGCAGTACCCAGATGATTTACACGTAACACACAGGTGATTTACATGTAGGACAGAGGTGATTTACACGCAGTACCCAGATGATTCACATGTACGATAGAGGTGATTTGAAACAATACCCAGATGACTTACATGTAGTGCACAGGTGATTTCCTCGTAGTACAGAGGTGATGTAAAAGCAAAATTGAGATGCAACGAAAAAAAGTTTATATATTTGGTGTCTTACGCAGTAACACCATCTATAACTGCAATTTTTTTCCTCTGTCTTTCATTCCCATCAAACGATGGGCGGGCCTCAGACGGTGATGCCGTCTCTATGGCCAGAGTGGTTAACTGCAAAGACATCACCTTCAAAGTATATAACAAGTAACTAATAATTGTCAGTGAGAATTTTAGTTTTGGAGTTTATTATTTGCAACGAGCAAAGCTTTAGGTAGCATCTTTGACATGTTTGCCAAGTAACAAATAACGCAACATAGTCTACTGTAATCGGTCACGAAAATAATTTTGTAAACCTATGAATTGTCTGACAGTAGTTACATCAGTACAATGCTGCCACCTGTTGATATTGTATCCTAGCTCAGTGGATGTTATGGAGTTTTTACAATCATTCAGTTGTTATTCGTCGAAAAGTCTCTATAACACCGCCTGGAGGAAAAACGACACCTACCAAAAATGAAGGTTACTTTCTGTTGATGAGAATGAAAGTAAAAGAATGAAAGTAAAATTATACACTTGCACGGTATTATGGACGTCTCATACACACGTGCAGTACCCGTGCAAATACCCATGTGCACACAACGGCTTAAGCAGCGGTAATTTAATTGTGCTTCATCCACGCAAATGCACATGTTCACATCCATTGCTCAAGCATGGGTTATGCACATGCGCTGCATGCACGCAAAAGCACATGTGTACATAACGGCTACAACACGGGTTATATAAATGTGTGCTTCATCCATGCAAATGCACATGTGCACATAACGGCTTAAGCACGGGTTACGTACGTGCGCTGCATCCATGCAAATGCACATGCGTACATAACGGCTTAAGCACGGGTTATATAAATATGTGCTTCATCCATGCAAATGCACATGTTCACATAACGGCTTAAGTACGGGTTCCGTACGTGCGCTGCATCCAGGCAAATGCACATGTGTACATAACGGCTTAAGCACGGGTTATATAAATATGTGCTTCATCCATGCAAATGCACATGTGCACATAACGGCTTAAGTACGGGTTCCGTACGTGCGCTGCATCCAGGCAAATGCACATGTGTACATAACGGCTTAAGCACGGGTTACGTGCGTGCGCTGCATCCACACAAATGCACATGTGTATATAACGGCTACAGCACGGGTTATATAAATGTGTACTTCATCCATGCAAATGTACATGTGCACATAGCGGCTTTAAGCACGGGTTCTGTACTTGTGCTTCATCCACGCAAATGCACATGTGTATGTAACGGCTTAGGCACGGGCTATGTAAATGTGTACTTTATCCATGCAAATGCACATGTGCACATGCACGACTTAATCACTGGTTATGTACGTGTGCATAACCCACGTAAATGCACATGTGCACATACACGGGTTATGTATGTGTGCTTGATTCACGCAGATTCACGTGTACGGCTTATGCACGGGTTATGTATGTGTTTATCATCCACACAGATGCACATGTGCAAATGTACGGCTTATGAATGGATAGTGCACATGTGTCGTACACGTACGTGTTGTCTGGGAATAAACAAAAACCCTGACTAACAAAAATTCCTTTCATTTAATAAGGTTGCAACATTGAAATGTATATATAAACCCGATAATCAGTAATAATACAATTTTATTAAGATCCGCGTATAGAGAAATGGTTGATATTATTTAATAAGTCGACACAAAAGTGGAAATACAGCAAATAGAGCAGGCACGTAACTTTCCAAACTATGTAAGCACACATATATATATGTATATACAGAGAAAGAAAGAAAAACATCAAGATTATTTAAAATTAGTGGGCCCAAACTACTAATACATACACACCATATAACCAATCAATAGAAAGAAAACCAGAAATCAGTAATCAATGGGTATAGTTTGTACGATCGATGTACAACAATTAAGTTTCTGGGAATCTGAAATCGTAGTGTACCTTCCCGTCAGTCCCTCCGATGGTGGATTGAGTATCGTGAAAAACAGTAGTAAGTTGTTCTGAAATACCAAAAATACCTCCACTAATTGTATCCCTCGATATCTCAGTAAGTACATACGATCGAAATAAGTGATATGAACATTGTATGCTTTCATGAGTTTCAGAACCGGGGGGGGGAGGTTGAAATTTAGAAAAAACCTTTAGAGAAGAAGTAGAAGAAGGATAGGTAAAAAGAGAGGAGACAGAACACTACAACTACGTAAGATAAGTGGTTGAATTTATGTATACAACATACTATACCCAAATATTCTCTTTTATGCCAAAAGGGGTTCGGTTACCAAATAAATAGCCGAAAAACAAGTGTCTGTAACGACGAGACGAGTCTGTGCCCTCGATGGGATTTTCGGAAAGACAAAGGCTTTAGGGAAATCCCACCATTCACCGTATCCGGTCAACGCCATTGAAGACCCCGGAATCCACCGGAAGGTTAGTGTAGATTCTTAATTTGGATTTTCAAAAAAGAAAAAAAATCATCCGACCTCTCAGAAACTAAGAAAGTCCAGAATAGTAATGAAACTAGAGTAAAATAATAGCTAAGATATCCCTAACTAGTAATTTGCCAAAATAAAAAAATAAATAAACTGAATTTTGGATTGGTGATTTCAGTGACCAAACATCACCGATGGCTACCCTGCGCAGACATGCCAATGTCTGGGATGTCGTTAATTTCCATCATCTAATTAACCTAAGAAAAGAAACAAAAATACTTAAGAGGACTAGGGGTCGACATCCGGGTACGCAATGGACATAAATAATAATTTAGTAGCGGTTAATTTAATTGGATAGCCCAATCTAAGCTGTTAGCTATATGAACACTGCACAGTAAATAAGGTAAGCAACGAAGAAAAAAATTCTCGGAGAGTCAATGAATGTTAAAGGTACAAATGACCAAACCTGTACTTTTCGATGATCACAGGATATAGCAGTTATTTTTCTTAATTATCATTTGTGTCAACCTTTAAAAGTAATTCCCACATGATGCTACCCTATCTGATAAAAGGCTTAAAATCCGAGGCTGTTAATATGAGGTACTTAAATGCGAAATAACATACAATTCTCAACTACACATTATTATCCAATGGCAAACTCGGTTGGATGAATGTATTGGTGTAGAAGTCAAAACGCGAGAGATTTTCACTAGACATATTCATATTCTCCATATATAATATACACTGCGCCTATCCATTTTAAATATAGGTGTCAAATCATCTCATTCATTTCATATTATAATCGTATCATTATTATATCATTACATTTATTCATTATTTACTCATTTCCAGGCGAAGTAATATTTTACAGACACCCTATTACGTACATTTACACGCAGGCCATACACATATTTACATTACGCACTAATAAATATATAATTATCACATTCCGTGACGCTTAAACTACTACACGATAATATTCATCGAACCACAGACTCTTTGTTTCGAAGCACCCAAATTATATTTACTTCGCAGTTTTGAAAATAAATCATACGTGCTGTTTCGTGTGAACAAAGGACATTTCGGCCTACGTTTGTTTAAACAACAGTATCTGAAACAAAGTATGTACGGGTGACAAAACCCAGCCATGTTCTAGCCTACAATTCTTTACGAGTGTTTCTTTTCTTTTGCGCAGTTTGCTACACTGTTTTTCGACGGTCCCAGACAGAATCACAATATCAGCGAAAGGCAGCATTCCGCATTGAGACGACGAGTTCTATGAGTTGTTGCAATCTTTCACGAGAGGGCTAGTTTACCACACAATGAGACGACTCGAATTGTGTCTATGGGTTTCACTGGCACAGATTGAACGAAGTGAACGTGACAGCAGGTGCTAGCCAATGAGAAGTGATAGTGTGTTTGTGGCATACGCGACTCAAAACGAGCAATATTCTGAGTAATGAATGTGTCCGCACTATTGTTCATCTAAAAACGCCTGTGTAGAGCTGCAATATTAACCCTCTCAATGTTGTGTTAGTGATGCAAAAGGATCTTCAAAACAAGGGTACGTTCAATCGACAGAACCGACAGTGGCCGAACGAAACTCAGCTGAACACATATTGGAGTTTTTGAACAACTACGACGTAACAGAAGTGAATGTGGATGAGACTCTCGACATTGATGAATACGAACCCGGTCCGGTTTAAACAGGTGAAGAGGATGCCGCTGATAGTGGTGACGGCACTCTGCCTTGGAGTGATTCTTCGCCTGAACCACAGGCAACACCGTTCTCGCCCGACAGTGACTATGAGCCGAGTGGAAAAGAACGTAATACGCAATATTATACGCTAGAGGACAAAGTTAACATGTTACGCTACTGGCTTGACGTAAAAGGTGTCAAAGGACGTCAAACATTCGCACATCATTCATATCGCTCGATGAAACACAGATTTCGCAAGTGTCCTTCGGAGAGAACACTATTTAAATGGGAAGAACAACGCAACAAAGGCTTATTGAAAACAAAACGCGAAGTGTATCGCGAAATCGCAGAACACGTGCTGCAACAATTTACAGCTGCGCACCGCATTGTCCATGACAGTGATCTGAAATTATGGGCAAAGGAGCAGGCTCTGAAGTGTAGTCTCCGTTACGTTCAATGCTAGTCACGGATGGATTGCGGCACTCAAACAACAAAACAATATCGTGAGTCGTAAAATCACGTCATATGTCACAATGAAGTATGTACGCGACAAGGAGGATATTTATTTGGTTATTGCTGGGTGGCGTGATGAAACCATCATGGAGGGGTTTGAGAATGCAAATATATGAAATCCGGTTTTGCGAAAAGGGTTGACAAGTGGGCGCACATTTGCCAGAAGAGGATCATCGCACATTCAGGGCTGTGTCCAGTCTGTTCATGCAACGACGCATACGTACACTGTGGTGCCGTTGTTGTCGAAAGCAGGGGTGGTGGCGGATAACCTGTTTGTCATTCTCGAGGAACCCGTAGCTTTAAGTACTAGGGTTCAGGACAATATGTTCGACGTACCAAATTTAGTGGTATTCTGGATGCTTTCTGGTAAAATGACAAGGGAAGCGTATTCGGTTTTCATCAAAGAATGCGTAATACTACAAGTAGCAGCATATGCTCCTAACACACACAACCTTCTGTTGCTAGATTCGTATGGATTTCACAAGGACAGAGACACATTTGCAAGGCTATTCCATGAAAGTATCTTCAACAATGATCATATTTGCATTCATATTATAGCTACCTGAAAAAACTAGTTCGCAGTGCCAACCGTTGGATCTGTATTACTCGTACTTCCGTATGTATAAATACATGGTACGATGGATTTAAGAGGCATTGTGTGACCATACCAACGTGAACCTTCACCAGCGAGACATCATTCTTAAGCTGCTTTCACTGGTACACAACCAATTTTGTTGTCCACGATTTCACATGACACATCAATGCGGGTGGAAACTAGTTGGATTAGCAGAGGACGTTGTTTTCCAGTACAACACAACTGACGTTTGTTTCAGTCTACGACAGCGTGAATGTTGTAAAGACGAGTGCCCAGAACTTTCTGTGATCAAATGTGCTTTGTATTTGCGGGAGCTGTGTCATCCATTTCTTTACTTACTACCACTACTGCGAGATTTTCAACAATAGGTACAATCTTGACACACCACATGCGCTGTCATATGCAAGTCGTGCCTGTCTGCGTATTGCTCTAGCAGTGTGTCGCATGTTCTCGAAAACACAGCCTTGCCTCATCTACACCGCTGCTTTATTCTGGTCGTCCATTATATACGTACACATGCATACACACTCTCACATTTCTCTCTCTCTCTCTCTCTCTCTCTCTCTCTCTCTCTCTCTGTGTGTGTGTGTGTGTTTGTGTGTGTGTGTGTGTGTGTGTAGCATTCCAACTTAAACGTATTTGTTTCTCTCTATGTGTGTGCGTGTGTGTTTCTTTGTCGCATCATCCATGTTTTCTGGGTTCCTTTAGAGGTTTCTGTTTGATCACGTTAACAACATAACTTCAATTGTTTTTCCATACTCTGCTCGCATGAATTCCTATTCACGTCCATACCATGCTCGATATGTTATCAGAGTTTGGGCATTGGTTTCAGTTTCCAATTCTATCCGACATTGATCTTTCACAAGACATCCTTCCCGTTTCAATACCTTACGATATCTTCACGATAGTGGCTTTCAAGATGGCCGCCAAGTCTGTGTTGTAGCATACCAGGTATCTTGGTATCATCTCGGTGCTTGTCGTCCTTTCCGTTTTCGACCTAAAGGGGTATTTTGCGACGTTTACCATATATCATATTGTCGCGTGGTGTGTTACGTTGCGGAGCATATCTCCGGTGTTTCTGGATGGGGGCAGCTCCAATTTGGCATTTTTTCTTCTTTTGTGTTCTGTGTCCTCTGGGCAAAGTTTGAGTCGGATCTGATCGTGCCTTGTTCTGTACATTGCTTGTTAGAAGGGAACGAAAGTCAAGAAGCTAGTGGAAATGAAATAGAAGATAAATTGAGGGCTATTGAAGAGAACCTTCTACGCGATACTGCAGTTCAAAACTTTACACATTTTGACGATTATCTTGTTCATCACGAAGATAAAAACTCCACCGAAAATGACGTAATAAACAGTTGTTGCGTGGGTCAACATCGCAAAAAGAAATTATATAATGTCAGACGAAGAAGAGGAAGACGAAGATGAAGCAGAAGCAAGTCAAGAAGATTCTCGGGGAAAAGTTACGCACCAGAAACCTGTTGAATTGTTTAGACGAAGTTGAACGTTACGCCTTTTCAAACAGTGAATTAGGGCTAGTTGAAGCTATATTTGGTGTGAGAATATTAGTTGACAATGTGTGGATGAAGCACAAGTTACATAAGAGGAATCAAACCCTTGTAACTGACTTCTTCACGAAAAATTCAAATTATGAAAAACAGACATATGATGAAAGTTAAATGTTTTATTTTGAATGCTTTTTGTGTGTGTTTATTTATATGTGTGCTACTGTTCAAGTGTTAAGTGTTAAATGAACTGCTTAGATACATACGTACATTATAAACTCATTGTACTTAATATTGTATTGCGCAGTTCAATTCAAGATATGTTTCTACATGAAGATGCTGTAACAGTATTCAACATCAACATGATATATAAGTACTGTTCTGCTTACAATATAGCGTATTGATGTATGTAGTAATGTTGGATACTTTTTTACGTAACATGACTATGATATAAACCTCTACCCCTTTATCTTGCACACCCTTCTAACTTTGATAGTTTTCGAAGGAACCACACGTGTCCAACTTAGAGGGGTTTCAATATATATATAAGGATTAACCCTATACTGTGGTGGTAATTGATGGTGATGATGAAAGACCCCTTGATGGAAAAGGACGACAAAAATGGTCAAAAGCAACCGACATTGTTGTCGACTTCATAGTTTTAGAGGTCGCTGAAATGAACCTTGACACTCCTGATGCCTTTGAAGTCCAATTCAAACCCCTATTAGCATTCTGTGTGTGTGTGAAATAGTGGCTTATAAAATTATTCTAGAACGACTGATATTAGTGCCTAATAAATAGTTTCCACGGTCTCTAACAAGGAGACCTACGGAAGTGTCACTCACCGATTTCAATGAAACTGTGCATACTTGTAAAACATCGAAAAATAATCCATACGTATTTTTTTATTTCGGCATTGGAGTGGGTTTAAGGGTAGAAACCACCCTTTGAGCGTTAGGGGTGGTATCGAAACATAGTCAGAAAACAATCATTCAGTGTAGAAGAGAAAAAAATACTATCATGGGGAGTTTTAAGACAGCTGATTCAGAATCTGACATCAAAATTATAAAATTCAAAATGGCGGATCCAATATGGTGATTACAATTACAAAAAGTCTTCTAGTTTGAAATGCTGTACATTTAACCAAGAACCATCATAATTGGCAGGGATTACTGTGAGAAGGCTGCAGACCGATTTGAAACCCATCTCTGTACTTATTTTAACGAGATAGTTGATTAAAGTGCGTTTCTGCACCTTCACTATTCGGGGTGTTTAAGTATAGTGAGTCCTCTTGCCTCCCATTATTCAGGGTACTTATTGAAAGTGACTCCTCTCCCCTGTGTATGCTGCATACAAAACCATATTTATATATATTTTGCATATCTATTTTTTTTTTGCTAATTTGCCTGTATGTTAATGACTTAATTTACATACCAATATTTTAATTATATTTATATACATTTAAATAGAGGGTTAGTTGTGGAAGAAATATTTTAAATTTTGGTAGTTTTATGTATATGTAATTTTGTTTTTATGTATATGAGAATTTGAGCAGGATTAATAAGCCACTGCTTTATTAATCATGAAGCGCGATTGCAAATTGAAACTAATGTTAGAGTGATACTCTAATTATCAATCATTGTATTAAAACATAGCCTATATGAAGCTTCAAGATCTCTCTCAGAAAACACAGCGCAGGAGATGCAGAAAAAAGTTTTAAAGGCAGAATCTTTGTCTTCTACGAGAACAGTACTCTTGGATTGAAACACATGTATCAGAGTTGCTATCTGTAATAAGCAATTTATAGGTACTTATGGCTGCATCATGATACATAAAGAACTGTAGAAAGGAAGATTGACAATATAACTATAGGAGGATACATTGGTACGTGGAGGCTCCATGTCGCATGCATCTATTGATAAAAGAGTGCTAGACAACTTCGGGGTTATATGTGAAAACCCTGACTACAATGGATGTGATTACGAATGAACTGACCAGTTCTCGCAGGTTGATAGGCAGAAGCGTCTGTGGACAACGAATTTTACTGCCAGCAAGAGCGGACCTATAATTTTAAACGACAAGGCGGTTGAGTTGAATAGTTGAGGGAGAGAGAGCTATTACTCCTAGAAGCCTTCACCCCTGTTTTGTATATAGGCTTCCACAAATAAATCTTTATTGATGTGAAAATTTTCTTGAAGTTCACGTTATCGTGACTTGTAGTATAGATTAGGCCGTATCTTGTTGTGTATTTATATTTTAAAATCAAAAGACTTATTTCAATCAGTGGCTGTTCCCTCCAGCACTCCTCATGGGGAGGAATCATGATACTGGCAACAGTGGAGGGTCATCATCCCTGAGCAGAAAAGTTTCCTGGGTGGAAAACAGACATCGAATAATAAAATGTTATTAATACTAATCAAAATCCCGATTGACAACACTCCATACCTTATCCAGTTATGTAAATATGCACGCAGTTAATTTTATTTATATGTTCCAAGTAATTAAATGTTTCAATTACGATTAAAACGCAAAAAAAAAAAAATCAAAATAACAACCAGTACAACCCCTCATGCAGGTGGAAAACCTTTGAAATACTCACACCAGGCGGCAGCACTGTGTGGAGACTGCAGAAAAGGTGCTGTTACAAAGTTTGGAAATATGTACAGTGTTTTATATCAATTTCAGTGTTGTTTTACAGAATTATGTGACGTGTTATATATCATTTAAGAGACTGATCTTTGGAGAAAATAGCGGAAGTGTTAGAATTTAAATCCAGTCTCATGCTGGCAAGTTAAAAACATGGAAACATCCAAAAGGGTTATAAGTAGGTCAAAAAGGGCAAACCCCTCCAGTTGACAAACCCCCTCACCGCACTCTTCCCCGTCATAAGAATTGACAGAACTTCGAGGCGAGCCTGAGTTTTTCGAGTGACAAGGGTTCGTCTTAAATACAATGACTGGAAAGGAGGCAGAGTAGTCGTTGTTTTGTCTTGGATACGCGAAGTGGTGCGTACGAGTTTGCGGTTGTGTCGGTACCAATAGGCACCATGTGCTGTGTAAAAGCGCAAACTAAGTCTTTATAGCTTAACTTTCTATAATATAAAATTTTGTTTAATGTCCATGTTGGTGACGCGAGTGTCAGAACAATTCCAACCGACATTTTCACACAAAAGTACTAGTAAAGTGATAGCGTAGTTTAGCTTGGTAAAAACACAAAACTACAACTTTTAAAATCTGACATAACGTTATTAGTATTAGGTGGTCAAATAGAAGAAAAGTGTCATCTTCCTTTGCACTATAAAGGGTGATGAAGTTAGATAGACGTTATTTAACCAATTAACACAGGCTGGATTGCGTGAGATAGGGTAACACGCGACAAGAAAAACGACACAAAACGGAAGATGTCCGCAAAAGTGCAGTAAGAGAAAAGTATACAATTTCTGAAAGTCATAGCACCGAGCTCCAAGGACTCATTTTCGCAGCAAGACGTCGGAGCTGCTCACGCGAAAGTCTTCGAGATCTTCGAGACATCTCCAATCAACCGGCCGTGTCTCATCAAACGGAAGAGGCAAGGCCAACGTGGGATAACAGAACATGGGACCACCACAGGAACACTAGGGAACCAATCCAGGATCAGGAACTGCAACAACGGGAGTCAAAATTTAATAATGTGCACAAACTTTACTTAAAAAAAAAAAACGCCTACCGAAATTTCAATCTTAAAAGTTTATATTCAAAATTAGTTTTTTTTATTAATTTTGTAAAAAAAAAATTCGAAGTGTGTCATATCTTGATTGTGCGTGTGAGAGTGCATTAAAAGCTGTCCATTCCAATGAAAATCGTGTTGCGTTTTCTTCACCAGGAAATGGAAGGTACGTAATGAAATTTTATGTAACATGTTTCTTATCCAGCTGCTTGGAGTTACGAGAAGCCAGCAAGGCATGAGAGCCCATAACAATTATATTGTTGTGTGTGAGTGATACTATTGGTCAAAATAACCT
The DNA here is from genome assembly GCF_964235325.1 of Thermobia domestica. Lineage (NCBI taxonomy): Eukaryota > Metazoa > Arthropoda > Insecta > Zygentoma > Lepismatidae > Thermobia > Thermobia domestica. Next base: position 167,244,032 of record NC_137458.1, read on the forward strand.
GAAGTTAAAACCAGGTGCCCCTGTAATTAAGAGTCTCTTGCTCACCTAAATCAAATTATAGTATATTCATTTTGTTTAGATAATCATCTTATCATTATTTTGCTCTACCGAATTTGTTTTATAAATTAATTCAATTTGCATAAATTTTAAATCAGACATTTATTTGCATATATTTTTATAGGGCCTATGTAATTATCTTGGGCCTTCAGCTATCATAAATAAACATTACATTCCATCTTTCGCTCCACTCTTTACCCCCTTTTATACCTGCCACTAGTCGGGGTACATATTTAAAGTGATTCCCCTCTCCTCTTACTATTCCGGGTGCTTATTCAAGTGCCTAATGCAAAGTCGATTTGTTATTAGTAGGGCAACCCAAAAGCATAAAAAGCATAAAAGCAATTTTTACATATATGGTTGGTATCTTGAACATGGTTGTGGTTGTCTATGGGTCAAGAAGAAACTAATTTCAAAAGCATAAAACATAATTTTAGAAAATAAAACATAAAGCATAATTTAAAATATATAGCACAATTCTTGGAAAATTCTATTTGATTGCAAATTTTTTAACATACTGTATTAATATTTTTAAAACCCTTATTTACTAGGGATGGCCACAAAGTTCCGTTCCGCGAGGAACCGGTTCTCGGAGATCCAGGTTTCAGAACCGGTTCCATACCTGAATCCGAAAACCCGGTTTCAAAACCGGATCTTAGGAACCGATTCCAGACCTGGATCCGAAAGCCCCCAAAGATCCATAAAGGAGGCACAAAGTTCACCTTCAAAACACTGCAAAGAGGACCATGCGCTTGTGCCCTACCCGCCCAGACCCGCTTGTGCCAACAGAAAAAAATTGGTCCACAAGTGGATGTTTAGCCAAATGAGTTGACCAGTTTGCCTGTTTAGCCAATGAGTTTGCCAGTTTGCCTGTTTAGCCAATGAGTTTGCCAGTTACCCAGTTTATTTAGCTAAATGAGACAAGCGGCCGCCGCTTGGGCGCCTGCCTGTCGCTTCCACCATTTCATCTAGCACACTGTTCACATCCTGCCAGCAGCTCGGGTTTAGCGTAGGGATTGTCACAAAGTTTCGATTCCAGCGGAACCGGTTCCGCGAGAAACCGGTTCTTGAAGATCCGGTTTTCAGAACCGGTTCCAGGCCTGGATCCGAATACCAGGTTCCAGAACCGGATCTTGGGAACCGGTTCCAAACCTGGATCCGAAGAACCAGTTCCAGACCTGGATCCGAAAAACCGGTTCCGGATCTTCTAGAACCGGATCTGTTCATCCCTAATATTTACAATGCAAAATCATTGAGAACGTAACAATACAACAATGAAAAGCTTATTTTTATTTCTGTAAACTTTTCAGTGTAATCCTTTGATGTGGAGAAAAGAAAAACGAAAAGAAGAAGAAAACTTTCCGCCAACAATGAATAGTACACAAGAACTCCACACTTCATTGTTATGTGTATCTCTTGAACCTGAGCACTTTCTGTACTTTTTGGTGGCATATTTTACTTTCCCTTTCTGTATATGTGCACCTCTAAGGCGCACGCAAGTGATAAAAAACTGACTCGAGGTAAGAATATCACTTTACAGTGCATTAAGTAGGAAGTTAATTAAATATGATAGAAACTGGTTGAATAAAAATTAATAAATATATCAAGATATTTAGAATATTTAATGTATGATAAATATTATACACTATACAAAATTAATGTAAAACAATGATTGAAATTAACAGTAAAGAATAATTTGGAAAAATAAACCATAATTAAACAAAAAATAAAGCATAATGTGGGTCGCTCTAGTTATTAGATTCGTGGAGTGGTCACAATTCACCAAGTTTGAACCTATTTTGGGAACAAAAGAGTACCTAAAAATAGAAACCATTCCTGCAGAAATAACTAGTAGGATTCAGCCTCTGATGTGCTGTTCTTTAGGTGATAGAAAAAAAAAACTTCTTGATACACTTCTGACATTGTGCTTCTCTACAACTATCCATTAATTTACATCTCCACAGCAATATAACTAAGGTCCAATCAGTAACATAGCGTGAAGTTTTGAAATGGGTAGGCTGAAATTAGAATTGTAGCTAGAGGGTGGCTAGGAGGGGCCCAACCCCCTGAAACTTGCACTTTTTGTTGTATATATATATATGATTGTAAAGTTAATTTAAGTTACCCCCCCCAAAAAAACTATCCCGCCCTTATTTAAACGATCACGTCTTAGTAATCTCTCTACGCTGTAATGCTTGATAGAAAAATGCTAATTCATGCAATATATTTTTCATACAATGCAAGAAAAAGTATAAGAGTGGTTCTGCTTCATTTTTCCCTTACACATACGGTTTCCTTAAATATGCGATACTCGCATATCACACATACACTGTATTACTGTTACAAGAAAACAAATAAAAACGGATAGCTATAGGACGATCTTAAGTGTAATTTCCCCAAATCATAGACAAACTTAAGCACTTCACCCACAACAACACATATCAGCATACTAATGGAAAACAGTTGAGCAGTAGCTTACAGTCAACTGATGATTTTTTACAGAAAAAGCTACTTTTAGATTGAAAGTATGAAAAAGAAAGAAAGAAACTATACCTCATCTGAGGTCTCCTTCAGTATCGATCTTCGAAAAACTTGCGGATAGCAACGCAACGCAAAAAATACAACAAGCAATTATAACTGCTATGTCAATTATCGAAAACTAAAATGTAAATTTTACGCTGTGATAACTCAAACCAGTACGCAGTAACGTCCCTGATGTATTAATACTATTCAAAACACATTTATGTATTAATACTATTCATAATAACATAACATTTTTATTCTCTGTCTTTTTTTTTCTTGGTCAAAACTCATTACTGATTTGAGCTTCTAAATTTTTCATAGTCTCTGTTCTATACTTTCTTACAAGACCGCATCCTGTCTCTTTTGTCTCGCCAAACACCCGAAAGGCTAGCCTTTCGTCATTCGTTCACTTTCGTTGCATCATGAATTTGTGTTTAGCTCAAAAATTTTCGTCTGCTGAGGGTGGCGGGAAAGTGATTGTCACCGCCCCATTCTCCTAATTCCATGAGAGAAGCGGAAGGCTAGCCGCCGATAGCCTTCAATGCGTTCTTGCAGAAGCTTCGCTTCAACTCGCTTGATGTTTAAACAGCGTATTATAAAATAAATCCATTTTAATAAAATTAATTATATCAATATCCAAAAGCAACATTTGAGGCTGATGTATAAATAAATGGATAGGCTAAGCCTTATAGCCTTAATGGACACTACGTCACTGGATCCAATCACTGATTGATAATCAGTATTATTCTCCCAGATTTACAAATCTTGTTACGTATGCGTGGTACAAAAGCGGTTATTTGGAAGAGAAACCAAGCGGATTTGAAACTCACAACATTTTGTTTCAAGGTGTGTATGTGGTGTAAATAATGTTCATGAATCACACACTTTTTTTTTTAACGGAATATCATTACTGCAAAACACTTTCTCGATAAATTCATAATTATAACAATTGAGAATAGACTATAAAGTTCTGGCATAGTAAGATGCGAAGGGACTCACTATACATAAGTACCCCGAATAGTGAGAGGCGAAGAAACTCGCTTAAATCAAGTATTATGTTAAAATAAGTACAGAGAGGCGTTTCAAATCGGTCTGCAACCTTCTCGCAGTAATCCCTGCCAAGTACGATTGTTCTTGGCTAACTGCACAGCATTTCAAACTAGAAGACCTTTTGTAATTGTAATCGCCATGTTGGATAAGCCATTTTGAATTTTGTAATGTTGATGTCAGATTCTGAATCAACTGTCTTAAAACCCCCCATGGTAGTATGTTTTCTTCTACATTAAATAATTGTTTTCTGTCTATGCTTCGATACTACTCCTAACGTTCAAAGGGTGGTTTCTACCCTTAAACCCGCAACATTGCCGAAAGAAAAAAAAACACGTGTCGATTATTTTTCGATGTTCTACAAGTGTGCAAGGTTTCATTGAAATCGGTAAGTGACACTTCCGTAAGTCTCCTTGTAAGTAGATTAGTAGCAGTTCCGATGGCGTTAAGTCCAAGTTCAGCCCCCAGTAGGATAGGACCTCTTAGTACGTACTCTTAGGGCAGAGTGGGAGAGAGAGACACAAAAACAATCGAAACGACTGCTATTAGTGTCGAATCTATAGTTTTCGAGGTAGCTTAGATAAATAATGACACTCTAGATGCTGTTTAAGTTATATTTTTAGTACCTAAGGGAGGAGGAGAGATGGTGACATGAAAAAGTAATAGAAAACAGCGAATATTAGTGTCGAATCCATGATTTTTTGAGTTTTTAAGTGAATTTGTGACAGTTCTGGTGAACTCTAAGCCCAAGTTCAGCTTTCAGTAGGGGTAAGATTCGCTAGCACTCGTAGGGGATGGAGGGAGTGACTTACAGCATAATCAAAAATGATCGATATTAATGTCGAATCTGTAGTTTTCGGGTTTCAAAATTTTAGAAAAATAGTGTATATTATGTATTATTATATAACTACACTTTCATTGAAATGTGTATCCTAATGTTCAAGAGCGTTCAAATGTTTCCCCATACACCTATTCTGCCTGTGCAAAGAACGGGTATTTCAGCTAGCATATTGATAAAATCACATATTTATATGAACAAATCCGCCGAAGATGTTTTCGAAGAAATCATCCGAGAAACACTAAGAGTAAACAACTTTTGTGTGTGTGTGTGAAATGGTTTATTTCATTTTATAGGGTTATCAATCTAATGTTTATTCATAAAATATGAACAAAATTAACTGATTTTTTTTCTAGAAAATCGTTCAGAAAAAAAATCTCAAAACTAAATTACCCCTTGCGGATTGTTACTAGTAAATGATCTGTAACTTGTTGTAGAATTAATGATGTTGATTTATAAAATATGAACAAAATCGTTTTAGATGTTTCCGAGAAAATAGCAAATATTCTTTTTCATCCTTCGGTAAACTACTATTATTTGGGGTATAGGATGAAAATTCTACAACACCTTGCAGAATTTTATTTTAAAATCCTGAGTTTAAGATTTAGTCCCGATACTTCGAACAGTATGACCTCTAGGCAAGTGTACTCTTTTCTTACATCGGAACCTACGATCGAACAGTCGGACAAACATTCAAAAATTCATTTTTCGATTTGTATAGGCCAAAAAATGTTTAAACTCATTGAAAATTTCTAATTAAAGTTTTTGATAATCACCACACTTTCTCCTTTTCTATCATAAAGGGGCCCATAGACGATCCACGGTTTCTGCAAACATCATGTTTGTGCAAACACTGTGCTTGTGCAAACATTTGGCCATACACAGTTCAACTGTTAGCACAAACTTCAGTTCAATTTTGAGTTTAATCGCGTAAACATGTCCACTGAAGCAGCTTGTTTAGCGATAGTAATTGCTTGTGCTTTGGAAGAAGAGAGACCTGCGAAACCAAAAAGGAAAAAGCGAGTGTGGATGAAGGAATGGTTCAAGAAACGGTCTAAGTTTAGTCATCAAAATTTAATAGCCGAGCTTGAGATAAGTTCGACTGTGGACTATAAAAATTATTTACAAATGGATTCAACTACATTTGGTGAAATACTGGAAAATTGATTTTATTCCTCACTGACTCTCTATCCGCCTTCTGATCTATTTTCTTAATTTTATCCACTAATTTCTCATATGCCGCATTTTCCAGATTCCTGTTTTTATAATCTTCATTCTTTATCTTCCACAGTTCAGATAAATTTCGATAAAGTTCAATAAATTCTCTCCAGAAATCTTGATTCCTATTCATTGACTTCATAGCGCAAGAAATAAGCATCTGTACAGTAGGCATCCTACTCCAAAATTAACCTCGTGTTTGCACAAACATGCCCATAGACGGTCCACGTGATTGCGCAAACATCATGTTCGTGTAAACAATTTTCGAACGAGTTCGATTGGAAAAGGTTTGCACAAACGTTTGCTCAAACAGTTCATACAGCACCATACACAGTCAAACGGTTTGCACAAACAGCCTTGTTTGCAGAAACCGTGGACCGTGTATGGGCCCTATAAGGAAAAGAATGCTAGCAAGCTGTTACCCTCTGTCACAATTTAAACCAAAACATTTAAATGCTGCTGTCATATTGGCAGAATACATTAGTTGTCCCATGGGTCAAGGGATCCAAAGTTGATTGTCACGTGTTCGGAACTCTCTTCCGCTCTATTTTTCTTATTGGTCATCTACGAGCAGATCAAAAGTTAAAAAAAAAATTAAAAAAAAAACATTTTAGACTTGGTTTGATTTTCTTTCATTTATTTTTAAATGAAGTGGGATTTTAAAATATAAACGTAGTTTTTGAACTTTTTCTATTAATAAAATGTACTGTAGGTTGAGAGCTGAAAACTGAATTAATTTCTCTGCTGTTACAGTCCACAAGAAAGTATGTCAACAAGTTGGATTTTAGTTATTTGGTTTGTAATCAGCATATTGCATTTCATTATCTTTATTTCTCAAACTATATATACTAAAATTATAATATTTTTGTCTGGAATAATAAATTACGCACCTTTAGTTCTAACAAGAACAGGGAATGTAGCTGAGAATAGTATAATTCGATTATTTTCTTAAAATAGATAGATTAAAAACTGTAAAATGAGTATGTTTAATCTTGAAAATTAAGAAGACAATGAGGTAAACATCATAGATGTTTCTGTGATGAATGAAGCGATGATTCATATTAGGGATGGGCAAACCAGTTTTTATAAAACCGGAAACCGGCTTCTATAAAGTCGGAAACCGGTTTCTAAAATCCGAAACCGACATTCCGGTTTTCTCCAAAACCGGTTCGGTTTTCTCGAAAAAACCGGTTCGGTTTTTCACCAAAACCGGTTTGGTGAAAAGTTTTGGAAAACATAAAACTATTTCTGTGGAAACGGATTCGGTTTCCGGAGAACAACGAAACACTACTCGGGTCAGAAATAGAACAAATTTTAAAAAACAGAACCGGTTTTGAAGAAAGCCGAAACCGAATCGGTTTTGTAGAAAACCGATAACCGGTTTCGGTGAAACCGAACAGGTTTTAAAGAAAACTAAAAACGGTTTTTGGAGAAAACCGAAACCGTTTTTTGAAAATTTTCGAAAACCGGTTTTTGTGTCTACCACTAGTTCATATTAAAATATCCTGAAATGAAACGCAAGATAGAAGTTAGTAAAAATACTATTTCTTATATGTTGAAATACAGGTTTCTTGAATTAACTTTCTATCTTGCAATATAAGGCTTAAATTCAATTTGAGACTAAAACGTCGATAAATCCAGGCGTGACTTCTGAGCCTCCTTCCTCATTTCTTAATAAATCATCACAAATAATAACACTTCATTATACTACATGCCGGATTTGAGATAAAAGTTAATTTTTCCTCACAGGTATTTAAAGGAAAGTGAGAAATGCAAACGTTTTATTAGCAAACCTAACATACATTTTTCTAATGTCTAAAATGTTCTATAATTTATACTATTATATAAGAGAGTAAAAGTGACTAATCATTCACCACGCTATAGGTAGAATCGTAGAATTAGGACAAAATAATTGGAAGTAAGAATTAACAAAGTGTTTGTTGAAACGCATCCTACAAAAAAGTAAAGAAGAAGCTTAAATTTTTAGCTGAGAATTTTATATCTCACGAATTCCTAAAATTAAAGACATGGAAGTTAATATACAACCTCCTCATAAAAAAAAAAGGTGTTTCAGAGTTTTAGAAAATTCTAGTGTTCCGACAAGGGGAACATTCCTATAATACTAAAATATCCCTTTTTCTTATTCAGAAGTTTCTGAATATGAGTATTTACTTATATGAACTTTTAATGTGAGGGTCGTAAACTTATAATTAGAGGCCCGACCTGAGTCCACAATATGTTTTAGCATTTAGGCCCGAGCTCGGAAAATTGTATTTTTATGAACGACAATTAGAGATTTAATTTTGCAGTTGTGCTTTAAAAGTTCTCCAGAAAGAACGATCCAATAAAATCGTTGTACAGTATATTTACAAAGTTAGGCAAGAAAAGGCCCAAGAATATGGTTGTATACTTAAAATTTACTGCCCTGGCCCAAAGTGGTATTTGCTTTGTAGGCCCGAGCCCGCGCAGACCTCTATGCTACGGCTACAAAATATGTACTTTCTGCACCAAAAAGCTCTTAATACATTAAAAAAAAAAACCTATTACATTCTTACATTTTTTCTAGTATTAACTATACATATTGGCAATTGGTTACCCCACACCATTGGTACAACTCTTCTTATCTTAATGCTAAAAGAATCATATTATATAGAACTTTACTTTTTTACTATATTTCTACAAGGGAAATGTTTTCGTGGTCATCGCGGTGATTTGGAGTGAACAAAGCAGTAACGAATAAAAGCATACCGATGGTTAGACTGCCGAACGAGCATCATAAACAGGAGAAATACTCGAAAATTTTTCTTGAGATCTAGGCACCGGTTCTCAAAACTAGCCACCATAATAATACAATTTCATACATGGGCCTAAATCATTTTATTTTGGATTTAAATTACTTAGGCGCCAGACTCATATTTCCAATCGTCTTGACTACCTGGCACCCGGGATTCTTCGATTCTGAACAAGAATATTGATAGAAATTAATTAAGCTTATGTATCACATATGTTGTTACTTTGAAAATTTTTCTTTTCAATAATCTTTTACAAAATAATGTTGTAAGCGTACGAACGTAAGTTTATTTATATTCTTTCTCTCGTCAGCTCTGAAGTAATTAATGTTTAGTACAAGGGTAAAAGTGAGGAGGAACGCACGGGTATGCCGTGCCTCCACCTCGAAAAAATATGTACGGCGTCCCCCCAGTTCCAGAAATAAGACAATGGGCAAAGATAAGCAGGGAATGGCGTGGCATCATGCTACTACTTACCGTTTCCCTACCTTTTCAGACCCACTTTTACCCCTGGTTTTATATATAGTGGTACATTTGTAAAAGATTATCGTGAAAGTATTGCGTTTTGTGTTTTCCGAAATCCACAAAGGAAAAAAATCATAAAAGCAAATGTTTGAAGAGCAACCTTTTGTTAAATTTCGTGTGTGTAGATTGTTTTCTCTTATATTGCCTCACTCACTGGAATAGAATATTGTGTTTATTACTCGTCATGACATATCATAAACATTCATTATCACGGTAGGTCAATATGGAGAGCTCACCTCTGTAGTTTGAGGGGTCAGTAGTTCGAACCCAGGCCATATGAGTTTGTGGTTGACAACATCGTGTCCGTGGGTTTTCTCCCGATTCTGACATTTCCTTTCATATGATCATTCCACCGATTCTTTTATAATCAATTACTTTCATTAACCATTCGTCTCCCTTTGCCTAGAGGGCATATTTATGGAACATAAAAGTAGAAATTTCATTTTGTTTTATTCAGTAATAAGCCAACTGTAACTAGTTTGTTATCATTAGTGTGTTATCATATCTGTTTACTTGTTTGTTTAACTGTTAACTCACGTGTTGAAAACACTTCATACGATCTACAAATGTTCACATGAACTGATATAAACAATTTACGAGTATGTTTCATTGGCCAAAAAGACGATAGTAAGCGCGAAGATATTATGATGAAATAATACTGTTAATGTGTAAAGTAAGTTGATAATGGCTCTGGTGAATTCTCAGAAAGCTCATGGACACGATTATCATTTTAAGTTTATGCGTCCTTGTGTTGAACTTAGTAGAGAATTTAGGTTATATTTACTTGGTGATATATTTTCTCATGTGTTAATTCCTCGGGCTTCCCTTTGAACACCTAACTGTCGAATCCACGACGAACTTCCATACAAGAAATTAGCACTGGGTTATCAGTCACTGTGCTTTTATATTCTTAATTTTTTTTTTAATTCGGTACATAAGGCCGGTCGATAACCCAAACATGAAAACAGTAATTAGTTTATTAACTCAGGCTGAAAACAATGTCAATAATATTGCAAATTAGTACACTACAACTTTGTCCTTAGATATTCAAGTATATTCAAATAATTAGTGTTAATTAAATAGACAACCAGCTTACTTTTATAAGAAGCCTTAAATTCTGTTACTTTTCTTGTTTTTTTTTATTATTTTTTATTAACAACGTCATACACATGTGAAAAAGATGCATTTTATCAGTAGTCACTAGTTGGAATCGTCGCATGACGGAAAGGAAGTGTTCTTCGTAATCAGCTGATTTTTAGCGCAATAAAAAATATCAGTGAAAATGTCCATTGTAAAGGATATTTCATATCTTAAGAATATGTAACATTGAATAAAATATGTAAAAACATATGATATATGACTTGACTATGACATCCTTACTGACGTAATTCTTTATTTTTTTCTTTTTTAAATTCCACCCATGCACACATAAAGGAAAAATATAATTACAAAGAAATCCTGGCTCTAGTCATGAGTGAGATTATATATCGTGGATAGTAAAAGAAGATGAGGTGAAAAAAGAAAGATCTAATTAATGGAGAAACCAAGAAGTGCAACTCTTATGTCAATGGAAAGGGATTAGACCGTAGAGCAACGTAAATGTGTGACAGTTTCGCCAACTAAGTGAACATATTGGCTTCATCAGACTGTGTCACACATTTATTATTTTATAATAAACGTTGCTTTGCTCAGCAATTTGTAATTTAGTGTAAGTTATTGGATATAGCAAAGCTAGTATGAATCAGTTAGTTATAGGCTGTACAGCATAGAAATTAGCAAATCTGCTGCAAATGATCTGTCAATCATATTAATTACATTGTAATTATTTGTCATATCCGCGTAACTATGTCGCTAGTGACAATCCTACTTTATCATATACCATGCATTTCAATTTATCCATCGGATCCAATAAAGTGCAGGATATAGCTTTTATTTCGTAGCACTCATGACATATATTTTTGATAGTTATGCTATATTGTAGAGTGTATGGATATTTTATCAGCAATATATATATATATATATATATATATATATATATATATATATATATATATATATATATATATATATATATATATATATAGCTTTTAACTGACATGATCTAGTTTTCTTTCTTTCGTTTTATACACGTCAGTACAAACGGATATTGAGTTTTAATGTTAAAAGAAACACATATCACGCACTAATATGTCATAATACTGTACCTTGCTTATTCCTCCTAATGGAGTGATAACAATCTCGACCACGAAATACATTAGCACGAAATGGACTTTGCATCGTGTATTGAAAATCCATTTCCATGCAGTACCATTAGCAGTTCAGTTTTGTCTGTAGCTTGGGACAAGAAGGACTGGAAGAATTCTTTGAAAGAAAGAAAATTATGCTTGTGAGACTTCTAAAAGAGTTCTTGGATACAACTGGAATCCATGGTTGTAAATACATTACTCAACCTAATAGGAACTTTCTTGAAAGGTAGGTGCTGATAATAATTGAATCAGTAGTTTTTAAAAGTTCATGAGTCAGAAAAATAAAGTTATGAGAATAAAAAAAAAAAAAAAAAAACTATTTAAGTTTTGAAAATTCTGATAGATATGAAATGATCAACCTCTGTTTGAGAAAGTAGAGTTTCCTTGTCATTGCACGAAATGAACAACTTGTGAGTAATTGGTGTTACAAAATAAATAAATAAAAAGTTGGACAAAGCAAAATCGTCATTTTTGACTTATGACCTTTCCAAAACGACTGATTCAATTATTTAACGAAAAATTTCAAAATGAGGATACTAATTCAAAGCATGTTAAAGTAATAGTTTGTTTCATTAATTACTTTGGTAGTTAGGATCTTCCTACTGATGATTCAATTTGCGTTAAGAATACTTAATTTTCATTTTTAACCCAGAATTCTTAGTCAGAGGAACTATTGTTATGAATGATGGTGCCATCTTTCTTTCTGGCCCATTGATTTACAAAAGAAATGTTCCCCTCTCTTCTTTGAAATGAACGGGAATCTTAACCGTTAAATCCTATTGATTCTTCTAGTCTATTTAACAAAGTGGGTGTAGGTAAGGTTCAATCATTAGACTCAATGTGTGTCTGTTGCCTGTCCAAATGCTTGTTTGTTCTGCGAAAACTTTCATCAAGTTATCCCATTTCAAGAAAACTAAGCACATGTCTTCCTTCAACTTTAGGAAATAATCATATTTCTTTTAGTCGAAATCCGTCACGAATAAAGGAATAAAAGAGGAAAAATAAACTCCACACTGCTATTTATCATATACCCATGGGCGGCGATTAAGTGGGTCAAAGGGGGGCAGTTGCCCCGTCATTTTTTTGAAGTGATCCATTAATGTATCGTATATAGTTTAATTTGGAAATGTAAAGTTATTGTATATATTACTGGTTCATAGAAAAAATCATGCCATATAATTTGCCGTTGCGTCAGTACGTATTTGGTTGTCTTGCCTTGGAGTTAAGAAAGCTGCAGGAATTGTTTTAATTGCCACGGAAAATGGCCCAAAAACTAACCTAATGGAGTTCAACAATTCCAGCTTACTTCCCTTTTCTCTTACAAGGGCTCGATGTGTTAGCTAGCAACTTTAAAACTAATTGAGGAAACATTTCGAAAAAAAAAAGTGTCTTTTACAAGTTATTCTTTAGTTCTAGTTCTAGTTATCTCCCTTTCGGGGAATTTATAAAGAAAGTCCCAGCCTTATAGCCCAGTGGACTGCCTCACTAAATTTGTTTTAATTATTTTTGAAAACGTAGATTTGTATAAAATGGCGCGTTCCAACATGGACGAATTCGCCTGTTCTAAGTAAATTTGTTTTCACACTATTTGTAAAATTACTTGGGGCTTAGAGGCTCAGGACATGTAAAAAAATGTAATAACATATAAAAATTGTAAAGAAACTAAATTTTGTCAAAATTTAAAATTATGTACGAGGGGCGTTCAATAAGTAAAGAGACAAATTGCTATAGCTCAATAAAGATTTATTTCAATCTTTCGAAACTAAGTCTATTTTTCAATATAATCACCCTTTACAGTTACGCATTTGTCCCATCTTTCTTGCAGCTTCCTAATTCCCTTGGCGAAGAAATTTTTCGATTTACCCCGAAGCCACCTTTGCACCGCTGCCTTAACTTCCTCATTTTTAGCAAATCTTTTTCCACGTAGGGCGTCTTTGAGTGGTCCAAACAGGTAAAAATCAGATGGGGCGAGGTCTGGGCTGTAGGCAGGATGAGGTAAGACCTCCCAATCCAATTCTTGAAGCTTATCTCGGGTCAGCTGGGCTGTATGAGGGCGGGCGTTATCGTGCTGAAGAATCACTCCTTTTGACAGGAGTCCACGGCGTTTGCTCCTGATAGCTGGTTTAACTTTGTGTTCTAGCATCTCAGAATAGTATAGGCTATTGATAGTTCGCTGATCTTCAAGGAAATAGCAATAGATTGGACCCTGTGAGTCCCAAAAGATGGTCAGCAGCACTTTACCAGCGGAAGGTTGAACCTTGAATTTTTTGCGAACTGGAGAGCTAGTGTGTTTCCACTCCATACTCTGCCTTTTGGTCTCAGGGTCGTAGTGATGGATCCAGGCCTTGTCACAGGTCACTATTCTTTCAAAAAAAAGCGTCTCCTTCAATCAAACTTCGTTGCGTTAAGGCTTGACAAATGGAAAGCCTTGATTCTTTATGAGCGTCAGTAAGCTGTCTGGGAACCCATCTGGCACACGTTTTTCTGTACTTTAAAATGTTCCTAATGACATTCTGAACAGTTCCAACACTTACTTGAACTTCCTCAGCTATCATTTCAACATTAATTCTTCTGTTATCACGAATAAGTCCGTCAATCCTCGATTCCAACGAAGAACCAGAAACTTCCACTGGACATCCACATCGGGGTTCATCACCAACACTTGTTCGGCCATTTTTAAACCGATCAACCCACTTGTACACATTCGCATGGTTCATACAACTGTTACCGTACTGTCTCAACATTCGAGAAAAAATTTCACTTGGTTTTACACCTTCTGCGACTAAAAACCTAATGACTCAGCGCTGTTCTTCTAAGGTGCAATCTTCTAGAGGACTTGCCATGATGAATTGATATTTTTAAAGTTATGTTGACATAAAATTACGAAACAGCAGATCAGAGCATATCCCAAGGTTGCCAGTTAACACCCCTGAAACAAAAAAAAAAAAAAAATTGATTAGTGTTAAAAATATAGACTTTGTCTCTTTACTTATTGAATGATCCTCGTACAAATTCCCAATTGCACAATTGTAAAAGCATGACACTCCAGGTGTAAAGATGTCTATCCCCATCTTGTTCCCCCTATTCTTTGTTTGCAGAAAAATCGATAGTCTCTAAAATGTCTTTTCTTCTTTCTAATAGTAAGGAATGTTGATTAAAAAGACAGTAAGAAAAAACAATTTCTACCTTTTCCGTTGTTTCGCAGTGTAATACACGAGTATGTTTGAGGATGTACGAGTGTATGCACAATTAAATTTAGTGAATTCAACAAAATTCTAGGTTTTAGGATTATTTTTGTATTACTGGAGTGTAGAGTAATTCCAAGTATTGTTGAGTTTTGATGTATTCCAAGAAAGCGAAAACTGCACCTAATAGCAACGAATATGTATCAGTCGTAACATATGCTTGTATTATTTACTGTCTTTCTGAGTAATACCATACATTTAATAACATGTGTGGAATTAAAAATATAAGCTCTTCATTAATCCCCAGTTTCAATATACATTTCTGGAAAACAAGCCTCATTATTCATTACTATGGTCAATATTACCATTTCTATTTATTTGTGTTGTAAATTTGTTGTTAAATAATCTGATCTCACAATATTTTCCAGACAGAGTTTTAAGATGTTCATGGGCAAGGAATCAAATCTCTTCTTACACTTTTGTTTTTTATAATTTTAAACTCATTTCGAAAAACAACACGCAAATGCCTAATTACAGTTTTCAATCATTATATGGTAATATACTTTGAAAAACATATATATTAAAATAATAATATGAAAGCAAAATATACGTTAAAATAGAGATAGCATAATATACGCCATACAGCAAATTTATATAGAATAAAAATTTTGTTTATACCTAAAAATATCTATAACTGGGTGTCCTTGTGACATCTTATTATACAATATACACATTATCCTGACAGGCGAATAGATCCAATGCATTAGTCCTTTGCGCTGACAGATGGAATATGACATTATGGGGTCTCGTCGCTCTATGTGGGACGTGAATTTTGATTTTTGATAAATATTCTGAATCTATTGCACTATTAATTATTCTATGTAAAAAAAGATAAAATTAAATGAGTTCTGCTTTCAAGAGATTGTAATGAATATTTGTTTCGAAGACCTTCGTAGTTCTCAAATTTTAGATATATATCCTTGTTTCTTTATCAAAAAACGCTCAATTTATTTTGAATGTTTCGATTTTTTATATACAGGTATTTCTTACTATTAGAACCCCATATTATCGCTGCATATTCCAGCTTAGACCGTACGTAGGCAGTGTATAATGTTTTGAGAACATTAGTGTTTTAAAAAAATCACTTCTTAATCTCATCACAAGGCCATGGTTCCTAAAGGCCTCACTAACTACTCTGTTGACATGAAAATCGAAAGATAGGTTTGATTGCAGAGTGACTCCAAGATCAGTAACAT